>NC_133930.1:48799380-49099380 GCF_964199755.1 Larus michahellis | reverse complement strand
GAACGGCATTCAAGGAGCCAGGAACTTTTCTCCCTACACTGTCCATTGAGTTGTCCTCAAAACCAATATACATCCTGCTATATCTCCCACATGGAAAGTGCTTGGCGGGAGAAGTGGGGATTATGTTTAGACTTTCTCGGAACTGCTTCAAATCAACTAGATAGCTTTGTGCTGTAAATCTCCCAACAGCCAAATCAAAAGCAGCAAACATCTCGCTGTATGTCCCACATCCAAAGTGCCAAGAGAGTAATGTAGAGCTTGCTAACCCTCTCCTTGAGTACTGTTTTCAGTGTCCCGGTTACCTCTTTGCTAACATTCTCTTCAGAGCTGCAGTGAAACCAGGAACCACGTGGAGAAGGCACCCACACTGAAAATGACTGGAAGGAACGTTGGGGCTTCTTCTCAGTGTCTCTGACATAGGGTTTCACTGTCCCGGGAAAGCCTCTGCTAACACCCTGCAGAGCGCTGTGCCCAATATACAGAAACGTCTTGCGGTATCTCCTACAGGGAAAGTGCCAGGAGGAATTGTGGAGCTTGGTCTCAGTGTCTCTGAGAATTGCTCTGATTATCCGTGTGACCTCTTTGCTAAGACTCTCCAGAGAGACGTCCTCAAAACCAACACACATCTTGACATATCTCCCACACTGACTGCAGAGTATCCAGGAACGGCATTCAAGGAGCCAGGAACTTTTCTGCCCACACTCTCCGGGGACAGTTCCTTAAAACCAATATACATCCTGCTATATCTCCCACATGGAAAGAACCAGGAGGGAGAAGTGGGGATTATGCTTAGACTTTCTCAGAACTGCTTCAACTCAACTAGATATCTTTATGCTGTAAATCTCCCAACAGCCAAACGCAAAAGCAGCAAACATCTCGCTGTATGTCCCACATCCAAAGTGCCAAGAGAGTACTGTAGAGCTTTCTCTCCCTGTCTTTGAGTACTGTTTTCACTGTCCCGGTTACCTCTTTGCTAACATTCTCTTCAGAGCTGCAGTGAAACCAGGAACCACGTGGAGAAGGCACCCACACTGAAAGTGCCTGGAAGGAACATTGGGGCTTCTTCTCAGTGTCTCTGACATAGGGTTTCACTGTCCCAGGAAAGCCTCTGCTAACACCCTGCAGAGCGCTGTGCCCAATATACAGAAACGTCTTGCAGTATCTCCTACAGGGAAAGTGCCAGGAGGAATTGTGGAGCTTGTTCTCAGTGTCTCTGAGAATTGCTCTGATTATCCCTGTGACCTCTTTGCTAAGACTCTCCAGAGAGACGTCCTCAAAACCAACACACATCTTGACATATCTCCCTCATTGATCGCAGTGTCTCCAGGAATGGCATTCAAGGAGCCAGGAACTTTTCTCCCTACACTGTCCATTGAGTTGTCCTCAAAACCAATATACATCCTGCTATATCTCCCACATGGAAAGTGCTTGGCGGGAGAAGTGGGGATTATGTTTAGACTTTCTCGGAACTGCTTCAAATCAACTAGATATCTTTGTGCTGTAAATCTCCCAACAGCCAAACGCAAAAGCAGCAAACATCTCGCTGTATGTCCCATATCCAAAGTGCCAAGAGAGTACTGTAGAGCTTGCTCTCCCTGTCTTTGAGTACTGTTTTCACTGTCCCGGTTACCTCTTTGCTAACATTCTCTTCAGAGCTGCAGTGAAACCAGGAACCACGTGGAGAAGGCACCCACACTGAAAGTGCCTGGAAGGAACATTGGGGCTTCTTCTCAGTGTCTCTGACATAGGGTTTCACTGTCCCGGGAAAGCCTCTGCTAACACCCTGCAGAGCGCTGTGCCCAATATACAGAAACGTCTTGCAGTATCTCCTACAGGGAAAGTGCCAGGAGGAATTGTGGAGCTTGTTCTCAGTGTCTCTGAGAATTGCTCTGATTATCCGTGTGACCTCTTTGCTAAGACTCTCCAGAGAGCCGTCCTCAAAACCAACACACATCTTGACATATCTCCCACATTGATCGCAGTGTCTCCAGGAACGGCATTCAAGGAGCCAGGAACTTTTCTCCCTACACTGTCCATTGAGTTGTCCTCAAAACCAATATACATCCTGCTATATCTCCCACATGGAAAGTGCTTGGCGGGAGAAGTGGGGATTATGTTATACTTTCTCGGAACTGCTTCAAATCAACTAGATATCTTTGTGCTGTAAATCTCCCAACAGCCAAATCAAAAGCAGCAAACATCTCGCTGTATGTCCCACATCCAAAGTGCCAAGAGAGTAATGTAGAGCTTGCTAACCCTCTCTTTGAGTACTGTTTTCAGTGTCCCGGTTACCTCTTTGCTAACATTCTCTTCAGAGCTGCAGTGAAACCAGGAACCACGTGGAGAAGGCACCCACACTGAAAATGACTGGAAGGAAGGTTGGGGCTTCTTCTCAGTGTCTCTGACATAGGGTTTCACTGTCCCGGGAAAGCCTCTGCTAACACCCTGCAGAGCGCTGTGCCCAATATACAGAAACGTCTTGCGGTATCTCCTACAGGGAAAGTGCCAGGAGGAATTGTGGAGCTTGGTCTCAGTGTCTCTGAGAATTGCTCTGATTATCCGTGTGACCTCTTTGCTAAGACTCTCCAGAGAGACGTCCTCAAAACCAACACACATCTTGACATATCTCCCACACTGACTGCAGAGTATCCAGGAACGGCATTCAAGGAGCCAGGAACTTTTCTGCCCACACTCTCCGGGGACAGTTCCTTAAAACCAATATACATCCTGCTATATCTCCCACATGGAAAGAACCAGGAGGGAGAAGTGAGGATTATGCTTAGACTTTCTCAGAACTGCTTCAACTCAACTAGATATCTTTGTGCTGTAAATCTCCCAACAGCCAAACGCAAAAGCAGCAAACATCTCGCTGTATGTCCCACATCCAAAGTGCCAAGAGAGTACTGTAGAGCTTGCTCTCCCTGTCTTTGAGTACTGTTTTCACTGTCCCGGTTACCTCTTTGCTAACATTCTCTTCAGAGCTGCAGTGAAACCAGGAACCACGTGGAGAAGGCACCCACACTGAAAGTGCCTGGAAGGAACATTGGGGCTTCTTCTCAGTGTCTCTGACATAGGGTTTCACTGTCCCAGGAAAGCCTCTGCTAACACCCTGCAGAGCGCTGTGCCCAATATACAGAAACGTCTTGCAGTATCTCCTACAGGGAAAGTGCCAGGAGGAATTGTGGAGCTTGTTCTCAGTGTCTCTGAGAATTGCTCTGATTATCCGTGTGACCTCTTTGCTAAGACTCTCCAGAGAGACGTCCTCAAAACCAACACACATCTTGACATATCTCCCTCATTGATCGCAGTGTCTCCAGGAACGGCATTCAAGGAGCCAGGAACTTTTCTCCCTACACTGTCCATTGAGTTGTCCTCAAAACCAATATACATCCTGCTATATCTCCCACATGGAAAGTGCTTGGCGGGAGAAGTGGGGATTATGTTTAGACTTTCTCGGAACTGCTTCAAATCAACTAGATAGCTTTGTGCTGTAAATCTCCCAACAGCCAAACGCAAAAGCAGCAAACATGTCGCTGTATGTTCCACATCCAAAGTGCCAAGAGAGTACTGTAGATCTTGCTCTCCCTCTCTTTGAGTACTGTTTTCACTGTCCCGGTTACCTCTTTGCTAACATTCTCTTCAGAGCTGCAGTGAAACCAGGAACCACGTGGAGAAGGCACCCACACTGAAAATGACTGGAAGGAACGTTGGGGCTTCTTCTCAGTGTCTCTGACATAGGGTTTCACTGTCCCGGGAAAGCCTCTGCTAACACCCTGCAGAGCGCTGTGCCCAATATACAGAAACGTCTTGCGGTATCTCCTACAGGGAAAGTGCCAGGAGGAATTGTGGAGCTTGGTCTCAGTGTCTCTGAGAATTGCTCTGATTATCCGTGTGACCTCTTTGCTAAGACTCTCCAGAGAGACGTCCTCAAAACCAACACACATCTTGACATATCTCCCACACTGACTGCAGAGTATCCAGGAACGGCATTCAAGGAGCCAGGAACTTTTCTGCCCACACTCTCCGGGGACAGTTCCTTAAAACCAATATACATCCTGCTATATCTCCCACATGGAAAGAACCAGGAGGGAGAAGTGAGGATTATGCTTAGACTTTCTCAGAACTGCTTCAACTCAACTAGATATCTTTGTGCTGTAAATCTCCCAACAGCCAAACGCAAAAGCAGCAAACATCTCGCTGTATGTCCCACATCCAAAGTGCCAAGAGAGTACTGTAGAGCTTGCTCTCCCTGTCTTTGAGTACTGTTTTCACTGTCCCGGTTACCTCTTTGCTAACATTCTCTTCAGAGCTGCAGTGAAACCAGGAACCACGTGGAGAAGGCACCCACACTGAAAGTGCCTGGAAGGAACATTGGGGCTTCTTCTCAGTGTCTCTGACATAGGGTTTCACTGTCCCAGGAAAGCCTCTGCTAACACCCTGCAGAGCGCTGTGCCCAATATACAGAAACGTCTTGCAGTATCTCCTACAGGGAAAGTGCCAGGAGGAATTGTGGAGCTTGTTCTCAGTGTCTCTGAGAATTGCTCTGATTATCCGTGTGACCTCTTTGCTAAGACTCTCCAGAGAGACGTCCTCAAAACCAACACACATCTTGACATATCTCCCTCATTGATCGCAGTGTCTCCAGGAACGGCATTCAAGGAGCCAGGAACTTTTCTCCCTACACTGTCCATTGAGTTGTCCTCAAAACCAATATACATCCTGCTATATCTCCCACATGGAAAGTGCTTGGCGGGAGAAGTGGGGATTATGTTTAGACTTTCTCGGAACTGCTTCAAATCAACTAGATATCTTTGTGCTGTAAATCTCCCAACAGCCAAACGCAAAAGCAGCAAACCTCTCGCTGTATGTCCCATATCCAAAGTGCCAAGAGAGTACTGTAGAGCTTGCTCTCCCTGTCTTTGAGTACTGTTTTCACTGTCCCGGTTACCTCTTTGCTAACATTCTCTTCAGAGCTGCAGTGAAACCAGGAACCACGTGGAGAAGGCACCCACACTGAAAGTGCCTGGAAGGAACACTGGGGCTTCTTCTCAGTGTCTCTGACATAGGGTTTCACTGTCCCAGGAAAGCCTCTGCTAACACCCTGCAGAGCGCTGTGCCCAATATACAGAAACGTCTTGCAGTATCTCCTACAGGGAAAGTGCCAGGAGGAATTGTGGAGCTTGTTCTCAGTGTCTCTGAGAATTGCTCTGATTATCCGTGTGACCTCTTTGCTAAGACTCTCCAGAGAGACGTCCTCAAAACCAACACACATCTTGACATAGCTCCCTCATTGATCGCAGTGTCTCCAGGAACGGCATTCAAGGAGCCAGGAACTTTTCTCCCTACACTGTCCATTGAGTTGTCCTCAAAACCAATATACATCCTGCTATATCTCCCACATGGAAAGTGCTTGGCGGGAGAAGTGGGGATTATGTTTAGACTTTCTCGGAACTGCTTCAAATCAACTAGATAGCTTTGTGCTGTAAATCTCCCAACAGCCAAACGCAAAAGCAGCAAACATGTCGCTGTATGTTCCACATCCAAAGTGCCAAGAGAGTACTGTAGATCTTGCTCTCCCTCTCTTTGAGTACTGTTTTCAGTGTCCCGGTTACCTCTTTGCTAACATTCTCTTCAGAGCTGCAGTGAAACCAGGAACCACGTGGAGAAGGCACCCACACTGAAAATGACTGGAAGGAAGGTTGGGGCTTCTTCTCAGTGTCTCTGACATAGGGTTTCACTGTCCCGGGAAAGTCTCTGCTAACACCCTGCAGAGCACAGCGCCCAATATACAGAAACGTCTTGCAGTATCTCCTACAGGGAAAGTGCCAGGAGGAATTGTGGAGCTTGGTCTCAGTGTCTCTGAGAATTGCTCTGATTATCCGTGTGACCTCTTTGCTAAGACTCTCCAGAGAGCCGTCCTCAAAACCAACACACATCTTGACATATCTCCCACATTGATCGCAGTGTCTCCAGGAACGGCATTCAAGGAGCCAGGAACTTTTCTCCCTACACTGTCCATTGAGTTGTCCTCAAAACCAATATACATCCTGCTATATCTCCCACATGGAAAGTGCTTGGCAGGAGAAGTGGGGATTATGTTTAGACTTTCTCGGAACTGCTTCAAATCAACTAGATATCTTTGTGCTGTAAATCTCCCAACAGCCAAATCAAAAGCAGCAAACATCTCGCTGTATGTCCCACATCCAAAGTGCCAAGAGAGTAATGTAGAGCTTGCTAACCCTCTCCTTGAGTACTGTTTTCAGTGTCCCGGTTACCTCTTTGCTAACATTCTCTTCAGAGCTGCAGTGAAACCAGGAACCACGTGGAGAAGGCACCCACACTGAAAATGACTGGAAGGAACGTTGGGGCTTCTTCTCAGTGTCTCTGACATAGGGTTTCACTGTCCCGGGAAAGCCTCTGCTAACACCCTGCAGAGCGCTGTGCCCAATATACAGAAACGTCTTGCAGTATCTCCTACAGGGAAAGTGCCAGGAGGAATTGTGGAGCTTGTTCTCAGTGTCTCTGAGAATTGCTCTGATTATCCGTGTGACCTCTTTGCTAAGACTCTCCAGAGAGCCGTCCTCAAAACCAACACACATCTTGACATATCTCCCACATTGATCGCAGTGTCTCCAGGAACGGCATTCAAGGAGCCAGGAACTTTTCTCCCTACACTGTCCATTGAGTTGTCCTCAAAACCAATATACATCCTGCTATATCTCCCACATGGAAAGTGCTTGGCGGGAGAAGTGGGGATTATGTTTAGACTTTCTCGGAACTGCTTCAAATCAACTAGATATCTTTGTGCTGTAAATCTCCCAACAGCCAAATCAAAAGCAGCAAACATCTCGCTGTATGTCCCACATCCAAAGTGCCAAGAGAGTAATGTAGAGCTTGCTAACCCTCTCTTTGAGTACTGTTTTCAGTGTCCCGGTTACCTCTTTGCTAACATTCTCTTCAGAGCTGCAGTGAAACCAGGAACCACGTGGAGAAGGCACCCACACTGAAAATGACTGGAAGGAACGTTGGGGCTTCTTCTCAGTGTCTCTGACATAGGGTTTCACTGTCCCGGGAAAGCCTCTGCTAACACCCTGCAGAGCGCTGTGCCCAATATACAGAAACGTCTTGCGGTATCTCCTACAGGGAAAGTGCCAGGAGGAATTGTGGAGCTTGGTCTCAGTGTCTCTGAGAATTGCTCTGATTATCCATGTGACCTCTTTGCTAAGACTCTCCAGAGAGACGTCCTCAAAACCAACACACATCTTGACATATCTCCCACACTGACTGCAGAGTATCCAGGAACGGCATTCAAGGAGCCAGGAACTTTTCTGCCCACACTCTCCGGGGACAGTTCCTTAAAACCAATATACATCCTGCTATATCTCCCACATGGAAAGAACCAGGAGGGAGAAGTGAGGATTATGCTTAGACTTTCTCAGAACTGCTTCAACTCAACTAGATATCTTTGTGCTGTAAATCTCCCAACAGCCAAACGCAAAAGCAGCAAACATGTCGCTGTATGTCCCACATCCAAAGTGCCAAGAGAGTACTGTAGAGCTTGCTCTCCCTGTCTTTGAGTACTGTTTTCACTGTCCCGGTTACCTCTTTGCTAACATTCTCTTCAGAGCTGCAGTGAAACCAGGAACCACGTGGAGAAGGCACCCACACTGAAAGTGCCTGGAAGGAACATTGGGGCTTCTTCTCAGTGTCTCTGACATAGGGTTTCACTGTCCCGGGAAAGCCTCTGCTAACACCCTGCAGAGCGCTGTGCCCAATATACAGAAACGTCTTGCAGTATCTCCTACAGGGAAAGTGCCAGGAGGAATTGTGGAGCTTGTTCTCAGTGTCTCTGAGAATTGCTCTGATTATCCGTGTGACCTCTTTGCTAAGACTCTCCAGAGAGACGTCCTCAAAACCAACACACATCTTGACATATCTCCCTCATTGATCGCAGTGTCTCCAGGAACGGCATTCAAGGAGCCAGGAACTTTTCTCCCTACACTGTCCATTGAGTTGTCCTCAAAACCAATATACATCCTGCTATATCTCCCACATGGAAAGTGCTTGGCGGGAGAAGTGGGGATTATGTTTAGACTTTCTCGGAACTGCTTCAAATCAACTAGATATCTTTGTGCTGTAAATCTCCCAACAGCCAAAAGCAAAAGCAACAAACATCTCGCTGTATGTCCCACATCCAAAGTGCCAAGAGAGTACTGTAGAGCTTGCTCTCCCTGTCTTTGAGTACTGTTTTCACTGTCCCGGTTACCTCTTTGCTAACATTCTCTTCAGAGCTGCAGTGAAACCAGGAACCACGTGGAGAAGGCACCCACACTGAAAGTGCCTGGAAGGAACACTGGGGCTTCTTCTCAGTGTCTCTGACATAGGGTTTCACTGTCCCAGGAAAGCCTCTGCTAACACCCTGCAGAGCGCTGTGCCCAATATACAGAAACGTCTTGCAGTATCTCCTACAGGGAAAGTGCCAGGAGGAATTGTGGAGCTTGTTCTCAGTGTCTCTGAGAATTGCTCTGATTATCCGTGTGACCTCTTTGCTAAGACTCTCCAGAGAGACGTCCTCAAAACCAACACACATCTTGACATATCTCCCTCATTGATCGCAGTGTCTCCAGGAACGGCATTCAAGGAGCCAGGAACTTTTCTCCCTACACTGTCCATTGAGTTGTCCTCAAAACCAATATACATCCTGCTATATCTCCCACATGGAAAGTGCTTGGCGGGAGAAGTGGGGATTATGTTTAGACTTTCTCGGAACTGCTTCAAATCAACTAGATAGCTTTGTGCTGTAAATCTCCCAACAGCCAAACGCAAAAGCAGCAAACATCTCGCTGTATGTTCCACATCCAAAGTGCCAAGAGAGTACTGTAGACCTTGCTCTCCCTCTCTTTGAGTACTGTTTTCACTGTCCCGGTTACCTCTTTGCTAACATTCTCTTCAGAGCTGCAGTGAAACCAGGAACCACGTGGAGAAGGCACCCACCCTGAAAATGACTGGAAGGAAGGTTGGGGCTTCTTCTCAGTGTCTCTGACATAGGGTTTCACTGTCCCGGGAAAGTCTCTGCTAACACCCTGCAGAGCACAGCGCCCAATATACAGAAACGTCTTGCAGTATCTCCTACAGGGAAAGTGCCAGGAGGAATTGTGGAGCTTGGTCTCAGTGTCTCTGAGAATTGCTCTGATTATCCGTGTGACCTCTTTGCTAAGACTCTCCAGAGAGCCGTCCTCAAAACCAACACACATCTTGACATATCTCCCACATTGATCGCAGTGTCTCCAGGAACGGCATTCAAGGAGCCAGGAACTTTTCTCCCTACACTGTCCATTGAGTTGTCCTCAAAACCAATATACATCCTGCTATATCTCCCACATGGAAAGTGCTTGGCGGGAGAAGTGGGGATTATGTTTAGACTTTCTCGGAACTGCTTCAAATCAACTAGATATCTTTGTGCTGTAAATCTCCCAACAGCCAAATCAAAAGCAGCAAACATCTCGCTGTATGTCCCACATCCAAAGTGCCAAGAGAGTAATGTAGAGCTTGCTAACCCTCTCCTTGAGTACTGTTTTCAGTGTCCCGGTTACCTCTTTGCTAACATTCTCTTCAGAGCTGCAGTGAAACCAGGAACCACGTGGAGAAGGCACCCACACTGAAAGTGCCTGGAAGGAACACTGGGGCTTCTTCTCAGTGTCTCTGACATAGGGTTTCACTGTCCCAGGAAAGCCTCTGCTAACACCCTGCAGAGCGCTGTGCCCAATATACAGAAACGTCTTGCAGTATCTCCTACAGGGAAAGTGCCAGGAGGAATTGTGGAGCTTGTTCTCAGTGTCTCTGAGAATTGCTCTGATTATCCGTGTGACCTCTTTGCTAAGACTCTCCAGAGAGCCGTCCTCAAAACCAACACACATCTTGACATATCTCCCACATTGATCGCAGTGTCTCCAGGAACGGCATTCAAGGAGCCAGGAACTTTTCTCCCTACACTGTCCATTGAGTTGTCCTCAAAACCAATATACATCCTGCTATATCTCCCACATGGAAAGTGCTTGGCGGGAGAAGTGGGGATTATGTTTAGACTTTCTCGGAACTGCTTCAAATCAACTAGATATCTTTGTGCTGTAAATCTCCCAACAGCCAAATCAAAAGCAGCAAACATCTCGCTGTATGTCCCACATCCAAAGTGCCAAGAGAGTAATGTAGAGCTTGCTAACCCTCTCCTTGAGTACTGTTTTCAGTGTCCCGGTTACCTCTTTGCTAACATTCTCTTCAGAGCTGCAGTGAAACCAGGAACCACGTGGAGAAGGCACCCACACTGAAAATGACTGGAAGGAACGTTGGGGCTTCTTCTCAGTGTCTCTGACATAGGGTTTCACTGTCCCGGGAAAGCCTCTGCTAACACCCTGCAGAGCGCTGTGCCCAATATACAGAAACGTCTTGCAGTATCTCCTACAGGGAAAGTGCCAGGAGGAATTGTGGAGCTTGGTCTCAGTGTCTCTGAGAATTGCTCTGATTATCCGTGTGACCTCTTTGCTAAGACTCTCCAGAGAGCCGTCCTCAAAACCAACACACATCTTGACATATCTCCCACATTGATCGCAGTGTCTCCAGGAACGGCATTCAAGGAGCCAGGAACTTTTCTCCCTACACTGTCCATTGAGTTGTCCTCAAAACCAATATACATCCTGCTATATCTCCCACATGGAAAGTGCTTGGCGGGAGAAGTGGGGATTATGTTTAGACTTTCTCGGAACTGCTTCAACTCAACTAGATATCTTTGTGCTGTAAATCTCCCAACAGCCAAATCAAAAGCAGCAAACATCTCGCTGTATGTCCCACATCCAAAGTGCCAAGAGAGTACTGTAGAGCTTGCTCTCCCTGTCTTTGAGTACTGTTTTCACTGTCCCGGTTACCTCTTTGCTAACATTCTCTTCAGAGCTGCAGTGAAACCAGGAACCACGTGGAGAAGGCACCCACACTGAAAGTGCCTGGAAGGAACATTGGGGCTTCTTCTCAGTGTCTCTGACATAGGGTTTCACTGTCCCAGGAAAGCCTCTGCTAACACCCTGCAGAGCGCTGTGCCCAATATACAGAAACGTCTTGCAGTATCTCCTACAGGGAAAGTGCCAGGAGGAATTGTGGAGCTTGTTCTCAGTGTCTCTGAGAATTGCTCTGATTATCCGTGTGACCTCTTTGCTAAGACTCTCCAGAGAGACGTCCTCAAAACCAACACACATCTTGACATATCTCCCACATTGATCGCAGTGTCTCCAGGAACGGCATTCAAGGAGCCAGGAACTTTTCTCCCTACACTGTCCATTGAGTTGTCCTCAAAACCAATATACATCCTGCTATATCTCCCACATGGAAAGTGCTTGGCGGGAGAAGTGGGGATTATGTTTAGACTTTCTCGGAACTGCTTCAAATCAACTAGATATCTTTGTGCTGTAAATCTCCCAACAGCCAAATCAAAAGCAGCAAACATCTCGCTGTATGTCCCACATCCAAAGTGCCAAGAGAGTAATGTAGAGCTTGCTAACCCTCTCCTTGAGTACTGTTTTCAGTGTCCCGGTTACCTCTTTGCTAACATTCTCTTCAGAGCTGCAGTGAAACCAGGAACCACGTGGAGAAGGCACCCACACTGAAAGTGCCTGGAAGGAACACTGGGGCTTCTTCTCAGTGTCTCTGACATAGGGTTTCACTGTCCCAGGAAAGCCTCTGCTAACACCCTGCAGAGCGCTGTGCCCAATATACAGAAACGTCTTGCAGTATCTCCTACAGGGAAAGTGCCAGGAGGAATTGTGGAGCTTGTTCTCAGTGTCTCTGAGAATTGCTCTGATTATCCGTGTGACCTCTTTGCTAAGACTCTCCAGAGAGCCGTCCTCAAAACCAACACACATCTTGACATATCTCCCACATTGATCGCAGTGTCTCCAGGAACGGCATTCAAGGAGCCAGGAACTTTTCTCCCTACACTGTCCATTGAGTTGTCCTCAAAACCAATATACATCCTGCTATATCTCCCACATGGAAAGTGCTTGGCGGGAGAAGTGGGGATTATGTTTAGACTTTCTCGGAACTGCTTCAAATCAACTAGATATCTTTGTGCTGTAAATCTCCCAACAGCCAAATCAAAAGCAGCAAACATCTCGCTGTATGTCCCACATCCAAAGTGCCAAGAGAGTAATGTAGAGCTTGCTAACCCTCTCCTTGAGTACTGTTTTCAGTGTCCCGGTTACCTCTTTGCTAACATTCTCTTCAGAGCTGCAGTGAAACCAGGAACCACGTGGAGAAGGCACCCACACTGAAAATGACTGGAAGGAACGTTGGGGCTTCTTCTCAGTGTCTCTGACATAGGGTTTCACTGTCCCGGGAAAGCCTCTGCTAACACCCTGCAGAGCGCTGTGCCCAATATACAGAAACGTCTTGCAGTATCTCCTACAGGGAAAGTGCCAGGAGGAATTGTGGAGCTTGGTCTCAGTGTCTCTGAGAATTGCTCTGATTATCCGTGTGACCTCTTTGCTAAGACTCTCCAGAGAGCCGTCCTCAAAACCAACACACATCTTGACATATCTCCCACATTGATCGCAGTGTCTCCAGGAACGGCATTCAAGGAGCCAGGAACTTTTCTCCCTACACTGTCCATTGAGTTGTCCTCAAAACCAATATACATCCTGCTATATCTCCCACATGGAAAGTGCTTGGCGGGAGAAGTGGGGATTATGTTTAGACTTTCTCGGAACTGCTTCAAATCAACTAGATATCTTTGTGCTGTAAATCTCCCAACAGCCAAATCAAAAGCAGCAAACATCTCGCTGTATGTCCCACATCCAAAGTGCCAAGAGAGTACTGTAGAGCTTGCTCTCCCTGTCTTTGAGTACTGTTTTCACTGTCCCGGTTACCTCTTTGCTAACATTCTCTTCAGAGCTGCAGTGAAACCAGGAACCACGTGGAGAAGGCACCCACACTGAAAGTGCCTGGAAGGAACATTGGGGCTTCTTCTCAGTGTCTCTGACATAGGGTTTCACTGTCCCAGGAAAGCCTCTGCTAACACCCTGCAGAGCGCTGTGCCCAATATACAGAAACGTCTTGCAGTATCTCCTACAGGGAAAGTGCCAGGAGGAATTGTGGAGCTTGTTCTCAGTGTCTCTGAGAATTGCTCTGATTATCCGTGTGACCTCTTTGCTAAGACTCTCCAGAGAGACGTCCTCAAAACCAACACACATCTTGACATATCTCCCACATTGATCGCAGTGTCTCCAGGAACGGCATTCAAGGAGCCAGGAACTTTTCTCCCTACACTGTCCATTGAGTTGTCCTCAAAACCAATATACATCCTGCTATATCTCCCACATGGAAAGTGCTTGGCGGGAGAAGTGGGGATTATGTTTAGACTTTCTCGGAACTGCTTCAAATCAACTAGATATCTTTGTGCTGTAAATCTCCCAACAGCCAAATCAAAAGCAGCAAACATCTCGCTGTATGTCCCACATCCAAAGTGCCAAGAGAGTAATGTAGAGCTTGCTAACCCTCTCCTTGAGTACTGTTTTCAGTGTCCCGGTTACCTCTTTGCTAACATTCTCTTCAGAGCTGCAGTGAAACCAGGAACCACGTGGAGAAGGCACCCACACTGAAAGTGCCTGGAAGGAACACTGGGGCTTCTTCTCAGTGTCTCTGACATAGGGTTTCACTGTCCCAGGAAAGCCTCTGCTAACACCCTGCAGAGCGCTGTGCCCAATATACAGAAACGTCTTGCAGTATCTCCTACAGGGAAAGTGCCAGGAGGAATTGTGGAGCTTGTTCTCAGTGTCTCTGAGAATTGCTCTGATTATCCGTGTGACCTCTTTGCTAAGACTCTCCAGAGAGCCGTCCTCAAAACCAACACACATCTTGACATATCTCCCACATTGATCGCAGTGTCTCCAGGAACGGCATTCAAGGAGCCAGGAACTTTTCTCCCTACACTGTCCATTGAGTTGTCCTCAAAACCAATATACATCCTGCTATATCTCCCACATGGAAAGTGCTTGGCGGGAGAAGTGGGGATTATGTTTAGACTTTCTCGGAACTGCTTCAAATCAACTAGATATCTTTGTGCTGTAAATCTCCCAACAGCCAAATCAAAAGCAGCAAACATCTCGCTGTATGTCCCACATCCAAAGTGCCAAGAGAGTAATGTAGAGCTTGCTAACCCTCTCCTTGAGTACTGTTTTCAGTGTCCCGGTTACCTCTTTGCTAACATTCTCTTCAGAGCTGCAGTGAAACCAGGAACCACGTGGAGAAGGCACCCACACTGAAAATGACTGGAAGGAACGTTGGGGCTTCTTCTCAGTGTCTCTGACATAGGGTTTCACTGTCCCGGGAAAGCCTCTGCTAACACCCTGCAGAGCGCTGTGCCCAATATACAGAAACGTCTTGCAGTATCTCCTACAGGGAAAGTGCCAGGAGGAATTGTGGAGCTTGGTCTCAGTGTCTCTGAGAATTGCTCTGATTATCCGTGTGACCTCTTTGCTAAGACTCTCCAGAGAGCCGTCCTCAAAACCAACACACATCTTGACATATCTCCCACATTGATCGCAGTGTCTCCAGGAACGGCATTCAAGGAGCCAGGAACTTTTCTCCCTACACTGTCCATTGAGTTGTCCTCAAAACCAATATACATCCTGCTATATCTCCCACATGGAAAGTGCTTGGCGGGAGAAGTGGGGATTATGTTTAGACTTTCTCGGAACTGCTTCAAATCAACTAGATATCTTTGTGCTGTAAATCTCCCAACAGCCAAATCAAAAGCAGCAAACATCTCGCTGTATGTCCCACATCCAAAGTGCCAAGAGAGTACTGTAGAGCTTGCTCTCCCTGTCTTTGAGTACTGTTTTCACTGTCCCGGTTACCTCTTTGCTAACATTCTCTTCAGAGCTGCAGTGAAACCAGGAACCACGTGGAGAAGGCACCCACACTGAAAGTGCCTGGAAGGAACATTGGGGCTTCTTCTCAGTGTCTCTGACATAGGGTTTCACTGTCCCGGGAAAGCCTCTGCTAACACCCTGCAGAGCGCTGTGCCCAATATACAGAAACGTCTTGCAGTATCTCCTACAGGGAAAGTGCCAGGAGGAATTGTGGAGCTTGTTCTCAGTGTCTCTGAGAATTGCTCTGATTATCCGTGTGACCTCTTTGCTAAGACTCTCCAGAGAGACGTCCTCAAAACCAACACACATCTTGACATATCTCCCTCATTGATCGCAGTGTCTCCAGGAACGGCATTCAAGGAGCCAGGAACTTTTCTCCCTACACTGTCCATTGAGTTGTCCTCAAAACCAATATACATCCTGCTATATCTCCCACATGGAAAGTGCTTGGCGGGAGAAGTGGGGATTATGTTTAGACTTTCTCAGAACTGCTTCAAATCAACTAGATATCTTTGTGCTGTAAATCTCCCAACAGCCAAACGCAAAAGCAGCAAACATCTCGCTGTATGTCCCATATCCAAAGTGCCAAGAGAGTACTGTAGAGCTTTCTCTCCCTGTCTTTGAGTACTGTTTTCACTGTCCCGGTTACCTCTTTGCTAACATTCTCTTCAGAGCTGCAGTGAAACCAGGAACCACGTGGAGAAGGCACCCACACTGAAAGTGCCTGGAAGGAACACTGGGGCTTCTTCTCAGTGTCTCTGACATAGGGTTTCACTGTCCCGGGAAAGCCTCTGCTAACACCCTGCAGAGCGCTGTGCCCAATATACAGAAACGTCTTGCAGTATCTCCTACAGGGAAAGTGCCAGGAGGAATTGTGGAGCTTGTTCTCAGTGTCTCTGAGAATTGCTCTGATTATCCGTGTGACCTCTTTGCTAAGACTCTCCAGAGAGACGTCCTCAAAACCAACACACATCTTGACATATCTCCCTCATTGATCGCAGTGTCTCCAGGAACGGCATTCAAGGAGCCAGGAACTTTTCTCCCTACACTGTCCATTGAGTTGTCCTCAAAACCAATATACATCCTGCTATATCTCCCACATGGAAAGTGCTTGGCGGGAGAAGTGGGGATTATGTTTAGACTTTCTCGGAACTGCTTCAAATCAACTAGATAGCTTTGTGCTGTAAATCTCCCAACAGCCAAACGCAAAAGCAGCAAACATCTCGCTGTATGTTCCACATCCAAAGTGCCAAGAGAGTACTGTAGATCTTGCTCTCCCTCTCTTTGAGTACTGTTTTCAGTGTCCCGGTTACCTCTTTGCTAACATTCTCTTCAGAGCTGCAGTGAAACCAGGAACCACGTGGAGAAGGCACCCACACTGAAAATGACTGGAAGGAAGGTTGGGGCTTCTTCTCAGTGTCTCTGACATAGGGTTTCACTGTCCCGGGAAAGTCTCTGCTAACACCCTGCAGAGCACAGCGCCCAATATACAGAAACGTCTTGCAGTATCTCCTACAGGGAAAGTGCCAGGAGGAATTGTGGAGCTTGGTCTCAGTGTCTCTGAGAATTGCTCTGATTATCCGTGTGACCTCTTTGCTAAGACTCTCCAGAGAGCCGTCCTCAAAACCAACACACATCTTGACATATCTCCCACATTGATCGCAGTGTCTCCAGGAACGGCATTCAAGGAGCCAGGAACTTTTCTCCCTACACTGTCCATTGAGTTGTCCTCAAAACCAATATACATCCTGCTATATCTCCCACATGGAAAGTGCTTGGCAGGAGAAGTGGGGATTATGTTTAGACTTTCTCGGAACTGCTTCAAATCAACTAGATATCTTTGTGCTGTAAATCTCCCAACAGCCAAATCAAAAGCAGCAAACATCTCGCTGTATGTCCCACATCCAAAGTGCCAAGAGAGTAATGTAGAGCTTGCTAACCCTCTCCTTGAGTACTGTTTTCAGTGTCCCGGTTACCTCTTTGCTAACATTCTCTTCAGAGCTGCAGTGAAACCAGGAACCACGTGGAGAAGGCACCCACACTGAAAATGACTGGAAGGAACGTTGGGGCTTCTTCTCAGTGTCTCTGACATAGGGTTTCACTGTCCCGGGAAAGCCTCTGCTAACACCCTGCAGAGCGCTGTGCCCAATATACAGAAACGTCTTGCAGTATCTCCTACAGGGAAAGTGCCAGGAGGAATTGTGGAGCTTGGTCTCAGTGTCTCTGAGAATTGCTCTGATTATCCGTGTGACCTCTTTGCTAAGACTCTCCAGAGAGCCGTCCTCAAAACCAACACACATCTTGACATATCTCCCACATTGATCGCACTGTCTCCAGGAACGGCATTCAAGGAGCCAGGAACTTTTCTCCCTACACTGTCCATTGAGTTGTCCTCAAATCCAATATACATCCTGCTATATCTCCCACATGGAAAGTGCTTGGCGGGAGAAGTGGGGATTATGTTTAGACTTTCTCGGAACTGCTTCAAATCAACTAGATATCTTTGTGCTGTAAATCTCCCAACAGCCAAATCAAAAGCAGCAAACATCTCGCTGTATGTCCCACATCCAAAGTGCCAAGAGAGTAATGTAGAGCTTGCTAACCCTCTCTTTGAGTACTGTTTTCAGTGTCCCGGTTACCTCTTTGCTAACATTCTCTTCAGAGCTGCAGTGAAACCAGGAACCACGTGGAGAAGGCACCCACACTGAAAATGACTGGAAGGAACGTTGGGGCTTCTTCTCAGTGTCTCTGACATAGGGTTTCACTGTCCCGGGAAAGCCTCTGCTAACACCCTGCAGAGCGCTGTGCCCAATATACAGAAACGTCTTGCAGTATCTCCTACAGGGAAAGTGCCAGGAGGAATTGTGGAGCTTGGTCTCAGTGTCTCTGAGAATTGCTCTGATTATCCGTGTGACCTCTTTGCTAAGACTCTCCAGAGAGCCGTCCTCAAAACCAACACACATCTTGACATATCTCCCACATTGATCGCAGTGTCTCCAGGAACGGCATTCAAGGAGCCAGGAACTTTTCTCCCTACACTGTCCATTGAGTTGTCCTCAAAACCAATATACATCCTGCTATATCTCCCACATGGAAAGTGCTTGGCGGGAGAAGTGGGGATTATGTTTAGACTTTCTCGGAACTGCTTCAAATCAACTAGATATCTTTGTGCTGTAAATCTCCCAACAGCCAAATCAAAAGCAGCAAACATCTCGCTGTATGTCCCACATCCAAAGTGCCAAGAGAGTACTGTAGAGCTTGCTCTCCCTGTCTTTGAGTACTGTTTTCACTGTCCCGGTTACCTCTTTGCTAACATTCTCTTCAGAGCTGCAGTGAAACCAGGAACCACGTGGAGAAGGCACCCACACTGAAAGTGCCTGGAAGGAACATTGGGGCTTCTTCTCAGTGTCTCTGACATAGGGTTTCACTGTCCCAGGAAAGCCTCTGCTAACACCCTGCAGAGCGCTGTGCCCAATATACAGAAACGTCTTGCAGTATCTCCTACAGGGAAAGTGCCAGGAGGAATTGTGGAGCTTGTTCTCAGTGTCTCTGAGAATTGCTCTGATTATCCGTGTGACCTCTTTGCTAAGACTCTCCAGAGAGACGTCCTCAAAACCAACACACATCTTGACATATCTCCCTCATTGATCGCAGTGTCTCCAGGAACGGCATTCAAGGAGCCAGGAACTTTTCTCCCTACACTGTCCATTGAGTTGTCCTCAAAACCAATATACATCCTGCTATATCTCCCACATGGAAAGTGCTTGGCGGGAGAAGTGGGGATTATGTTTAGACTTTCTCAGAACTGCTTCAAATCAACTAGATATCTTTGTGCTGTAAATCTCCCAACAGCCAAACGCAAAAGCAGCAAACATCTCGCTGTATGTCCCATATCCAAAGTGCCAAGAGAGTACTGTAGAGCTTTCTCTCCCTGTCTTTGAGTACTGTTTTCACTGTCCCGGTTACCTCTTTGCTAACATTCTCTTCAGAGCTGCAGTGAAACCAGGAACCACGTGGAGAAGGCACCCACACTGAAAGTGCCTGGAAGGAACACTGGGGCTTCTTCTCAGTGTCTCTGACATAGGGTTTCACTGTCCCAGGAAAGCCTCTGCTAACACCCTGCAGAGCGCTGTGCCCAATATACAGAAACGTCTTGCAGTATCTCCTACAGGGAAAGTGCCAGGAGGAATTGTGGAGCTTGTTCTCAGTGTCTCTGAGAATTGCTCTGATTATCCGTGTGACCTCTTTGCTAAGACTCTCCAGAGAGACGTCCTCAAAACCAACACACATCTTGACATATCTCCCTCATTGATCGCAGTGTCTCCAGGAACGGCATTCAAGGAGCCAGGAACTTTTCTCCCTACACTGTCCATTGAGTTGTCCTCAAAACCAATATACATCCTGCTATATCTCCCACATGGAAAGTGCTTGGCGGGAGAAGTGGGGATTATGTTTAGACTTTCTCGGAACTGCTTCAAATCAACTAGATAGCTTTGTGCTGTAAATCTCCCAACAGCCAAACGCAAAAGCAGCAAACATCTCGCTGTATGTTCCACATCCAAAGTGCCAAGAGAGTACTGTAGATCTTGCTCTCCCTCTCTTTGAGTACTGTTTTCAGTGTCCCGGTTACCTCTTTGCTAACATTCTCTTCAGAGCTGCAGTGAAACCAGGAACCACGTGGAGAAGGCACCCACACTGAAAATGACTGGAAGGAAGGTTGGGGCTTCTTCTCAGTGTCTCTGACATAGGGTTTCACTGTCCCGGGAAAGTCTCTGCTAACACCCTGCAGAGCACAGCGCCCAATATACAGAAACGTCTTGCAGTATCTCCTACAGGGAAAGTGCCAGGAGGAATTGTGGAGCTTGGTCTCAGTGTCTCTGAGAATTGCTCTGATTATCCGTGTGACCTCTTTGCTAAGACTCTCCAGAGAGCCGTCCTCAAAACCAACACACATCTTGACATATCTCCCACATTGATCGCAGTGTCTCCAGGAACGGCATTCAAGGAGCCAGGAACTTTTCTCCCTACACTGTCCATTGAGTTGTCCTCAAAACCAATATACATCCTGCTATATCTCCCACATGGAAAGTGCTTGGCAGGAGAAGTGGGGATTATGTTTAGACTTTCTCGGAACTGCTTCAAATCAACTAGATATCTTTGTGCTGTAAATCTCCCAACAGCCAAATCAAAAGCAGCAAACATCTCGCTGTATGTCCCACATCCAAAGTGCCAAGAGAGTAATGTAGAGCTTGCTAACCCTCTCCTTGAGTACTGTTTTCAGTGTCCCGGTTACCTCTTTGCTAACATTCTCTTCAGAGCTGCAGTGAAACCAGGAACCACGTGGAGAAGGCACCCACACTGAAAATGACTGGAAGGAACGTTGGGGCTTCTTCTCAGTGTCTCTGACATAGGGTTTCACTGTCCCGGGAAAGCCTCTGCTAACACCCTGCAGAGCGCTGTGCCCAATATACAGAAACGTCTTGCAGTATCTCCTACAGGGAAAGTGCCAGGAGGAATTGTGGAGCTTGGTCTCAGTGTCTCTGAGAATTGCTCTGATTATCCGTGTGACCTCTTTGCTAAGACTCTCCAGAGAGCCGTCCTCAAAACCAACACACATCTTGACATATCTCCCACATTGATCGCACTGTCTCCAGGAACGGCATTCAAGGAGCCAGGAACTTTTCTCCCTACACTGTCCATTGAGTTGTCCTCAAAACCAATATACATCCTGCTATATCTCCCACATGGAAAGTGCTTGGCGGGAGAAGTGGGGATTATGTTTAGACTTTCTCGGAACTGCTTCAAATCAACTAGATATCTTTGTGCTGTAAATCTCCCAACAGCCAAATCAAAAGCAGCAAACATCTCGCTGTATGTCCCACATCCAAAGTGCCAAGAGAGTAATGTAGAGCTTGCTAACCCTCTCTTTGAGTACTGTTTTCAGTGTCCCGGTTACCTCTTTGCTAACATTCTCTTCAGAGCTGCAGTGAAACCAGGAACCACGTGGAGAAGGCACCCACACTGAAAATGACTGGAAGGAACGTTGGGGCTTCTTCTCAGTGTCTCTGACATAGGGTTTCACTGTCCCGGGAAAGCCTCTGCTAACACCCTGCAGAGCGCTGTGCCCAATATACAGAAACGTCTTGCGGTATCTCCTACAGGGAAAGTGCCAGGAGGAATTGTGGAGCTTGGTCTCAGTGTCTCTGAGAATTGCTCTGATTATCCATGTGACCTCTTTGCTAAGACTCTCCAGAGAGACGTCCTCAAAACCAACACACATCTTGACATATCTCCCACACTGACTGCAGAGTATCCAGGAACGGCATTCAAGGATCCAGGAACTTTTCTGCCCACACTCTCCGGGGACAGTTCCTTAAAACCAATATACATCCTGCTATATCTCCCACATGGAAAGAACCAGGAGGGAGAAGTGAGGATTATGCTTAGACTTTCTCAGAACTGCTTCAACTCAACTAGATATCTTTGTGCTGTAAATCTCCCAACAGCCAAACGCAAAAGCAGCAAACATGTCGCTGTATGTCCCACATCCAAAGTGCCAAGAGAGTACTGTAGAGCTTGCTCTCCCTGTCTTTGAGTACTGTTTTCACTGTCCCGGTTACCTCTTTGCTAACATTCTCTTCAGAGCTGCAGTGAAACCAGGAACCACGTGGAGAAGGCACCCACACTGAAAGTGCCTGGAAGGAACATTGGGGCTTCTTCTCAGTGTCTCTGACATAGGGTTTCACTGTCCCGGGAAAGCCTCTGCTAACACCCTGCAGAGCGCTGTGCCCAATATACAGAAACGTCTTGCAGTATCTCCTACAGGGAAAGTGCCAGGAGGAATTGTGGAGCTTGGTCTCAGTGTCTCTGAGAATTGCTCTGATTATCCGTGTGACCTCTTTGCTAAGACTCTCCAGAGAGACGTCCTCAAAACCAACACACATCTTGACATATCTCCCTCATTGATCGCAGTGTCTCCAGGAACGGCATTCAAGGAGCCAGGAACTTTTCTCCCTACACTGTCCATTGAGTTGTCCTCAAAACCAATATACATCCTGCTATATCTCCCACATGGAAAGTGCTTGGCGGGAGAAGTGGGGATTATGTTTAGACTTTCTCGGAACTGCTTCAAATCAACTAGATATCTTTGTGCTGTAAATCTCCCAACAGCCAAATCAAAAGCAGCAAACATCTCGCTGTATGTCCCACATCCAAAGTGCCAAGAGAGTACTGTAGAGCTTGCTCTCCCTGTCTTTGAGTACTGTTTTCACTGTCCCGGTTACCTCTTTGCTAACATTCTCTTCAGAGCTGCAGTGAAACCAGGAACCACGTGGAGAAGGCACCCACACTGAAAGTGCCTGGAAGGAACTTTGGGGCTTCTTCTCAGTGTCTCTGACATAGGGTTTCACTGTCCCAGGAAAGCCTCTGCTAACACCCTGCAGAGCGCTGTGCCCAATATACAGAAACGTCTTGCAGTATCTCCTACAGGGAAAGTGCCAGGAGGAATTGTGGAGCTTGTTCTCAGTGTCTCTGAGAATTGCTCTGATTATCCGTGTGACCTCTTTGCTAAGACTCTCCAGAGAGACGTCCTCAAAACCAACACACATCTTGACATATCTCCCTCATTGATCGCAGTGTCTCCAGGAACGGCATTCAAGGAGCCAGGAACTTTTCTCCCTACACTGTCCATTGAGTTGTCCTCAAAACCAATATACATCCTGCTATATCTCCCACATGGAAAGTGCTTGGCGGGAGAAGTGGGGATTATGTTTAGACTTTCTCAGAACTGCTTCAAATCAACTAGATATCTTTGTGCTGTAAATCTCCCAACAGCCAAACGCAAAAGCAGCAAACATCTCGCTGTATGTCCCATATCCAAAGTGCCAAGAGAGTACTGTAGAGCTTTCTCTCCCTGTCTTTGAGTACTGTTTTCACTGTCCCGGTTACCTCTTTGCTAACATTCTCTTCAGAGCTGCAGTGAAACCAGGAACCACGTGGAGAAGGCACCCACACTGAAAGTGCCTGGAAGGAACACTGGGGCTTCTTCTCAGTGTCTCTGACATAGGGTTTCACTGTCCCAGGAAAGCCTCTGCTAACACCCTGCAGAGCGCTGTGCCCAATATACAGAAACGTCTTGCAGTATCTCCTACAGGGAAAGTGCCAGGAGGAATTGTGGAGCTTGTTCTCAGTGTCTCTGAGAATTGCTCTGATTATCCGTGTGACCTCTTTGCTAAGACTCTCCAGAGAGACGTCCTCAAAACCAACACACATCTTGACATATCTCCCTCATTGATCGCAGTGTCTCCAGGAACGGCATTCAAGGAGCCAGGAACTTTTCTCCCTACACTGTCCATTGAGTTGTCCTCAAAACCAATATACATCCTGCTATATCTCCCACATGGAAAGTGCTTGGCGGGAGAAGTGGGGATTATGTTTAGACTTTCTCGGAACTGCTTCAAATCAACTAGATAGCTTTGTGCTGTAAATCTCCCAACAGCCAAACGCAAAAGCAGCAAACATCTCGCTGTATGTTCCACATCCAAAGTGCCAAGAGAGTACTGTAGATCTTGCTCTCCCTCTCTTTGAGTACTGTTTTCAGTGTCCCGGTTACCTCTTTGCTAACATTCTCTTCAGAGCTGCAGTGAAACCAGGAACCACGTGGAGAAGGCACCCACACTGAAAATGACTGGAAGGAAGGTTGGGGCTTCTTCTCAGTGTCTCTGACATAGGGTTTCACTGTCCCGGGAAAGTCTCTGCTAACACCCTGCAGAGCACAGCGCCCAATATACAGAAACGTCTTGCAGTATCTCCTACAGGGAAAGTGCCAGGAGGAATTGTGGAGCTTGGTCTCAGTGTCTCTGAGAATTGCTCTGATTATCCGTGTGACCTCTTTGCTAAGACTCTCCAGAGAGCCGTCCTCAAAACCAACACACATCTTGACATATCTCCCACATTGATCGCAGTGTCTCCAGGAACGGCATTCAAGGAGCCAGGAACTTTTCTCCCTACACTGTCCATTGAGTTGTCCTCAAAACCAATATACATCCTGCTATATCTCCCACATGGAAAGTGCTTGGCAGGAGAAGTGGGGATTATGTTTAGACTTTCTCGGAACTGCTTCAAATCAACTAGATATCTTTGTGCTGTAAATCTCCCAACAGCCAAATCAAAAGCAGCAAACATCTCGCTGTATGTCCCACATCCAAAGTGCCAAGAGAGTAATGTAGAGCTTGCTAACCCTCTCCTTGAGTACTGTTTTCAGTGTCCCGGTTACCTCTTTGCTAACATTCTCTTCAGAGCTGCAGTGAAACCAGGAACCACGTGGAGAAGGCACCCACACTGAAAATGACTGGAAGGAACGTTGGGGCTTCTTCTCAGTGTCTCTGACATAGGGTTTCACTGTCCCGGGAAAGCCTCTGCTAACACCCTGCAGAGCGCTGTGCCCAATATACAGAAACGTCTTGCAGTATCTCCTACAGGGAAAGTGCCAGGAGGAATTGTGGAGCTTGGTCTCAGTGTCTCTGAGAATTGCTCTGATTATCCGTGTGACCTCTTTGCTAAGACTCTCCAGAGAGCCGTCCTCAAAACCAACACACATCTTGACATATCTCCCACATTGATCGCACTGTCTCCAGGAACGGCATTCAAGGAGCCAGGAACTTTTCTCCCTACACTGTCCATTGAGTTGTCCTCAAAACCAATATACATCCTGCTATATCTCCCACATGGAAAGTGCTTGGCGGGAGAAGTGGGGATTATGTTTAGACTTTCTCGGAACTGCTTCAAATCAACTAGATATCTTTGTGCTGTAAATCTCCCAACAGCCAAATCAAAAGCAGCAAACATCTCGCTGTATGTCCCACATCCAAAGTGCCAAGAGAGTAATGTAGAGCTTGCTAACCCTCTCTTTGAGTACTGTTTTCAGTGTCCCGGTTACCTCTTTGCTAACATTCTCTTCAGAGCTGCAGTGAAACCAGGAACCACGTGGAGAAGGCACCCACACTGAAAATGACTGGAAGGAACGTTGGGGCTTCTTCTCAGTGTCTCTGACATAGGGTTTCACTGTCCCGGGAAAGCCTCTGCTAACACCCTGCAGAGCGCTGTGCCCAATATACAGAAACGTCTTGCGGTATCTCCTACAGGGAAAGTGCCAGGAGGAATTGTGGAGCTTGGTCTCAGTGTCTCTGAGAATTGCTCTGATTATCCATGTGACCTCTTTGCTAAGACTCTCCAGAGAGACGTCCTCAAAACCAACACACATCTTGACATATCTCCCACACTGACTGCAGAGTATCCAGGAACGGCATTCAAGGATCCAGGAACTTTTCTGCCCACACTCTCCGGGGACAGTTCCTTAAAACCAATATACATCCTGCTATATCTCCCACATGGAAAGAACCAGGAGGGAGAAGTGAGGATTATGCTTAGACTTTCTCAGAACTGCTTCAACTCAACTAGATATCTTTGTGCTGTAAATCTCCCAACAGCCAAACGCAAAAGCAGCAAACATCTCGCTGTGTGTCCCACATCCAAAGTGCCAAGAGAGTACTGTAGAGCTTGCTCTCCCTGTCTTTGAGTACTGTTTTCACTGTCCCGGTTACCTCTTTGCTAACATTCTCTTCAGAGCTGCAGTGAAACCAGGAACCACGTGGAGAAGGCACCCACACTGAAAGTGCCTGGAAGGAACATTGGGGCTTCTTCTCAGTGTCTCTGACATAGGGTTTCACTGTCCCGGGAAAGCCTCTGCTAACACCCTGCAGAGCGCTGTGCCCAATATACAGAAACGTCTTGCAGTATCTCCTACAGGGAAAGTGCCAGGAGGAATTGTGGAGCTTGTTCTCAGTGTCTCTGAGAATTGCTCTGATTATCCGTGTGACCTCTTTGCTAAGACTCTCCAGAGAGACGTCCTCAAAACCAACACACATCTTGACATATCTCCCTCATTGATCGCAGTGTCTCCAGGAACGGCATTCAAGGAGCCAGGAACTTTTCTCCCTACACTGTCCATTGAGTTGTCCTCAAAACCAATATACATCCTGCTATATCTCCCACATGGAAAGTGCTTGGCGGGAGAAGTGGGGATTATGTTTAGACTTTCTCGGAACTGCTTCAAATCAACTAGATATCTTTGTGCTGTAAATCTCCCAACAGCCAAAAGCAAAAGCAACAAACATCTCGCTGTATGTCCCACATCCAAAGTGCCAAGAGAGTACTGTAGAGCTTGCTCTCCCTGTCTTTGAGTACTGTTTTCACTGTCCCGGTTACCTCTTTGCTAACATTCTCTTCAGAGCTGCAGTGAAACCAGGAACCACGTGGAGAAGGCACCCACACTGAAAGTGCCTGGAAGGAACACTGGGGCTTCTTCTCAGTGTCTCTGACATAGGGTTTCACTGTCCCAGGAAAGCCTCTGCTAACACCCTGCAGAGCGCTGTGCCCAATATACAGAAACGTCTTGCAGTATCTCCTACAGGGAAAGTGCCAGGAGGAATTGTGGAGCTTGTTCTCAGTGTCTCTGAGAATTGCTCTGATTATCCGTGTGACCTCTTTGCTAAGACTCTCCAGAGAGACGTCCTCAAAACCAACACACATCTTGACATATCTCCCTCATTGATCGCAGTGTCTCCAGGAACGGCATTCAAGGAGCCAGGAACTTTTCTCCCTACACTGTCCATTGAGTTGTCCTCAAAACCAATATACATCCTGCTATATCTCCCACATGGAAAGTGCTTGGCGGGAGAAGTGGGGATTATGTTTAGACTTTCTCGGAACTGCTTCAAATCAACTAGATAGCTTTGTGCTGTAAATCTCCCAACAGCCAAACGCAAAAGCAGCAAACATCTCGCTGTATGTTCCACATCCAAAGTGCCAAGAGAGTACTGTAGACCTTGCTCTCCCTCTCTTTGAGTACTGTTTTCACTGTCCCGGTTACCTCTTTGCTAACATTCTCTTCAGAGCTGCAGTGAAACCAGGAACCACGTGGAGAAGGCACCCACCCTGAAAATGACAGGAAGGAAGGTTGGGGCTTCTTCTCAGTGTCTCTGACATAGGGTTTCACTGTCCCGGGAAAGTCTCTGCTAACACCCTGCAGAGCACAGCGCCCAATATACAGAAACGTCTTGCAGTATCTCCTACAGGGAAAGTGCCAGGAGGAATTGTGGAGCTTGGTCTCAGTGTCTCTGAGAATTGCTCTGATTATCCGTGTGACCTCTTTGCTAAGACTCTCCAGAGAGCCGTCCTCAAAACCAACACACATCTTGACATATCTCCCACATTGATCGCAGTGTCTCCAGGAACGGCATTCAAGGAGCCAGGAACTTTTCTCCCTACACTGTCCATTGAGTTGTCCTCAAAACCAATATACATCCTGCTATATCTCCCACATGGAAAGTGCTTGGCGGGAGAAGTGGGGATTATGTTTAGACTTTCTCGGAACTGCTTCAAATCAACTAGATATCTTTGTGCTGTAAATCTCCCAACAGCCAAATCAAAAGCAGCAAACATCTCGCTGTATGTCCCACATCCAAAGTGCCAAGAGAGTAATGTAGAGCTTGCTAACCCTCTCCTTGAGTACTGTTTTCAGTGTCCCGGTTACCTCTTTGCTAACATTCTCTTCAGAGCTGCAGTGAAACCAGGAACCACGTGGAGAAGGCACCCACACTGAAAGTGCCTGGAAGGAACACTGGGGCTTCTTCTCAGTGTCTCTGACATAGGGTTTCACTGTCCCAGGAAAGCCTCTGCTAACACCCTGCAGAGCGCTGTGCCCAATATACAGAAACGTCTTGCAGTATCTCCTACAGGGAAAGTGCCAGGAGGAATTGTGGAGCTTGTTCTCAGTGTCTCTGAGAATTGCTCTGATTATCCGTGTGACCTCTTTGCTAAGACTCTCCAGAGAGCCGTCCTCAAAACCAACACACATCTTGACATATCTCCCTCATTGATCGCAGTGTCTCCAGGAACGGCATTCAAGGAGCCAGGAACTTTTCTCCCTACACTGTCCATTGAGTTGTCCTCAAAACCAATATACATCCTGCTATATCTCCCACATGGAAAGTGCTTGGCGGGAGAAGTGGGGATTATGTTTAGACTTTCTCGGAACTGCTTCAAATCAACTAGATAGCTTTGTGCTGTAAATCTCCCAACAGCCAAACGCAAAAGCAGCAAACATCTCGCTGTATGTTCCACATCTAAAGTGCCAAGAGAGTACTGTAGACCTTGCTCTCCCTCTCTTTGAGTACTGTTTTCACTGTCCCGGTTACCTCTTTGCTAACATTCTCTTCAGAGCTGCAGTGAAACCAGGAACCACGTGGAGAAGGCACCCACCCTGAAAATGACTGGAAGGAAGGTTGGGGCTTCTTCTCAGTGTCTCTGACATAGGGTTTCACTGTCCCGGGAAAGTCTCTGCTAACACCCTGCAGAGCACAGCGCCCAATATACAGAAACGTCTTGCAGTATCTCCTACAGGGAAAGTGCCAGGAGGAATTGTGGAGCTTGGTCTCAGTGTCTCTGAGAATTGCTCTGATTATCCGTGTGACCTCTTTGCTAAGACTCTCCAGAGAGCCGTCCTCAAAACCAACACACATCTTGACATATCTCCCACATTGATCGCAGTGTCTCCAGGAACGGCATTCAAGGAGCCAGGAACTTTTCTCCCTACACTGTCCATTGAGTTGTCCTCAAAACCAATATACATCCTGCTATATCTCCCACATGGAAAGTGCTTGGCGGGAGAAGTGGGGATTATGTTTAGACTTTCTCGGAACTGCTTCAAATCAACTAGATATCTTTGTGCTGTAAATCTCCCAACAGCCAAATCAAAAGCAGCAAACATCTCGCTGTATGTCCCACATCCAAAGTGCCAAGAGAGTAATGTAGAGCTTGCTAACCCTCTCCTTGAGTACTGTTTTCAGTGTCCCGGTTACCTCTTTGCTAACATTCTCTTCAGAGCTGCAGTGAAACCAGGAACCACGTGGAGAAGGCACCCACACTGAAAGTGCCTGGAAGGAACACTGGGGCTTCTTCTCAGTGTCTCTGACATAGGGTTTCACTGTCCCAGGAAAGCCTCTGCTAACACCCTGCAGAGCGCTGTGCCCAATATACAGAAACGTCTTGCAGTATCTCCTACAGGGAAAGTGCCAGGAGGAATTGTGGAGCTTGTTCTCAGTGTCTCTGAGAATTGCTCTGATTATCCGTGTGACCTCTTTGCTAAGACTCTCCAGAGAGCCGTCCTCAAAACCAACACACATCTTGACATATCTCCCTCATTGATCGCAGTGTCTCCAGGAACGGCATTCAAGGAGCCAGGAACTTTTCTCCCTACACTGTCCATTGAGTTGTCCTCAAAACCAATATACATCCTGCTATATCTCCCACATGGAAAGTGCTTGGCGGGAGAAGTGGGGATTATGTTTAGACTTTCTCGGAACTGCTTCAAATCAACTAGATAGCTTTGTGCTGTAAATCTCCCAACAGCCAAACGCAAAAGCAGCAAACATCTCGCTGTATGTTCCACATCTAAAGTGCCAAGAGAGTACTGTAGACCTTGCTCTCCCTCTCTTTGAGTACTGTTTTCACTGTCCCGGTTACCTCTTTGCTAACATTCTCTTCAGAGCTGCAGTGAAACCAGGAACCACGTGGAGAAGGCACCCACCCTGAAAATGACTGGAAGGAAGGTTGGGGCTTCTTCTCAGTGTCTCTGACATAGGGTTTCACTGTCCCGGGAAAGTCTCTGCTAACACCCTGCAGAGCACAGCGCCCAATATACAGAAACGTCTTGCAGTATCTCCTACAGGGAAAGTGCCAGGAGGAATTGTGGAGCTTGTTCTCAGTGTCTCTGAGAATTGCTCTGATTATCCGTGTGACCTCTTTGCTAAGACTCTCCAGAGAGCCGTCCTCAAAACCAACACACATCTTGACATATCTCCCACATTGATCGCAGTGTCTCCAGGAACGGCATTCAAGGAGCCAGGAACTTTTCTCCCTACACTGTCCATTGAGTTGTCCTCAAAACCAATATACATCCTGCTATATCTCCCACATGGAAAGTGCTTGGCGGGAGAAGTGGGGATTATGGTTAGACTTTCTCGGAACTGCTTCAAATCAACTAGATATCTTTGTGCTGTAAATCTCCCAACAGCCAAATCAAAAGCAGCAAACATCTCGCTGTATGTCCCACATCCAAAGTGCCAAGAGAGTAATGTAGAGCTTGCTAACCCTCTCCTTGAGTACTGTTTTCAGTGTCCCGGTTACCTCTTTGCTAACATTCTCTTCAGAGCTGCAGTGAAACCAGGAACCACGTGGAGAAGGCACCCACACTGAAAATGACTGGAAGGAACGTTGGGGCTTCTTCTCAGTGTCTCTGACATAGGGTTTCACTGTCCCGGGAAAGCCTCTGCTAACACCCTGCAGAGCGCTGTGCCCAATATACAGAAACGTCTTGCAGTATCTCCTACAGGGAAAGTGCCAGGAGGAATTGTGGAGCTTGGTCTCAGTGTCTCTGAGAATTGCTCTGATTATCCGTGTGACCTCTTTGCTAAGACTCTCCAGAGAGCCGTCCTCAAAACCAACACACATCTTGACATATCTCCCTCATTGATCGCAGTGTCTCCAGGAACGGCATTCAAGGAGCCAGGAACTTTTCTCCCTACACTGTCCATTGAGTTGTCCTCAAAACCAATATACATCCTGCTATATCTCCCACATGGAAAGTGCTTGGCGGGAGAAGTGGGGATTATGTTTAGACTTTCTCGGAACTGCTTCAAATCAACTAGATAGCTTTGTGCTGTAAATCTCCCAACAGCCAAACGCAAAAGCAGCAAACATCTCGCTGTATGTTCCACATCCAAAGTGCCAAGAGAGTACTGTAGAGCTTGCTCTCCCTCTCTTTGAGTACTGTTTTCACTGTCCCGGTTACCTCTTTGCTAACATTCTCTTCAGAGCTGCAGTGAAACCAGGAACCACGTGGAGAAGGCACCCACCCTGAAAATGACTGGAAGGAAGGTTGGGGCTTCTTCTCAGTGTCTCTGACATAGGGTTTCACTGTCCCGGGAAAGTCTCTGCTAACACCCTGCAGAGCACAGCGCCCAATATACAGAAACGTCTTGCAGTATCTCCTACAGGGAAAGTGCCAGGAGGAATTGTGGAGCTTGGTCTCAGTGTCTCTGAGAATTGCTCTGATTATCCGTGTGACCTCTTTGCTAAGACTCTCCAGAGAGCCGTCCTCAAAACCAACACACATCTTGACATATCTCCCACATTGATCGCAGTGTCTCCAGGAACGGCATTCAAGGAGCCAGGAACTTTTCTCCCTACACTGTCCATTGAGTTGTCCTCAAAACCAATATACATCCTGCTATATCTCCCACATGGAAAGTGCTTGGCAGGAGAAGTGGGGATTATGTTTAGACTTTCTCGGAACTGCTTCAAATCAACTAGATATCTTTGTGCTGTAAATCTCCCAACAGCCAAATCAAAAGCAGCAAACATCTCGCTGTATGTCCCACATCCAAAGTGCCAAGAGACTAATGTAGAGCTTGCTAACCCTCTCCTTGAGTACTGTTTTCAGTGTCCCGGTTACCTCTTTGCTAACATTCTCTTCAGAGCTGCAGTGAAACCAGGAACCACGTGGAGAAGGCACCCACACTGAAAGTGCCTGGAAGGAACATTGGGGCTTCTTCTCAGTGTCTCTGACATAGGGTTTCACTGTCCCGGGAAAGCCTCTGCTAACACCCTGCAGAGCGCTGTGCCCAATATACAGAAACGTCTTGCGGTATCTCCTACAGGGAAAGTGCCAGGAAGAATTGTGGAGCTTGGTCTCAGTGTCTCTGAGAATTGCTCTGATTATCCGTGTGACCTCTTTGCTAAGACTCTCCAGAGAGACTTCCTCAAAACCAACACACATCTTGACATATCTCCCTCATTGATCGCAGTGTCTCCAGGAACGGCATTCAAGGAGCCAGGAACTTTTCTCCCTACACTGTCCATTGAGTTGTCCTCAAAACCAATATACATCCTGCTATATCTCCCACATGGAAAGTGCTTGGCGGGAGAAGTGGGGATTATGTTTAGACTTTCTCGGAACTGCTTCAAATCAACTAGATAGCTTTGTGCTGTAAATCTCCCAACAGCCAAACGCAAAAGCAGCAAACATCTCGCTGTATGTCCCATATCCAAAGTGCCAAGGGAGAGCTTGCTCTCCCTGTCTTTGAGTACTGTTTTCACTGTCCCGGTTACCTCTTTGCTAACATTCTCTTCAGAGCTGCAGTGAAACCAGGAACCACGTGGAGAAGGCACCCACCCTGAAAATGACTGGAAGGAAGGTTGGGGCTTCTTCTCAGTGTCTCTGACATAGGGTTTCACTGTCCCGGGAAAGTCTCTGCTAACACCCTGCAGAGCACAGCACCCAATATACAGAAACGTCTTGCAGTATCTCCTACAGGGAAAGTGCCAGGAGGAATTGTGGAGCTTGGTCTCAGTGTCTCTGAGAATTGCTCTGATTATCCGTGTGACCTCTTTGCTAAGACTCTCCAGAGAGACGTCCTCAAAACCAACACACATCTTGACATATCTCCCACACTGACCGCAGAGTATCCAGGAACGGCGTTCAAGGAGCCACGAAATTTTCTGCCCACACTCTCCGGGGACAGTTCCTTAAAACCAATATACATCCTGCTACATCTCCCACATGGAAATTGCCAGGAGGGAAAAGTGGGGATTATGCTTAGACTTTCTCAGAACAGCTTCAACTCAACTAGATATCTTTGTGCTGTAAATCTCCCAACAGCCAAACGCAAAAGCAGCAAACATCTCGCTGTATGTCCCACATCGTAAGTGCCAAGAGAGAGCTTGCTCTCCCTGTCTTTGAGTACTGTTTTCAGTGTCCCGGTTACCTCTTTGCTAACATTCTCTTCAGAGCTGCAGTGAAACCAGGAACCACGTGGAGAAGGCATCCACACTGAAAATGACTGGAAGGAACGTTGGGGCTTCTTCTCAGTGTCTCTGACATAGGGTTTCACTGTCCCGGGAAAGTCTCTGCTAACACCCTGCAGAGCGCTGTGCCCAATATACAGAAACGTCTTGCAGTATCTCCTACAGGGAAAGTGCCAGGAGGAATTGTGGAGCTTGGTCTCAGTGTCTCTGAGAATTGCTCTGATTATCCATGTGACCTCTTTGCTAAGACTCTCCAGAGAGACGTCCTCAAAACCAACACACATCTTGACATATCTCCCACACTGACTGCAGAGTATCCAGGAACGGCATTCAAGGAGCCAGGAACTTTTCTGCCCACACTCTCCGGGGACAGTTCCTTAAAACCAATATACATCCTGCTATATCTCCCACATGGAAAGAACCAGGAGGGAGAAGTGAGGATTATGCTTAGACTTTCTCAGAACTGCTTCAACTCAACTAGATATCTTTGTGCTGTAAATCTCCCAACAGCCAAACGCAAAAGCAGCAAACATCTCGCTGTATGTCCCACATCCAAAGTGCCAAGAGAGTACTGTAGAGCTTGCTCTCCCTGTCTTTGAGTACTGTTTTCACTGTCCCGGTTACCTCTTTGCTAACATTCTCTTCAGAGCTGCAGTGAAACCAGGAACCACGTGGAGAAGGCACCCACCCTGAAAATGACTGGAAGGAAGGTTGGGGCTTCTTCTCAGTGTCTCTGACATAGGGTTTCACTGTCCCGGGAAAGTCTCTGCTAACACCCTGCAGAGCACAGCACCCAATATACAGAAACGTCTTGCAGTATCTCCTACAGGGAAAGTGCCAGGAGGAATTGTGGAGCTTGGTCTCAGTGTCTCTGAGAATTGCTCTGATTATCCGTGTGACCTCTTTGCTAAGACTCTCCAGAGAGACGTCCTCAAAACCAACACACATCTTGACATATCTCCCACACTGACCGCAGAGTATCCAGGAACGGCGTTCAAGGAGCCACGAAATTTTCTGCCCACACTCTCCGGGGACAGTTCCTTAAAACCAATATACATCCTGCTACATCTCCCACATGGAAATTGCCAGGAGGGAAAAGTGGGGATTATGCTTAGACTTTCTCAGAACAGCTTCAACTCAACTAGATATCTTTGTGCTGTAAATCTCCCAACAGCCAAACGCAAAAGCAGCAAACATCTCGCTGTATGTCCCACATCGTAAGTGCCAAGAGAGAGCTTGCTCTCCCTGTCTTTGAGTACTGTTTTCAGTGTCCCGGTTACCTCTTTGCTAACATTCTCTTCAGAGCTGCAGTGAAACCAGGAACCACGTGGAGAAGGCATCCACACTGAAAATGACTGGAAGGAACGTTGGGGCTTCTTCTCAGTGTCTCTGACATAGGGTTTCACTGTCCCGGGAAAGTCTCTGCTAACACCCTGCAGAGCGCTGTGCCCAATATACAGAAACGTCTTGCGGTATCTCCTACAGGGAAAGTGCCAGGAGGAATTGTGGAGCTTGGTCTCAGTGTCTCTGAGAATTGCTCTGATTATCCATGTGACCTCTTTGCTAAGACTCTCCAGAGAGACGTCCTCAAAACCAACACACATCTTGACATATCTCCCACACTGACTGCAGAGTATCCAGGAACGGCATTCAAGGAGCCAGGAACTTTTCTGCCCACACTCTCCGGGGACAGTTCCTTAAAACCAATATACATCCTGCTATATCTCCCACATGGAAAGAACCAGGAGGGAGAAGTGAGGATTATGCTTAGACTTTCTCAGAACTGCTTCAACTCAACTAGATATCTTTGTGCTGTAAATCTCCCAACAGCCAAACGCAAAAGCAGCAAACATCTCGCTGTATGTCCCACATCCAAAGTGCCAAGAGAGTACTGTAGAGCTTGCTCTCCCTCTCTTTGAGTACTGTTTTCACTGTCCCGGTTACCTCTTTGCTAACATTCTCTTCAGAGCTGCAGTGAAACCAGGAACCACGTGGAGAAGGCACCCACACTGAAAGTGCCTGGAAGGAACATTGGGGCTTCTTCTCAGTGTCTCTGACATCGGGTTTCACTGTCCCAGGAAAGCCTCTGCTAACACCCTGCAGAGCGCTGTGCCCAATATACAGAAACGTCTTGCAGTATCTCCTACAGGGAAAGTGCCAGGAGGAATTGTGGAGCTTGTTCTCAGTGTCTCTGAGAATTGCTCTGATTATCCGTGTGACCTCTTTGCTAAGACTCTCCAGAGAGACGTCCTCAAAACCAACACACATCTTGACATATCTCCCTCATTGATCGCAGTGTCTCCAGGAACGGCATTCAAGGAGCCAGGAACTTTTCTCCCTACACTGTCCATTGAGTTGTCCTCAAAACCAATATACATCCTGCTATATCTCCCACATGGAAAGTGCTTGGCGGGAGAAGTGGGGATTATGTTTAGACTTTCTCGGAACTGCTTCAAATCAACTAGATATCTTTGTGCTGTAAATCTCCCAACAGCCAAACGCAAAAGCAGCAAACCTCTCGCTGTATGTCCCATATCCAAAGTGCCAAGAGAGTACTGTAGAGCTTGCTCTCCCTGTCTTTGAGTACTGTTTTCACTGTCCCGGTTACCTCTTTGCTAACATTCTCTTCAGAGCTGCAGTGAAACCAGGAACCACGTGGAGAAGGCACCCACACTGAAAGTGCCTGGAAGGAACACTGGGGCTTCTTCTCAGTGTCTCTGACATAGGGTTTCACTGTCCCAGGAAAGCCTCTGCTAACACCCTGCAGAGCGCTGTGCCCAATATACAGAAACGTCTTGCAGTATCTCCTACAGGGAAAGTGCCAGGAGGAATTGTGGAGCTTGTTCTCAGTGTCTCTGAGAATTGCTCTGATTATCCGTGTGACCTCTTTGCTAAGACTCTCCAGAGAGACGTCCTCAAAACCAACACACATCTTGACATATCTCCCTCATTGATCGCAGTGTCTCCAGGAACGGCATTCAAGGAGCCAGGAACTTTTCTCCCTACACTGTCCATTGAGTTGTCCTCAAAACCAATATACATCCTGCTATATCTCCCACATGGAAAGTGCTTGGCGGGAGAAGTGGGGATTATGTTTAGACTTTCTCGGAACTGCTTCAAATCAACTAGATAGCTTTGTGCTGTAAATCTCCCAACAGCCAAACGCAAAAGCAGCAAACCTCTCGCTGTATGTTCCACATCCAAAGTGCCAAGAGAGTACTGTAGAGCTTGCTCTCCCTCTCTTTGAGTACTGTTTTCACTGTCCCGGTTACCTCTTTGCTAACATTCTCTTCAGAGCTGCAGTGAAACCAGGAACCACGTGGAGAAGGCACCCACCCTGAAAATGACTGGAAGGAAGGTTGGGGCTTCTTCTCAGTGTCTCTGACATAGGGTTTCACTGTCCCGGGAAAGTCTCTGCTAACACCCTGCAGAGCACAGCACCCAATATACAGAAACGTCTTGCAGTATCTCCTACAGGGAAAGTGCCAGGAGGAATTGTGGAGCTTGGTCTCAGTGTCTCTGAGAATTGCTCTGATTATCCGTGTGACCTCTTTGCTAAGACTCTCCAGAGAGACGTCCTCAAAACCAACACACATCTTGACATATCTCCCACACTGACCGCAGAGTATCCAGGAACGGCGTTCAAGGAGCCACGAAATTTTCTGCCCACACTCTCCGGGGACAGTTCCTTAAAACCAATATACATCCTGCTACATCTCCCACATGGAAATTGCCAGGAGGGAAAAGTGGGGATTATGCTTAGACTTTCTCAGAACAGCTTCAACTCAACTAGATATCTTTGTGCTGTAAATCTCCCAACAGCCAAACGCAAAAGCAGCAAACATCTCGCTGTATGTCCCACATCGTAAGTGCCAAGAGAGAGCTTGCTCTCCCTGTCTTTGAGTACTGTTTTCAGTGTCCCGGTTACCTCTTTGCTAACATTCTCTTCAGAGCTGCAGTGAAACCAGGAACCACGTGGAGAAGGCATCCACACTGAAAATGACTGGAAGGAACATTGGGGCTTCTTCTCAGTGTCTCTGACATAGGGTTTCACTGTCCCGGGAAAGTCTCTGCTAACACCCTGCAGAGCGCTGTGCCCAATATACAGAAACGTCTTGCGGTATCTCCTACAGGGAAAGTGCCAGGAGGAATTGTGGAGCTTGGTCTCAGTGTCTCTGAGAATTGCTCTGATTATCCATGTGACCTCTTTGCTAAGACTCTCCAGAGAGACGTCCTCAAAACCAACACACATCTTGACATATCTCCCACACTGACTGCAGAGTATCCAGGAACGGCATTCAAGGAGCCAGGAACTTTTCTGCCCACACTCTCCGGGGACAGTTCCTTAAAACCAATATACATCCTGCTATATCTCCCACATGGAAAGAACCAGGAGGGAGAAGTGAGGATTATGCTTAGACTTTCTCAGAACTGCTTCAACTCAACTAGATATCTTTGTGCTGTAAATCTCCCAACAGCCAAACGCAAAAGCAGCAAACATCTCGCTGTATGTCCCACATCCAAAGTGCCAAGAGAGTACTGTAGAGCTTGCTCTCCCTCTCTTTGAGTACTGTTTTCACTGTCCCGGTTACCTCTTTGCTAACATTCTCTTCAGAGCTGCAGTGAAACCAGGAACCACGTGGAGAAGGCACCCACACTGAAAGTGCCTGGAAGGAACATTGGGGCTTCTTCTCAGTGTCTCTGACATCGGGTTTCACTGTCCCAGGAAAGCCTCTGCTAACACCCTGCAGAGCGCTGTGCCCAATATACAGAAACGTCTTGCAGTATCTCCTACAGGGAAAGTGCCAGGAGGAATTGTGGAGCTTGTTCTCAGTGTCTCTGAGAATTGCTCTGATTATCCGTGTGACCTCTTTGCTAAGACTCTCCAGAGAGACGTCCTCAAAACCAACACACATCTTGACATATCTCCCTCATTGATCGCAGTGTCTCCAGGAACGGCATTCAAGGAGCCAGGAACTTTTCTCCCTACACTGTCCATTGAGTTGTCCTCAAAACCAATATACATCCTGCTATATCTCCCACATGGAAAGTGCTTGGCGGGAGAAGTGGGGATTATGTTTAGACTTTCTCGGAACTGCTTCAAATCAACTAGATATCTTTGTGCTGTAAATCTCCCAACAGCCAAACGCAAAAGCAGCAAACCTCTCGCTGTATGTCCCATATCCAAAGTGCCAAGAGAGTACTGTAGAGCTTGCTCTCCCTGTCTTTGAGTACTGTTTTCACTGTCCCGGTTACCTCTTTGCTAACATTCTCTTCAGAGCTGCAGTGAAACCAGGAACCACGTGGAGAAGGCACCCACACTGAAAGTGCCTGGAAGGAACACTGGGGCTTCTTCTCAGTGTCTCTGACATAGGGTTTCACTGTCCCAGGAAAGCCTCTGCTAACACCCTGCAGAGCGCTGTGCCCAATATACAGAAACGTCTTGCAGTATCTCCTACAGGGAAAGTGCCAGGAGGAATTGTGGAGCTTGTTCTCAGTGTCTCTGAGAATTGCTCTGATTATCCGTGTGACCTCTTTGCTAAGACTCTCCAGAGAGACGTCCTCAAAACCAACACACATCTTGACATATCTCCCTCATTGATCGCAGTGTCTCCAGGAACGGCATTCAAGGAGCCAGGAACTTTTCTCCCTACACTGTCCATTGAGTTGTCCTCAAAACCAATATACATCCTGCTATATCTCCCACATGGAAAGTGCTTGGCGGGAGAAGTGGGGATTATGTTTAGACTTTCTCAGAACTGCTTCAAATCAACTAGATAGCTTTGTGCTGTAAATCTCCCAACAGCCAAACGCAAAAGCAGCAAACCTCTCGCTGTATGTTCCACATCCAAAGTGCCAAGAGAGTACTGTAGAGCTTGCTCTCCCTCTCTTTGAGTACTGTTTTCACTGTCCCGGTTACCTCTTTGCTAACATTCTCTTCAGAGCTGCAGTGAAACCAGGAACCACGTGGAGAAGGCACCCACCCTGAAAATGACTGGAAGGAAGGTTGGGGCTTCTTCTCAGTGTCTCTGACATAGGGTTTCACTGTCCCGGGAAAGTCTCTGCTAACACCCTGCAGAGCACAGCACCCAATATACAGAAACGTCTTGCAGTATCTCCTACAGGGAAAGTGCCAGGAGGAATTGTGGAGCTTGGTCTCAGTGTCTCTGAGAATTGCTCTGATTATCCGTGTGACCTCTTTGCTAAGACTCTCCAGAGAGACGTCCTCAAAACCAACACACATCTTGACATATCTCCCACACTGACCGCAGAGTATCCAGGAACGGCGTTCAAGGAGCCACGAAATTTTCTGCCCACACTCTCCGGGGACAGTTCCTTAAAACCAATATACATCCTGCTACATCTCCCACATGGAAATTGCCAGGAGGGAAAAGTGGGGATTATGCTTAGACTTTCTCAGAACAGCTTCAACTCAACTAGATATCTTTGTGCTGTAAATCTCCCAACAGCCAAACGCAAAAGCAGCAAACATCTCGCTGTATGTCCCACATCGTAAGTGCCAAGAGAGAGCTTGCTCTCCCTGTCTTTGAGTACTGTTTTCAGTGTCCCGGTTACCTCTTTGCTAACATTCTCTTCAGAGCTGCAGTGAAACCAGGAACCACGTGGAGAAGGCATCCACACTGAAAATGACTGGAAGGAACGTTGGGGCTTCTTCTCAGTGTCTCTGACATAGGGTTTCACTGTCCCGGGAAAGTCTCTGCTAACACCCTGCAGAGCGCTGTGCCCAATATACAGAAACGTCTTGCGGTATCTCCTACAGGGAAAGTGCCAGGAGGAATTGTGGAGCTTGTTCTCAGTGTCTCTGAGAATTGCTCTGATTATCCATGTGACCTCTTTGCTAAGACTCTCCAGAGAGACGTCCTCAAAACCAACACACATCTTGACATATCTCCCACACTGACTGCAGAGTATCCAGGAACGGCATTCAAGGAGCCAGGAACTTTTCTGCCCACACTCTCCGGGGACAGTTCCTTAAAACCAATATACATCCTGCTATATCTCCCACATGGAAAGAACCAGGAGGGAGAAGTGAGGATTATGCTTAGACTTTCTCAGAACTGCTTCAACTCAACTAGATATCTTTGTGCTGTAAATCTCCCAACAGCCAAACGCAAAAGCAGCAAACATCTCGCTGTATGTCCCACATCCAAAGTGCCAAGAGAGTACTGTAGAGCTTGCTCTCCCTGTCTTTGAGTACTGTTTTCACTGTCCCGGTTACCTCTTTGCTAACATTCTCTTCAGAGCTGCAGTGAAACCAGGAACCACGTGGAGAAGGCACCCACACTGAAAGTGCCTGGAAGGAACATTGGGGCTTCTTCTCAGTGTCTCTGACATCGGGTTTCACTGTCCCAGGAAAGCCTCTGCTAACACCCTGCAGAGCGCTGTGCCCAATATACAGAAACGTCTTGCAGTATCTCCTACAGGGAAAGTGCCAGGAGGAATTGTGGAGCTTGTTCTCAGTGTCTCTGAGAATTGCTCTGATTATCCGTGTGACCTCTTTGCTAAGACTCTCCAGAGAGACGTCCTCAAAACCAACACACATCTTGACATATCTCCCTCATTGATCGCAGTGTCTCCAGGAACGGCATTCAAGGAGCCAGGAACTTTTCTCCCTACACTGTCCATTGAGTTGTCCTCAAAACCAATATACATCCTGCTATATCTCCCACATGGAAAGTGCTTGGCGGGAGAAGTGGGGATTATGTTTAGACTTTCTCGGAACTGCTTCAAATCAACTAGATAGCTTTGTGCTGTAAATCTCCCAACAGCCAAACGCAAAAGCAGCAAACATCTCGCTGTATGTTCCACATCCAAAGTGCCAAGAGAGTACTGTAGAGCTTGCTCTCCCTGTCTTTGAGTACTGTTTTCACTGTCCCGGTTACCTCTTTGCTAACATTCTCTTCAGAGCTGCAGTGAAACCAGGAACCACGTGGAGAAGGCACCCACACTGAAAATGACTGGAAGGAACGTTGGGGCTTCTTCTCAGTGTCTCTGACATAGGGTTTCACTGTCCCGGGAAAGTCTCTGCTAACACCCTGCAGAGCACAGCGCCCAATATACAGAAACGTCTTGCAGTATCTCCTACAGGGAAAGTGCCAGGAGGAATTGTGGAGCTTGGTCTCAGTGTCTCTGAGAATTGCTCTGATTATCCGTGTGACCTCTTTGCTAAGACTCTCCGGAGAGACGTCCTCAAAACCAACACACATCTTGACATATCTCCCACACTGACCGCAGAGTATCCAGGAACGGCATTCAAGGAGCCAGGAAATTTTCTGCCCACACTCTCCGGGGACAGTTCCTTAAAACCAATATACATCCTGCTACATCTCCCACATGGAAATTGCCAGGAGGGAAAAGTGGGGATTATGCTTAGACTTTCTCAGAACTGCTTCAACTCAACTAGATATCTTTGTGCTGTAAATCTCCCAACAGCCAAACGCAAAAGCAGCAAACATGTCGCTGTATGTCCCACATCCAAAGTGCCAAGAGAGAGCTTGCTCTCCCTGTCTTTGAGTACTGTTTTCACTGTCCCGGTTACCTCTTTGCTAACATTCTCTTCAGAGCTGCAGTGAAACCAGGAACCACGTGGAGAAGGCACCCACACTGAAAGTGCCTGGAAGGAACATTGGGGCTTCTTCTCAGTGTCTCTGACATAGGGTTTCACTGTCCCGGGAAAGCCTCTGCTAACACCCTGCAGAGCGCTGTGCCCAATATACAGAAACGTCTTGCGGTATCTCCTACAGGGAAAGTGCCAGGAAGAATTGTGGAGCTTGGTCTCAGTGTCTCTGAGAATTGCTCTGATTATCCGTGTGACCTCTTTGCTAAGACTCTCCAGAGAGACGTCCTCAAAACCAACACACATCTTGACATATCTCCCTCATTGATCGCAGTGTCTCCAGGAACGGCATTCAAGGAGCCAGGAACTTTTCTCCCTACACTGTCCATTGAGTTGTCCTCAAAACCAATATACATCCTGCTATATCTCCCACATGGAAAGTGCTTGGCGGGAGAAGTGGGGATTATGTTTAGACTTTCTCGGAACTGCTTCAAATCAACTAGATAGCTTTGTGCTGTAAATCTCCCAACAGCCAAACGCAAAAGCAGCAAACATCTCGCTGTATGTTCCACATCCAAAGTGCCAAGAGAGTACTGTAGAGCTTGCTCTCCCTCTCTTTGAGTACTGTTTTCACTGTCCCGGTTACCTCTTTGCTAACATTCTCTTCAGAGCTGCAGTGAAACCAGGAACCACGTGGAGAAGGCACCCACCCTGAAAATGACTGGAAGGAAGGTTGGGGCTTCTTCTCAGTGTCTCTGACATAGGGTTTCACTGTCCCGGGAAAGTCTCTGCTAACACCCTGCAGAGCACAGCGCCCAATATACAGAAACGTCTTGCAGTATCTCCTACAGGGAAAGTGCCAGGAGGAATTGTGGAGCTTGGTCTCAGTGTCTCTGAGAATTGCTCTGATTATCCGTGTGACCTCTTTGCTAAGACTCTCCAGAGAGACGTCCTCAAAACCAACACACATCTTGACATATCTCCCACACTGACTGCAGAGTATCCAGGAACGGCATTCAAGGAGCCAGGAACTTTTCTGCCCACACTCTCCGGGGACAGTTCCTTAAAACCAATATACATCCTGCTACATCTCCCACATGGAAATTGCCAGGAGGGAAAAGTGGGGATTATGCTTAGACTTTCTCAGAACTGCTTCAACTCAACTAGATATCTTTGTGCTGTAAATCTCCCAACAGCCAAACGCAAAAGCAGCAAACATGTCGCTGTATGTCCCACATCCAAAGTGCCAAGAGAGAGCTTGCTCTCCCTGTCTTTGAGTACTGTTTTCAGTGTCCCGGTTACCTCTTTGCTAACATTCTCTTCAGAGCTGCAGTGAAACCAGGAACCACGTGGAGAAGGCACCCACACTGAAAGTGCCTGGAAGGAACATTGGGGCTTCTTCTCAGTGTCTCTGACATAGGGTTTCACTGTCCCGGGAAAGTCTCTGCTAACACCCTGCAGAGCGCTGTGCCCAATATACAGAAACGTCTTGCGGTATCTCCTACAGGGAAAGTGCCAGGAGGAATTGTGGAGCTTGTTCTCAGTGTCTCTGAGAATTGCTCTGATTATCCGTGTGACCTCTTTGCTAAGACTCTCCGGAGAGACGTCCTCAAAACCAACCCACATCTTGACATATCTCCCTCATTGATCGCAGTGTCTCCAGGAACGGCATTCAAGGAGCCAGGAACTTTTCTCCCTACACTGTCCATTGAGTTGTCCTCAAAACCAATATACATCCTGCTATATCTCCCACATGGAAAGTGCTTGGCGGGAGAAGTGGGGATTATGTTTAGACTTTCTCGGAACTGCTTCAAATCAACTAGATATCTTTGTGCTGTAAATCTCCCAACAGCCAAACGCAAAAGCAGCAAACATCTCGCTGTATGTCCCACATCCAAAGTGCCAAGAGAGAGCTTGCTCTCCCTGTCTTTGAGTACTGTTTTCACTGTCCCGGTTACCTCTTTGCTAACATTCTCTTCAGAGCTGCAGTGAAACCAGGAACCACGTGGAGAAGGCACCCACACTGAAAGTGCCTGGAAGGAACATTGGGGCTTCTTCTCAGTGTCTCTGACATAGGGTTTCACTGTCCCGGGAAAGCCTCTGCTAACACCCTGCAGAGCGCTGTGCCCAATATACAGAAACGTCTTGCAGTATCTCCTACAGGGAAAGTGCCAGGAGGAATTGTGGAGCTTGTTCTCAGTGTCTCTGAGAATTGCTCTGATTATCCGTGTGACCTCTTTGCTAAGACTCTCCAGAGAGACGTCCTCAAAACCAACACACATCTTGACATATCTCCCTCATTGATCGCAGTGTCTCCAGGAACGGCATTCAAGGAGCCAGGAACTTTTCTCCCTACACTGTCCATTGAGTTGTCCTCAAAACCAATATACATCCTGCTATATCTCCCACATGGAAAGTGCCAGGAGGGAGAAGTGGGGATTATGTTTAGACTTTCTCAGAACTGCTTCAAATCAACTAGATATCTTTGTGCTGTAAATCTCCCAACAGCCAAATCAAAAGCAGCAAACATCTCGCTGTATGTCCCACATCCAAAGTGCCAAGAGAGTAATGTAGAGCTTGCTAACCCTCTCTTTGAGTACTGTTTTCAGTGTCCCGGTTACCTCTTTGCTAACATTCTCTTCAGAGCTGCAGTGAAACCAGGAACCACGTGGAGAAGGCACCCACACTGAAAATGACTGGAAGGAACGTTGGGGCTTCTTCTCAGTGTCTCTGATGTCGTGTTTCACTGTCCCGGGAAAGCCTCTGCTAACACCCTGCAGAGCACAGCGCCCAATATACAGAAACGTCTTGCAGTATCTCCTACAGGGAAAGTGCCAGGAGGAATTGTGGAGCTTGTTCTCAGTGTCTCTGAGAATTGCTCTGATTATCCCTGTGACCTCTTTGCTAAGACTCTCCGGAGAGACGTCCTCAAAACCAACACACATCTTGACATATCTCCCACACTGACCGCAGAGTATCCAGGAACGGCATTCAAGGAGCCAGGAACTTTTCTGCCCACACTCTCCGGGGACAGTTCCTTAAAACCAATATACATCCTGCTATATCTCCCACATGGAAAGAACCAGGAGGGAGAAGTGAGGATTATGCTTAGACTTTCTCAGAACTGCTTCAACTCAACTAGATATCTTTGTGCTGTAAATCTCCCAACAGCCAAACGCAAAAGCAGCAAACATCTCGCTGTATGTCCCACATCGTAAGTGCCAAGAGAGAGCTTGCTCTCCCTGTCTTTGAGTACTGTTTTCACTGTCCCGGTTACCTCTTTGCTAACATTCTCTTCAGAGCTGCAGTGAATACCAGGAACCACGTGGAGAAGGCACCCACACTGAAAGTGCCTGGAAGGAACATTGGGGCTTCTTCTCAGTGTCTCTGACATAGGGTTTCACTGTCCCGGGAAAGCCTCTGCTAACACCCTGCAGAGCGCTGTGCCCAATATACAGAAACGTCTTGCGGTATCTCCTACAGGGAAAGTGCCAGGAGGAATTGTGGAGCTTGTTCTCAGTGTCTCTGAGAATTGCTCTGATTATCCGTGTGACCTCTTTGCTAAGACTCTCCAGAGAGACGTCCTCAAAACCAACACACATCTTGACATATCTCCCTCATTGATCGCAGTGTCTCCAGGAACGGCATTCAAGGAGCCAGGAACTTTTCTCCCTACACTGTCCATTGAGTTGTCCTCAAAACCAATATACATCCTGCTATATCTCCCACATGGAAAGTGCTTGGCGGGAGAAGTGGGGATTATGTTTAGACTTTCTCGGAACTGCTTCAAATCAACTAGATATCTTTGTGCTGTAAATCTCCCAACAGCCAAACGCAAAAGCAGCAAACATCTCGCTGTATGTCCCACATCCAAAGTGCCAAGAGAGAGCTTGCTCTCCCTGTCTTTGAGTACTGTTTTCACTGTCCCGGTTACCTCTTTGCTAACATTCTCTTCAGAGCTGCAGTGAAACCAGGAACCACGTGGAGAAGGCACCCACACTGAAAGTGCCTGGAAGGAACATTGGGGCTTCTTCTCAGTGTCTCTGACATAGGGTTTCACTGTCCCGGGAAAGCCTCTGCTAACACCCTGCAGAGCGCTGTGCCCAATATACAGAAACGTCTTGCAGTATCTCCTACAGGGAAAGTGCCAGGAGGAATTGTGGAGCTTGTTCTCAGTGTCTCTGAGAATTGCTCTGATTATCCGTGTGACCTCTTTGCTAAGACTCTCCAGAGAAACGTCCTCAAAACCAACACACATCTTGACATATCTCCCTCATTGATCGCAGTGTCTCCAGGAACGGCATTCAAGGAGCCAGGAACTTTTCTCCCTACACTGTCCATTGAGTTGTCCTCAAAACCAATATACATCCTGCTATATCTCCCACATGGAAAGTGCCAGGAGGGAGAAGTGGGGATTATGTTTAGACTTTCTCAGAACTGCTTCAAATCAACTAGATATCTTTGTGCTGTAAATCTCCCAACAGCCAAATCAAAAGCAGCAAACATCTCGCTGTATGTCCCACATCCAAAGTGCCAAGAGTGTAATGTAGAGCTTGCTAACCCTCTCTTTGAGTACTGTTTTCAGTGTCCTGGTTACCTCTTTGCTAACATTCTCTTCAGAGCTGCAGTGAAACCAGGAACCACGTGGAGAAGGCACCCACACTGAAAATGACTGGAAGGAACGTTGGGGCTTCTTCTCAGTGTCTCTGACATAGGGTTTCACTGTCCCGGGAAAGCCTCTGCTAACACCCTGCAGAGCACAGCGCCCAATATACAGAAACGTCTTGCAGTATCTCCTACAGGGAAAGTGCCAGGAGGAATTGTGGAGCTTGTTCTCAGTGTCTCTGAGAATTGCTCTGATTATCCCTGTGACCTCTTTGCTAAGACTCTCCGGAGAGACGTCCTCAAAACCAACACACATCTTGACATATCTCCCACACTGACCGCAGAGTATCCAGGAACGGCATTCAAGGAGCCAGGAACTTTTCTGCCCACACTCTCCGGGGACAGTTCCTTAAAACCAATATACATCCTGCTATATCTCCCACATGGAAAGAACCAGGAGGGAGAAGTGAGGATTATGCTTAGACTTTCTCAGAACTGCTTCAACTCAACTAGATATCTTTGTGCTGTAAATCTCCCAACAGCCAAACGCAAAAGCAGCAAACATGTCGCTGTATGTCCCACGTCGTAAGTGCCAAGAGAGAGCTTGCTCTCCCTGTCTTTGAGTACTGTTTTCAGTGTCCCGGTTACCTCTTTGCTAACATTCTCTTCAGAGCTGCAGTGAAACCAGGAACCACGTGGAGAAGGCACCCACACTGAAAGTGCCTGGAAGGAACATTGGGGCTTCTTCTCAGTGTCTCTGACATAGGGTTTCACTGTCCCGGGAAAGCCTCTGCTAACACCCTGCAGAGCGCTGTGCCCAATATACAGAAACGTCTTGCAGTATCTCCTACAGGGAAAGTGCCAGGAGGAATTGTGGAGCTTGTTCTCAGTGTCTCTGAGAATTGCTCTGATTATCCGTGTGACCTCTTTGCTAAGACTCTCCAGAGAAACGTCCTCAAAACCAACACACATCTTGACATATCTCCCTCATTGATCGCAGTGTCTCCAGGAACGGCATTCAAGGAGCCAGGAACTTTTCTCCCTACACTGTCCATTGAGTTGTCCTCAAAACCAATATACATCCTGCTATATCTCCCACATGGAAAGTGCCAGGAGGGAGAAGTGGGGATTATGTTTAGACTTTCTCAGAACTGCTTCAAATCAACTAGATATCTTTGTGCTGTAAATCTCCCAACAGCCAAATCAAAAGCAGCAAACATCTCGCTGTATGTCCCACATCCAAAGTGCCAAGAGAGTAATGTAGAGCTTGCTAACCCTCTCTTTCAGTACTGTTTTCAGTGTCCTGGTTACCTCTTTGCTAACATTCTCTTCAGAGCTGCAGTGAAACCAGGAACCACGTGGAGAAGGCACCCACACTGAAAATGACTGGAAGGAACGTTGGGGCTTCTTCTCAGTGTCTCTGACATAGGGTTTCACTGTCCCGGGAAAGCCTCTGCTAACACCCTGCAGAGCACAGCGCCCAATATACAGAAACGTCTTGCAGTATCTCCTACAGGGAAAGTGCCAGGAGGAATTGTGGAGCTTGTTCTCAGTGTCTCTGAGAATTGCTCTGATTATCCCTGTGACCTCTTTGCTAAGACTCTCCGGAGAGACGTCCTCAAAACCAACACACATCTTGACATATCTCCCACACTGACCGCAGAGTATCCAGGAACGGCATTCAAGGAGCCAGGAACTTTTCTGCCCACACTCTCCGGGGACAGTTCCTTAAAACCAATATACATCCTGCTATATCTCCCACATGGAAAGAACCAGGAGGGAGAAGTGAGGATTATGCTTAGACTTTCTCAGAACTGCTTCAACTCAACTAGATATCTTTGTGCTGTAAATCTCCCAACAGCCAAACGCAAAAGCAGCAAACATGTCGCTGTATGTCCCACGTCGTAAGTGCCAAGAGAGAGCTTGCTCTCCCTGTCTTTGAGTACTGTTTTCACTGTCCCGGTTACCTCTTTGCTAACATTCTCTTCAGAGCTGCAGTGAAACCAGGAACCACGTGGAGAAGGCACCCACACTGAAAGTGCCTGGAAGGAACATTGGGGCTTCTTCTCAGTGTCTCTGACATAGGGTTTCACTGTCCCGGGAAAGCCTCTGCTAACACCCTGCAGAGCGCTGTGCCCAATATACAGAAACGTCTTGCAGTATCTCCTACAGGGAAAGTGCCAGGAGGAATTGTGGAGCTTGGTCTCAGTGTCTCTGAGAATTGCTCTGATTATCCGTGTGACCTCTTTGCTAAGACTCTCCAGAGAGACGTCCTCAAAACCAACCCACATCTTGACATATCTCCCTCATTGATCGCAGTGTCTCCAGGAACGGCATTCAAGGAGCCAGGAACTTTTCTCCCTACACTGTCCATTGAGTTGTCCTCAAAACCAATATACATCCTGCTATATCTCCCACATGGAAAGTGCTTGGCGGGAGAAGTGGGGATTATGTTTAGACTTTCTCGGAACTGCTTCAAATCAACTAGATATCTTTGTGCTGTAAATCTCCCAACAGCCAAACGCAAAAGCAGCAAACATCTCGCTGTATGTCCCACATCGTAAGTGCCAAGAGAGAGCTTGCTCTCCCTGTCTTTGAGTACTGTTTTCACTGTCCCGGTTACCTCTTTGCTAACATTCTCTTCAGAGCTGCAGTGAAACCAGGAACCACGTGGAGAAGGCACCCACACTGAAAGTGCCTGGAAGGAACATTGGGGCTTCTTCTCAGTGTCTCTGACATAGGGTTTCACTGTCCCGGGAAAGTCTCTGCTAACACCCTGCAGAGCGCTGTGCCCAATATACAGAAACGTCTTGCGGTATCTCCTACAGGGAAAGTGCCAGGAGGAATTGTGGAGCTTGTTCTCAGTGTCTCTGAGAATTGCTCTGATTATCCGTGTGACCTCTTTGCTAAGACTCTCCAGAGAAACGTCCTCAAAACCAACACACATCTTGACATATCTCCCTCATTGATCGCAGTGTCTCCAGGAACGGCATTCAAGGAGCCAGGAACTTTTCTCCCTACACTGTCCATTGAGTTGTCCTCAAAACCAATATACATCCTGCTATATCTCCCACATGGAAAGTGCCAGGAGGGAGAAGTGGGGATTATGTTTAGACTTTCTCAGAACTGCTTCAAATCAACTAGATATCTTTGTGCTGTAAATCTCCCAACAGCCAAATCAAAAGCAGCAAACATCTCGCTGTATGTCCCACATCCAAAGTGCCAAGAGAGTAATGTAGAGCTTGCTAACCCTCTCTTTGAGTACTGTTTTCAGTGTCCCGGTTACCTCTTTGCTAACATTCTCTTCAGAGCTGCAGTGAAACCAGGAACCACGTGGAGAAGGCACCCACACTGAAAATGACTGGAAGGAACGTTGGGGCTTCTTCTCAGTGTCTCTGACATAGGGTTTCACTGTCCCGGGAAAGCCTCTGCTAACACCCTGCAGAGCACAGCGCCCAATATACAGAAACGTCTTGCAGTATCTCCTACAGGGAAAGTGCCAGGAGGAATTGTGGAGCTTGTTCTCAGTGTCTCTGAGAATTGCTCTGATTATCCCTGTGACCTCTTTGCTAAGACTCTCCGGAGAGACGTCCTCAAAACCAACACACATCTTGACATATCTCCCACACTGACCGCAGAGTATCCAGGAACGGCATTCAAGGAGCCAGGAACTTTTCTGCCCACACTCTCCGGGGACAGTTCCTTAAAACCAATATACATCCTGCTATATCTCCCACATGGAAAGAACCAGGAGGGAGAAGTGAGGATTATGCTTAGACTTTCTCAGAACTGCTTCAACTCAACTAGATATCTTTGTGCTGTAAATCTCCCAACAGCCAAACGCAAAAGCAGCAAACATCTCGCTGTATGTCCCACATCGTAAGTGCCAAGAGAGAGCTTGCTCTCCCTGTCTTTGAGTACTGTTTTCACTGTCCCGGTTACCTCTTTGCTAACATTCTCTTCAGAGCTGCAGTGAATACCAGGAACCACGTGGAGAAGGCACCCACACTGAAAGTGCCTGGAAGGAACATTGGGGCTTCTTCTCAGTGTCTCTGACATAGGGTTTCACTGTCCCGGGAAAGCCTCTGCTAACACCCTGCAGAGCGCTGTGCCCAATATACAGAAACGTCTTGCGGTATCTCCTACAGGGAAAGTGCCAGGAGGAATTGTGGAGCTTGTTCTCAGTGTCTCTGAGAATTGCTCTGATTATCCGTGTGACCTCTTTGCTAAGACTCTCCAGAGAGACGTCCTCAAAACCAACACACATCTTGACATATCTCCCTCATTGATCGCAGTGTCTCCAGGAACGGCATTCAAGGAGCCAGGAACTTTTCTCCCTACACTGTCCATTGAGTTGTCCTCAAAACCAATATACATCCTGCTATATCTCCCACATGGAAAGTGCTTGGCGGGAGAAGTGGGGATTATGTTTAGACTTTCTCGGAACTGCTTCAAATCAACTAGATATCTTTGTGCTGTAAATCTCCCAACAGCCAAACGCAAAAGCAGCAAACATCTCGCTGTATGTCCCACATCCAAAGTGCCAAGAGAGAGCTTGCTCTCCCTGTCTTTGAGTACTGTTTTCACTGTCCCGGTTACCTCTTTGCTAACATTCTCTTCAGAGCTGCAGTGAAACCAGGAACCACGTGGAGAAGGCACCCACACTGAAAGTGCCTGGAAGGAACATTGGGGCTTCTTCTCAGTGTCTCTGACATAGGGTTTCACTGTCCCGGGAAAGCCTCTGCTAACACCCTGCAGAGCGCTGTGCCCAATATACAGAAACGTCTTGCAGTATCTCCTACAGGGAAAGTGCCAGGAGGAATTGTGGAGCTTGTTCTCAGTGTCTCTGAGAATTGCTCTGATTATCCGTGTGACCTCTTTGCTAAGACTCTCCAGAGAAACGTCCTCAAAACCAACACACATCTTGACATATCTCCCTCATTGATCGCAGTGTCTCCAGGAACGGCATTCAAGGAGCCAGGAACTTTTCTCCCTACACTGTCCATTGAGTTGTCCTCAAAACCAATATACATCCTGCTATATCTCCCACATGGAAAGTGCCAGGAGGGAGAAGTGGGGATTATGTTTAGACTTTCTCAGAACTGCTTCAAATCAACTAGATATCTTTGTGCTGTAAATCTCCCAACAGCCAAATCAAAAGCAGCAAACATCTCGCTGTATGTCCCACATCCAAAGTGCCAAGAGAGTAATGTAGAGCTTGCTAACCCTCTCTTTGAGTACTGTTTTCAGTGTCCTGGTTACCTCTTTGCTAACATTCTCTTCAGAGCTGCAGTGAAACCAGGAACCACGTGGAGAAGGCACCCACACTGAAAATGACTGGAAGGAACGTTGGGGCTTCTTCTCAGTGTCTCTGACATAGGGTTTCACTGTCCCGGGAAAGCCTCTGCTAACACCCTGCAGAGCACAGCGCCCAATATACAGAAACGTCTTGCAGTATCTCCTACAGGGAAAGTGCCAGGAGGAATTGTGGAGCTTGTTCTCAGTGTCTCTGAGAATTGCTCTGATTATCCCTGTGACCTCTTTGCTAAGACTCTCCGGAGAGACGTCCTCAAAACCAACACACATCTTGACATATCTCCCACACTGACCGCAGAGTATCCAGGAACGGCATTCAAGGAGCCAGGAACTTTTCTGCCCACACTCTCCGGGGACAGTTCCTTAAAACCAATATACATCCTGCTATATCTCCCACATGGAAAGAACCAGGAGGGAGAAGTGAGGATTATGCTTAGACTTTCTCAGAACTGCTTCAACTCAACTAGATATCTTTGTGCTGTAAATCTCCCAACAGCCAAACGCAAAAGCAGCAAACATGTCGCTGTATGTCCCACGTCGTAAGTGCCAAGAGAGAGCTTGCTCTCCCTGTCTTTGAGTACTGTTTTCACTGTCCCGGTTACCTCTTTGCTAACATTCTCTTCAGAGCTGCAGTGAAACCAGGAACCACGTGGAGAAGGCACCCACACTGAAAGTGCCTGGAAGGAACATTGGGGCTTCTTCTCAGTGTCTCTGACATAGGGTTTCACTGTCCCGGGAAAGCCTCTGCTAACACCCTGCAGAGCGCTGTGCCCAATATACAGAAACGTCTTGCAGTATCTCCTACAGGGAAAGTGCCAGGAGGAATTGTGGAGCTTGTTCTCAGTGTCTCTGAGAATTGCTCTGATTATCCGTGTGACCTCTTTGCTAAGACTCTCCAGAGAAACGTCCTCAAAACCAACACACATCTTGACATATCTCCCTCATTGATCGCAGTGTCTCCAGGAACGGCATTCAAGGAGCCAGGAACTTTTCTCCCTACACTGTCCATTGAGTTGTCCTCAAAACCAATATACATCCTGCTATATCTCCCACATGGAAAGTGCCAGGAGGGAGAAGTGGGGATTATGTTTAGACTTTCTCAGAACTGCTTCAAATCAACTAGATATCTTTGTGCTGTAAATCTCCCAACAGCCAAATCAAAAGCAGCAAACATCTCGCTGTATGTCCCACATCCAAAGTGCCAAGAGAGTAATGTAGAGCTTGCTAACCCTCTCTTTCAGTACTGTTTTCAGTGTCCTGGTTACCTCTTTGCTAACATTCTCTTCAGAGCTGCAGTGAAACCAGGAACCACGTGGAGAAGGCACCCACACTGAAAATGACTGGAAGGAACGTTGGGGCTTCTTCTCAGTGTCTCTGACATAGGGTTTCACTGTCCCGGGAAAGCCTCTGCTAACACCCTGCAGAGCACAGCGCCCAATATACAGAAACGTCTTGCAGTATCTCCTACAGGGAAAGTGCCAGGAGGAATTGTGGAGCTTGTTCTCAGTGTCTCTGAGAATTGCTCTGATTATCCCTGTGACCTCTTTGCTAAGACTCTCCGGAGAGACGTCCTCAAAACCAACACACATCTTGACATATCTCCCACACTGACCGCAGAGTATCCAGGAACGGCATTCAAGGAGCCAGGAACTTTTCTGCCCACACTCTCCGGGGACAGTTCCTTAAAACCAATATACATCCTGCTATATCTCCCACATGGAAAGAACCAGGAGGGAGAAGTGAGGATTATGCTTAGACTTTCTCAGAACTGCTTCAACTCAACTAGATATCTTTGTGCTGTAAATCTCCCAACAGCCAAACGCAAAAGCAGCAAACATCTCGCTGTATGTCCCACGTCGTAAGTGCCAAGAGAGAGCTTGCTCTCCCTGTCTTTGAGTACTGTTTTCACTGTCCCGGTTACCTCTTTGCTAACATTCTCTTCAGAGCTGCAGTGAAACCAGGAACCACGTGGAGAAGGCACCCACACTGAAAGTGCCTGGAAGGAACATTGGGGCTTCTTCTCAGTGTCTCTGACATAGGGTTTCACTGTCCCGGGAAAGCCTCTGCTAACACCCTGCAGAGCGCTGTGCCCAATATACAGAAACGTCTTGCAGTATCTCCTACAGGGAAAGTGCCAGGAGGAATTGTGGAGCTTGGTCTCAGTGTCTCTGAGAATTGCTCTGATTATCCGTGTGACCTCTTTGCTAAGACTCTCCAGAGAGACGTCCTCAAAACCAACCCACATCTTGACATATCTCCCTCATTGATCGCAGTGTCTCCAGGAACGGCATTCAAGGAGCCAGGAACTTTTCTCCCTACACTGTCCATTGAGTTGTCCTCAAAACCAATATACATCCTGCTATATCTCCCACATGGAAAGTGCTTGGCGGGAGAAGTGGGGATTATGTTTAGACTTTCTCGGAACTGCTTCAAATCAACTAGATATCTTTGTGCTGTAAATCTCCCAACAGCCAAACGCAAAAGCAGCAAACATCTCGCTGTATGTCCCACATCGTAAGTGCCAAGAGAGAGCTTGCTCTCCCTGTCTTTGAGTACTGTTTTCACTGTCCCGGTTACCTCTTTGCTAACATTCTCTTCAGAGCTGCAGTGAAACCAGGAACCACGTGGAGAAGGCACCCACACTGAAAGTGCCTGGAAGGAACATTGGGGCTTCTTCTCAGTGTCTCTGACATAGGGTTTCACTGTCCCGGGAAAGTCTCTGCTAACACCCTGCAGAGCGCTGTGCCCAATATACAGAAACGTCTTGCGGTATCTCCTACAGGGAAAGTGCCAGGAGGAATTGTGGAGCTTGTTCTCAGTGTCTCTGAGAATTGCTCTGATTATCCGTGTGACCTCTTTGCTAAGACTCTCCAGAGAAACGTCCTCAAAACCAACACACATCTTGACATATCTCCCTCATTGATCGCAGTGTCTCCAGGAACGGCATTCAAGGAGCCAGGAACTTTTCTCCCTACACTGTCCATTGAGTTGTCCTCAAAACCAATATACATCCTGCTATATCTCCCACATGGAAAGTGCCAGGAGGGAGAAGTGGGGATTATGTTTAGACTTTCTCAGAACTGCTTCAAATCAACTAGATATCTTTGTGCTGTAAATCTCCCAACAGCCAAATCAAAAGCAGCAAACATCTCGCTGTATGTCCCACATCCAAAGTGCCAAGAGAGTAATGTAGAGCTTGCTAACCCTCTCTTTGAGTACTGTTTTCAGTGTCCCGGTTACCTCTTTGCTAACATTCTCTTCAGAGCTGCAGTGAAACCAGGAACCACGTGGAGAAGGCACCCACACTGAAAATGACTGGAAGGAACGTTGGGGCTTCTTCTCAGTGTCTCTGACATAGGGTTTCACTGTCCCGGGAAAGCCTCTGCTAACACCCTGCAGAGCACAGCGCCCAATATACAGAAACGTCTTGCAGTATCTCCTACAGGGAAAGTGCCAGGAGGAATTGTGGAGCTTGTTCTCAGTGTCTCTGAGAATTGCTCTGATTATCCCTGTGACCTCTTTGCTAAGACTCTCCGGAGAGACGTCCTCAAAACCAACACACATCTTGACATATCTCCCACACTGACCGCAGAGTATCCAGGAACGGCATTCAAGGAGCCAGGAACTTTTCTGCCCACACTCTCCGGGGACAGTTCCTTAAAACCAATATACATCCTGCTATATCTCCCACATGGAAAGAACCAGGAGGGAGAAGTGAGGATTATGCTTAGACTTTCTCAGAACTGCTTCAACTCAACTAGATATCTTTGTGCTGTAAATCTCCCAACAGCCAAACGCAAAAGCAGCAAACATGTCGCTGTATGTCCCACGTCGTAAGTGCCAAGAGAGAGCTTGCTCTCCCTGTCTTTGAGTACTGTTTTCACTGTCCCGGTTACCTCTTTGCTAACATTCTCTTCAGAGCTGCAGTGAAACCAGGAACCACGTGGAGAAGGCACCCACACTGAAAGTGCCTGGAAGGAACATTGGGGCTTCTTCTCAGTGTCTCTGACATAGGGTTTCACTGTCCCGGGAAAGCCTCTGCTAACACCCTGCAGAGCGCTGTGCCCAATATACAGAAACGTCTTGCAGTATCTCCTACAGGGAAAGTGCCAGGAGGAATTGTGGAGCTTGGTCTCAGTGTCTCTGAGAATTGCTCTGATTATCCGTGTGACCTCTTTGCTAAGACTCTCCAGAGAGACGTCCTCAAAACCAACACACATCTTGACATATCTCCCACATTGATCGCAGTGTCTCCAGGAACGGCATTCAAGGAGCCAGGAACTTTTCTCCCTACACTGTCCATTGAGTTGTCCTCAAAACCAATATACATCCTGCTATATCTCCCACATGGAAAGTGCCAGGAGGGAGAAGTGGGGATTATGTTTAGACTTTCTCAGAACTGCTTCAAATCAACTAGATATCTTTGTGCTGTAAATCTCCCAACAGCCAAATCAAAAGCAGCAAACATCTCGCTGTATGTCCCACATCCAAAGTGCCAAGAGAGTAATGTAGAGCTTGCTAACCCTCTCTTTGAGTACTGTTTTCAGTGTCCCGGTTACCTCTTTGCTAACATTCTCTTCAGAGCTGCAGTGAAACCAGGAACCACGTGGAGAAGGCACCCACACTGAAAAGACTGGAAGGAACGTTGGGGCTTCTTCTCAGTGTCTCTGACATAGGGTTTCACTGTCCCGGGAAAGCCTCTGCTAACACCCTGCAGAGCACAGCGCCCAATATACAGAAACGTCTTGCAGTATCTCCTACAGGGAAAGTGCCAGGAGGAATTGTGGAGCTTGTTCTCAGTGTCTCTGAGAATTGCTCTGATTATCCGTGTGACCTCTTTGCTAAGACTCTCCGGAGAGACGTCCTCAAAACCAACACACATCTTGACATATCTCCCACACTGACCGCAGAGTATCCAGGAACGGCATTCAAGGAGCCAGGAACTTTTCTGCCCACACTCTCCGGGGACAGTTCCTTAAAACCAATATACATCCTGCTATATCTCCCACATGGAAAGAACCAGGAGGGAGAAGTGAGGATTATGCTTAGACTTTCTCAGAACTGCTTCAACTCAACTAGATATCTTTGTGCTGTAAATCTCCCAACAGCCAAACGCAAAAGCAGCAAACATCTCGCTGTATGTCCCACATCGTAAGTGCCAAGAGAGAGCTTGCTCTCCCTGTCTTTGAGTACTGTTTTCACTGTCCCGGTTACCTCTTTGCTAACATTCTCTTCAGAGCTGCAGTGAATACCAGGAACCACGTGGAGAAGGCACCCACACTGAAAGTGCCTGGAAGGAACATTGGGGCTTCTTCTCAGTGTCTCTGACATAGGGTTTCACTGTCCCGGGAAAGCCTCTGCTAACACCCTGCAGAGCGCTGTGCCCAATATACAGAAACGTCTTGCGGTATCTCCTACAGGGAAAGTGCCAGGAGGAATTGTGGAGCTTGTTCTCAGTGTCTCTGAGAATTGCTCTGATTATCCGTGTGACCTCTTTGCTAAGACTCTCCAGAGAGACGTCCTCAAAACCAACACACATCTTGACATATCTCCCTCATTGATCGCAGTGTCTCCAGGAACGGCATTCAAGGAGCCAGGAACTTTTCTCCCTACACTGTCCATTGAGTTGTCCTCAAAACCAATATACATCCTGCTATATCTCCCACATGGAAAGTGCTTGGCGGGAGAAGTGGGGATTATGTTTAGACTTTCTCGGAACTGCTTCAAATCAACTAGATATCTTTGTGCTGTAAATCTCCCAACAGCCAAACGCAAAAGCAGCAAACATCTCGCTGTATGTCCCACATCCAAAGTGCCAAGAGAGAGCTTGCTCTCCCTGTCTTTGAGTACTGTTTTCACTGTCCCGGTTACCTCTTTGCTAACATTCTCTTCAGAGCTGCAGTGAAACCAGGAACCACGTGGAGAAGGCACCCACACTGAAAGTGCCTGGAAGGAACATTGGGGCTTCTTCTCAGTGTCTCTGACATAGGGTTTCACTGTCCCGGGAAAGCCTCTGCTAACACCCTGCAGAGCGCTGTGCCCAATATACAGAAACGTCTTGCAGTATCTCCTACAGGGAAAGTGCCAGGAGGAATTGTGGAGCTTGTTCTCAGTGTCTCTGAGAATTGCTCTGATTATCCGTGTGACCTCTTTGCTAAGACTCTCCAGAGAAACGTCCTCAAAACCAACACACATCTTGACATATCTCCCTCATTGATCGCAGTGTCTCCAGGAACGGCATTCAAGGAGCCAGGAACTTTTCTCCCTACACTGTCCATTGAGTTGTCCTCAAAACCAATATACATCCTGCTATATCTCCCACATGGAAAGTGCCAGGAGGGAGAAGTGGGGATTATGTTTAGACTTTCTCAGAACTGCTTCAAATCAACTAGATATCTTTGTGCTGTAAATCTCCCAACAGCCAAATCAAAAGCAGCAAACATCTCGCTGTATGTCCCACATCCAAAGTGCCAAGAGAGTAATGTAGAGCTTGCTAACCCTCTCTTTGAGTACTGTTTTCAGTGTCCTGGTTACCTCTTTGCTAACATTCTCTTCAGAGCTGCAGTGAAACCAGGAACCACGTGGAGAAGGCACCCACACTGAAAATGACTGGAAGGAACGTTGGGGCTTCTTCTCAGTGTCTCTGACATAGGGTTTCACTGTCCCGGGAAAGCCTCTGCTAACACCCTGCAGAGCACAGCGCCCAATATACAGAAACGTCTTGCAGTATCTCCTACAGGGAAAGTGCCAGGAGGAATTGTGGAGCTTGTTCTCAGTGTCTCTGAGAATTGCTCTGATTATCCCTGTGACCTCTTTGCTAAGACTCTCCGGAGAGACGTCCTCAAAACCAACACACATCTTGACATATCTCCCACACTGACTGCAGAGTATCCAGGAACGGCATTCAAGGAGCCAGGAACTTTTCTGCCCACACTCTCCGGGGACAGTTCCTTAAAACCAATATACATCCTGCTATATCTCCCACATGGAAAGAACCAGGAGGGAGAAGTGAGGATTATGCTTAGACTTTCTCAGAACTGCTTCAACTCAACTAGATATCTTTGTGCTGTAAATCTCCCAACAGCCAAACGCAAAAGCAGCAAACATGTCGCTGTATGTCCCACGTCGTAAGTGCCAAGAGAGAGCTTGCTCTCCCTGTCTTTGAGTACTGTTTTCACTGTCCCGGTTACCTCTTTGCTAACATTCTCTTCAGAGCTGCAGTGAAACCAGGAACCACGTGGAGAAGGCACCCACACTGAAAGTGCCTGGAAGGAACATTGGGGCTTCTTCTCAGTGTCTCTGACATAGGGTTTCACTGTCCCGGGAAAGCCTCTGCTAACACCCTGCAGAGCGCTGTGCCCAATATACAGAAACGTCTTGCAGTATCTCCTACAGGGAAAGTGCCAGGAGGAATTGTGGAGCTTGGTCTCAGTGTCTCTGAGAATTGCTCTGATTATCCGTGTGACCTCTTTGCTAAGACTCTCCAGAGAGACGTCCTCAAAACCAACACACATCTTGACATATCTCCCTCATTGATCGCAGTGTCTCCAGGAACGGCATTCAAGGAGCCAGGAACTTTTCTCCCTACACTGTCCATTGAGTTGTCCTCAAAACCAATATACATCCTGCTATATCTCCCACATGGAAAGTGCTTGGCGGGAGAAGTGGGGATTATGTTTAGACTTTCTCGGAACTGCTTCAAATCAACTAGATATCTTTGTGCTGTAAATCTCCCAACAGCCAAACGCAAAAGCAGCAAACATCTCGCTGTATGTCCCACATCCAAAGTGCCAAGAGAGAGCTTGCTCTCCCTGTCTTTGAGTACTGTTTTCACTGTCCCGGTTACCTCTTTGCTAACATTCTCTTCAGAGCTGCAGTGAAACCAGGAACCACGTGGAGAAGGCACCCACACTGAAAGTGCCTGGAAGGAACATTGGGGCTTCTTCTCAGTGTCTCTGACATAGGGTTTCACTGTCCCGGGAAAGCCTCTGCTAACACCCTGCAGAGCGCTGTGCCCAATATACAGAAACGTCTTGCAGTATCTCCTACAGGGAAAGTGCCAGGAGGAATTGTGGAGCTTGTTCTCAGTGTCTCTGAGAATTGCTCTGATTATCCGTGTGACCTCTTTGCTAAGACTCTCCAGAGAGACGTCCTCAAAACCAACACACATCTTGACATATCTCCCTCATTGATCGCAGTGTCTCCAGGAACGGCATTCAAGGAGCCAGGAACTTTTCTCCCTACACTGTCCATTGAGTTGTCCTCAAAACCAATATACATCCTGCTATATCTCCCACATGGAAAGTGCCAGGAGGGAGAAGTGGGGATTATGTTTAGACTTTCTCAGAACTGCTTTAAATCAACTAGATATCTTTGTGCTGTAAATCTCCCAACAGCCAAATCAAAAGCAGCAAACATCTCGCTGTATGTCCCACATCCAAAGTGCCAAGAGAGTAATGTAGAGCTTGCTAACCCTCTCTTTGAGTACTGTTTTCAGTGTCCCGGTTACCTCTTTGCTAACATTCTCTTCAGAGCTGCAGTGAAACCAGGAACCACGTGGAGAAGGCACCCACACTGAAAATGACTGGAAGGAACGTTGGGGCTTCTTCTCAGTGTCTCTGACATAGGGTTTCACTGTCCCGGGAAAGCCTCTGCTAACACCCTGCAGAGCACAGCGCCCAATATACAGAAACGTCTTGCAGTATCTCCTACAGGGAAAGTGCCAGGAGGAATTGTGGAGCTTGTTCTCAGTGTCTCTGAGAATTGCTCTGATTATCCCTGTGACCTCTTTGCTAAGACTCTCCGGAGAGACGTCCTCAAAACCAACACACATCTTGACATATCTCCCACACTGACCGCAGAGTATCCAGGAACGGCATTCAAGGAGCCAGGAACTTTTCTGCCCACACTCTCCGGGGACAGTTCCTTAAAACCAATATACATCCTGCTATATCTCCCACATGGAAAGAACCAGGAGGGAGAAGTGAGGATTATGCTTAGACTTTCTCAGAACTGCTTCAACTCAACTAGATATCTTTGTGCTGTAAATCTCCCAACAGCCAAACGCAAAAGCAGCAAACATCTCGCTGTATGTCCCACATCCAAAGTGCCAAGAGAGAGCTTGCTCTCCCTGTCTTTGAGTACTGTTTTCACTGTCCCGGTTACCTCTTTGCTAACATTCTCTTCAGAGCTGCAGTGAAACCAGGAACCACGTGGAGAAGGCACCCACACTGAAAGTGCCTGGAAGGAACATTGGGGCTTCTTCTCAGTGTCTCTGACATAGGGTTTCACTGTCCCGGGAAAGCCTCTGCTAACACCCTGCAGAGCGCTGTGCCCAATATACAGAAACATCTTGCAGTATCTCCTACAGCGAAAGTGCCAGGAGGAATTGTGGAGCTTGGTCTCAGTGTCTCTGAGAATTGCTCTGATTATCCGTGTGACCTCTTTGCTAAGACTCTCCAGAGAGACGTCCTCAAAACCAACACACATCTTGACATATCTCCCTCATTGATCGCAGTGTCTCCAGGAACGGCATTCAAGGAGCCAGGAACTTTTCTCCCTACACTGTCCATTGAGTTGTCCTCAAAACCAATATACATCCTGCTATATCTCCCACATGGAAAGTGCTTGGCGGGAGAAGTGGGGATTATGTTTAGACTTTCTCGGAACTGCTTCAAATCAACTAGATATCTTTGTGCTGTAAATCTCCCAACAGCCAAATCAAAAGCAGCAAACATCTCGCTGTATGTCCCACATCCAAAGTGCCAAGAGAGAGCTTGCTCTCCCTCTCTTTGAGTACTGTTTTCACTGTCCCGGTTACCTCTTTGCTAACATTCTCTTCAGAGCTGCAGTGAAACCAGGAACCACGTGGAGAAGGCACCCACACTGAAAATGACTGGAAGGAACGTTGGGGCTTCTTCTCAGTGTCTCTGACATAGGGTTTCACTGTCCCGGGAAAGCCTCTGCTAACACCCTGCAGAGCACAGCGCCCAATATACAGAAACGTCTTGCAGTATCTCCTACAGGGAAAGTGCCAGGAGGAATTGTGGAGCTTGTTCTCAGTGTCTCTGAGAATTGCTCTGATTATCCGTGTGACCTCTTTGCTAAGACTCTCCGGAGAGACGTCCTCAAAACCAACACACATCTTGACATATCTCCCACACTGACCGCAGAGTATCCAGGAACGGCATTCAAGGAGCCAGGAACTTTTCTGCCCACACTCTCCGGGGACAGTTCCTTAAAACCAATATACATCCTGCTATATCTCCCACATGGAAAGAACCAGGAGGGAGAAGTGAGGATTATGCTTAGACTTTCTCAGAACTGCTTCAACTCAACTAGATATCTTTGTGCTGTAAATCTCCCAACAGCCAAACGCAAAAGCAGCAAACATGTCGCTGTATGTCCCACATCGTAAGTGCCAAGAGAGAGCTTGCTCTCCCTGTCTTTGAGTACTGTTTTCAGTGTCCCGGTTACCTCTTTGCTAACATTCTCTTCAGAGCTGCAGTGAAACCAGGAACCACGTGGAGAAGGCACCCACACTGAAAGTGCCTGGAAGGAACATTGGGGCTTCTTCTCAGTGTCTCTGACATAGGGTTTCACTGTCCCGGGAAAGCCTCTGCTAACACCCTGCAGAGCGCTGTGCCCAATATACAGAAACGTCTTGCAGTATCTCCTACAGGGAAAGTGCCAGGAGGAATTGTGGAGCTTGGTCTCAGTGTCTCTGAGAATTGCTCTGATTATCCGTGTGACCTCTTTGCTAAGACTCTCCAGAGAGCCGTCCTCAAAACCAACACACATCTTGACATATCTCCCTCATTGATCGCAGTGTCTCCAGGAACGGCATTCAAGGAGCCAGGAACTTTTCTCCCTACACTGTCCATTGAGTTGTCCTCAAAACCAATATACATCCTGCTATATCTCCCACATGGAAAGTGCTTGGCGGGAGAAGTGGGGATTATGTTTAGACTTTCTCGGAACTGCTTCAAATCAACTAGATAGCTTTGTGCTGTAAATCTCCCAACAGCCAAACGCAAAAGCAGCAAACATCTCGCTGTATGTCCCACATCCAAAGTGCCAAGAGAGAGCTTGCTCTCCCTGTCTTTGAGTACTGTTTTCACTGTCCCGGTTACCTCTTTGCTAACATTCTCTTCAGAGCTGCAGTGAAACCAGGAACCACGTGGAGAAGGCACCCACACTGAAAGTGCCTGGAAGGAACATTGGGGCTTCTTCTCAGTGTCTCTGACATAGGGTTTCACTGTCCCGGGAAAGCCTCTGCTAACACCCTGCAGAGCGCTGTGCCCAATATACAGAAACGTCTTGCAGTATCTCCTACAGGGAAAGTGCCAGGAGGAATTGTGGAGCTTGTTCTCAGTGTCTCTGAGAATTGCTCTGATTATCCGTGTGACCTCTTTGCTAAGACTCTCCAGAGAGCCGTCCTCAAAACCAACACACATCTTGACATATCTCCCACATTGATCGCAGTGTCTCCAGGAACGGCATTCAAGGAGCCAGGAACTTTTCTCCCTACACTGTCCATTGAGTTGTCCTCAAAACCAATATACATCCTGCTATATCTCCCACATGGAAAGTGCTTGGCGGGAGAAGTGGGGATTATGTTTAGACTTTCTCAGAACTGCTTCAAATCAACTAGATATCTTTGTGCTGTAAATCTCCCAACAGCCAAATCAAAAGCAGCAAACATCTCGCTGTATGTCCCACATCCAAAGTGCCAAGAGAGAGCTTGCTCTCCCTGTCTTTGAGTACTGTTTTCACTGTCCCGGTTACCTCTTTGCTAACATTCTCTTCAGAGCTGCAGTGAAACCAGGAACCACGTGGAGAAGGCACCCACACTGAAAGTGCCTGGAAGGAACATTGGGGCTTCTTCTCAGTGTCTCTGACATAGGGTTTCACTGTCCCGGGAAAGCCTCTGCTAACACCCTGCAGAGCGCTGTGCCCAATATACAGAAACGTCTTGCAGTATCTCCTACAGGGAAAGTGCCAGGAGGAATTGTGGAGCTTGTTCTCAGTGTCTCTGAGAATTGCTCTGATTATCCGTGTGACCTCTTTGCTAAGACTCTCCAGAGAGACGTCCTCAAAACCAACACACATCTTGACATATCTCCCTCATTGATCGCAGTGTCTCCAGGAACGGCATTCAAGGAGCCAGGAACTTTTCTCCCTACACTGTCCATTGAGTTGTCCTCAAAACCAATATACATCCTGCTATATCTCCCACATGGAAAGTGCCAGGAGGGAGAAGTGGGGATTATGTTTAGACTTTCTCAGAACTGCTTCAAATCAACTAGATATCTTTGTGCTGTAAATCTCCCAACAGCCAAATCAAAAGCAGCAAACATCTCGCTGTATGTCCCACATCCAAAGTGCCAAGAGAGTACTGTAGAGCTTGCTCTCCCTCTCTTTGAGTACTGTTTTCACTGTCCCGGTTACCTCTTTGCTAACATTCTCTTCAGAGCTGCAGTGAAACCAGGAACCACGTGGAGAAGGCACCCACACTGAAAATGACTGGAAGGAACATTGGGGCTTCTTCTCAGTGTCTCTGACATAGGGTTTCACTGTCCCGGGAAAGCCTCTGCTAACACCCTGCAGAGCGCTGTGCCCAATATACAGAAACGTCTTGCAGTATCTCCTACAGGGAAAGTGCCAGGAGGAATTGTGGAGCTTGGTCTCAGTGTCTCTGAGAATTGCTCTGATTATCCGTGTGACCTCTTTGCTAAGACTCTCCAGAGAAACGTCCTCAAAACCAACACACATCTTGACATATCTCCCTCATTGATCGCAGTGTCTCCAGGAACGGCATTCAAGGAGCCAGGAACTTTTCTCCCTACACTGTCCATTGAGTTGTCCTCAAAACCAATATACATCCTGCTATATCTCCCACATGGAAAGTGCCAGGAGGGAGAAGTGGGGATTATGTTTAGACTTTCTCAGAACTGCTTCAAATCAACTAGATATCTTTGTGCTGTAAATCTCCCAACAGCCAAATCAAAAGCAGCAAACATCTCGCTGTATGTCCCACATCCAAAGTGCCAAGAGAGTAATGTAGAGCTTGCTAACCCTCTCTTTGAGTACTGTTTTCAGTGTCCTGGTTACCTCTTTGCTAACATTCTCTTCAGAGCTGCAGTGAAACCAGGAACCACGTGGAGAAGGCACCCACACTGAAAATGACTGGAAGGAACGTTGGGGCTTCTTCTCAGTGTCTCTGACATAGGGTTTCACTGTCCCGGGAAAGCCTCTGCTAACACCCTGCAGAGCACAGCGCCCAATATACAGAAACGTCTTGCAGTATCTCCTACAGGGAAAGTGCCAGGAGGAATTGTGGAGCTTGTTCTCAGTGTCTCTGAGAATTGCTCTGATTATCCCTGTGACCTCTTTGCTAAGACTCTCCGGAGAGACGTCCTCAAAACCAACACACATCTTGACATATCTCCCACACTGACCGCAGAGTATCCAGGAACGGCATTCAAGGAGCCAGGAACTTTTCTGCCCACACTCTCCGGGGACAGTTCCTTAAAACCAATATACATCCTGCTATATCTCCCACATGGAAAGAACCAGGAGGGAGAAGTGAGGATTATGCTTAGACTTTCTCAGAACTGCTTCAACTCAACTAGATATCTTTGTGCTGTAAATCTCCCAACAGCCAAACGCAAAAGCAGCAAACATGTCGCTGTATGTCCCACGTCGTAAGTGCCAAGAGAGAGCTTGCTCTCCCTGTCTTTGAGTACTGTTTTCACTGTCCCGGTTACCTCTTTGCTAACATTCTCTTCAGAGCTGCAGTGAAACCAGGAACCACGTGGAGAAGGCACCCACACTGAAAGTGCCTGGAAGGAACATTGGGGCTTCTTCTCAGTGTCTCTGACATAGGGTTTCACTGTCCCGGGAAAGCCTCTGCTAACACCCTGCAGAGCGCTGTGCCCAATATACAGAAACGTCTTGCAGTATCTCCTACAGGGAAAGTGCCAGGAGGAATTGTGGAGCTTGTCTCAGTGTCTCTGAGAATTGCTCTGATTATCCGTGTGACCTCTTTGCTAAGACTCTCCAGAGAGACGTCCTCAAAACCAACCCACATCTTGACATATCTCCCTCATTGATCGCAGTGTCTCCAGGAACGGCATTCAAGGAGCCAGGAACTTTTCTCCCTACACTGTCCATTGAGTTGTCCTCAAAACCAATATACATCCTGCTATATCTCCCACATGGAAAGTGCTTGGCGGGAGAAGTGGGGATTATGTTTAGACTTTCTCGGAACTGCTTCAAATCAACTAGATATCTTTGTGCTGTAAATCTCCCAACAGCCAAACGCAAAAGCAGCAAACATCTCGCTGTATGTCCCACATCCAAAGTGCCAAGAGAGAGCTTGCTCTCCCTGTCTTTGAGTACTGTTTTCACTGTCCCGGTTACCTCTTTGCTAACATTCTCTTCAGAGCTGCAGTGAAACCAGGAACCACGTGGAGAAGGCACCCACACTGAAAGTGCCTGGAAGGAACACTGGGGCTTCTTCTCAGTGTCTCTGACATAGGGTTTCACTGTCCCGGGAAAGCCTCTGCTAACACCCTGCAGAGCACAGCGCCCAATATACAGAAACGTCTTGCAGTATCTCCTACAGGGAAAGTGCCAGGAGGAATTGTGGAGCTTGTTCTCAGTGTCTCTGAGAATTGCTCTGATTATCCCTGTGACCTCTTTGCTAAGACTCTCCGGAGAGACGTCCTCAAAACCAACACACATCTTGACATATCTCCCACACTGACCGCAGAGTATCCAGGAACGGCATTCAAGGAGCCAGGAACTTTTCTGCCCACACTCTCCGGGGACAGTTCCTTAAAACCAATATACATCCTGCTATATCTCCCACATGGAAAGAACCAGGAGGGAGAAGTGAGGATTATGCTTAGACTTTCTCAGAACTGCTTCAACTCAACTAGATATCTTTGTGCTGTAAATCTCCCAACAGCCAAACGCAAAAGCAGCAAACATGTCGCTGTATGTCCCACATCCAAAGTGCCAAGAGAGAGCTTGCTCTCCCTGTCTTTGAGTACTGTTTTCACTGTCCCGGTTACCTCTTTGCTAACATTCTCTTCAGAGCTGCAGTGAAACCAGGAACCACGTGGAGAAGGCACCCACACTGAAAGTGCCTGGAAGGAACATTGGGGCTTCTTCTCAGTGTCTCTGACATAGGGTTTCACTGTCCCGGGAAAGCCTCTGCTAACACCCTGCAGAGCGCTGTGCCCAATATACAGAAACGTCTTGCAGTATCTCCTACAGGGAAAGTGCCAGGAGGAATTGTGGAGCTTGGTCTCAGTGTCTCTGAGAATTGCTCTGATTATCCGTGTGACCTCTTTGCTAAGACTCTCCAGAGAGCCGTCCTCAAAACCAACACACATCTTGACATATCTCCCTCATTGATCGCAGTGTCTCCAGGAACGGCATTCAAGGAGCCAGGAACTTTTCTCCCTACACTGTCCATTGAGTTGTCCTCAAAACCAATATACATCCTGCTATATCTCCCACATGGAAAGTGCTTGGCGGGAGAAGTGGGGATTATGTTTAGACTTTCTCGGAACTGCTTCAAATCAACTAGATATCTTTGTGCTGTAAATCTCCCAACAGCCAAACGCAAAAGCAGCAAACATCTCGCTGTATGTCCCACATCCAAAGTGCCAAGAGAGAGCTTGCTCTCCCTGTCTTTGAGTACTGTTTTCACTGTCCCGGTTACCTCTTTGCTAACATTCTCTTCAGAGCTGCAGTGAAACCAGGAACCACGTGGAGAAGGCACCCACACTGAAAGTGCCTGGAAGGAACACTGGGGCTTCTTCTCAGTGTCTCTGACATAGGGTTTCACTGTCCCGGGAAAGCCTCTGCTAACACCCTGCAGAGCACAGCGCCCAATATACAGAAACGTCTTGCAGTATCTCCTACAGGGAAAGTGCCAGGAGGAATTGTGGAGCTTGTTCTCAGTGTCTCTGAGAATTGCTCTGATTATCCCTGTGACCTCTTTGCTAAGACTCTCCAGAGAGACGTCCTCAAAACCAACACACATCTTGACATATCTCCCACACTGACCGCAGAGTATCCAGGAACGGCATTCAAGGAGCCAGGAACTTTTCTGCCCACACTCTCCGGGGACAGTTCCTTAAAACCAATATACATCCTGCTATATCTCCCACATGGAAAGAACCAGGAGGGAGAAGTGAGGATTATGCTTAGACTTTCTCAGAACTGCTTCAACTCAACTAGATATCTTTGTGCTGTAAATCTCCCAACAGCCAAACGCAAAAGCAGCAAACATGTCGCTGTATGTCCCACATCCAAAGTGCCAAGAGAGAGCTTGCTCTCCCTGTCTTTGAGTACTGTTTTCAGTGTCCCGGTTACCTCTTTGCTAACATTCTCTTCAGAGCTGCAGTGAAACCAGGAACCACGTGGAGAAGGCACCCACACTGAAAGTGCCTGGAAGGAACATTGGGGCTTCTTCTCAGTGTCTCTGACATAGGGTTTCACTGTCCCGGGAAAGCCTCTGCTAACACCCTGCAGAGCGCTGTGCCCAATATACAGAAACGTCTTGCAGTATCTCCTACAGGGAAAGTGCCAGGAGGAATTGTGGAGCTTGGTCTCAGTGTCTCTGAGAATTGCTCTGATTATCCGTGTGACCTCTTTGCTAAGACTCTCCAGAGAGCCGTCCTCAAAACCAACACACATCTTGACATATCTCCCTCATTGATCGCAGTGTCTCCAGGAACGGCATTCAAGGAGCCAGGAACTTTTCTCCCTACACTGTCCATTGAGTTGTCCTCAAAACCAATATACATCCTGCTATATCTCCCACATGGAAAGTGCTTGGCGGGAGAAGTGGGGATTATGTTTAGACTTTCTCGGAACTGCTTCAAATCAACTAGATATCTTTGTGCTGTAAATCTCCCAACAGCCAAACGCAAAAGCAGCAAACATCTCGCTGTATGTCCCACATCCAAAGTGCCAAGAGAGAGCTTGCTCTCCCTGTCTTTGAGTACTGTTTTCACTGTCCCGGTTACCTCTTTGCTAACATTCTCTTCAGAGCTGCAGTGAAACCAGGAACCACGTGGAGAAGGCACCCACACTGAAAGTGCCTGGAAGGAACATTGGGGCTTCTTCTCAGTGTCTCTGACATAGGGTTTCACTGTCCCGGGAAAGCCTCTGCTAACACCCTGCAGAGCGCTGTGCCCAATATACAGAAACGTCTTGCAGTATCTCCTACAGGGAAAGTGCCAGGAGGAATTGTGGAGCTTGGTCTCAGTGTCTCTGAGAATTGCTCTGATTATCCGTGTGACCTCTTTGCTAAGACTCTCCAGAGAGACGTCCTCAAAACCAACCCACATCTTGACATATCTCCCTCATTGATCGCAGTGTCTCCAGGAACGGCATTCAAGGAGCCAGGAACTTTTCTCCCTACACTGTCCATTGAGTTGTCCTCAAAACCAATATACATCCTGCTATATCTCCCACATGGAAAGTGCTTGGCGGGAGAAGTGGGGATTATGTTTAGACTTTCTCGGAACTGCTTCAACTCAACTAGATATCTTTGTGCTGTAAATCTCCCAACAGCCAAACGCAAAAGCAGCAAACATCTCGCTGTATGTCCCACATCCAAAGTGCCAAGAGAGAGCTTGCTCTCCCTGTCTTTGAGTACTGTTTTCACTGTCCCGGTTACCTCTTTGCTAACATTCTCTTCAGAGCTGCAGTGAAACCAGGAACCACGTGGAGAAGGCACCCACACTGAAAGTGCCTGGAAGGAACACTGGGGCTTCTTCTCAGTGTCTCTGACATAGGGTTTCACTGTCCCGGGAAAGCCTCTGCTAACACCCTGCAGAGCGCTGTGCCCAATATACAGAAACGTCTTGCAGTATCTCCTACAGGGAAAGTGCCAGGAGGAATTGTGGAGCTTGTTCTCAGTGTCTCTGAGAATTGCTCTGATTATCCGTGTGACCTCTTTGCTAAGACTCTCCAGAGAGACGTCCTCAAAACCAACACACATCTTGACATATCTCCCTCATTGATCGCAGTGTCTCCAGGAACGGCATTCAAGGAGCCAGGAACTTTTCTCCCTACACTGTCCATTGAGTTGTCCTCAAAACCAATATACATCCTGCTATATCTCCCACATGGAAAGTGCCAGGAGGGAGAAGTGGGGATTATGTTTAGACTTTCTCAGAACTGCTTCAAATCAACTAGATATCTTTGTGCTGTAAATCTCCCAACAGCCAAATCAAAAGCAGCAAACATCTCGCTGTATGTCCCACATCCAAAGTGCCAAGAGAGTAATGTAGAGCTTGCTAACCCTCTCTTTGAGTACTGTTTTCAGTGTCCCGGTTACCTCTTTGCTAACATTCTCTTCAGAGCTGCAGTGAAACCAGGAACCACGTGGAGAAGGCACCCACACTGAAAATGACTGGAAGGAACGTTGGGGCTTCTTCTCAGTGTCTCTGACATAGGGTTTCACTGTCCCGGGAAAGCCTCTGCTAACACCCTGCAGAGCACAGCGCCCAATATACAGAAACGTCTTGCAGTATCTCCTACAGGGAAAGTGCCAGGAGGAATTGTGGAGCTTGTTCTCAGTGTCTCTGAGAATTGCTCTGATTATCCGTGTGACCTCTTTGCTAAGACTCTCCGGAGAGACGTCCTCAAAACCAACACACATCTTGACATATCTCCCACACTGACCGCAGAGTATCCAGGAACGGCATTCAAGGAGCCAGGAACTTTTCTGCCCACACTCTCCGGGGACAGTTCCTTAAAACCAATATACATCCTGCTATATCTCCCACATGGAAAGAACCAGGAGGGAGAAGTGAGGATTATGCTTAGACTTTCTCAGAACTGCTTCAACTCAACTAGATATCTTTGTGCTGTAAATCTCCCAACAGCCAAACGCAAAAGCAGCAAACATGTCGCTGTATGTCCCACGTCGTAAGTGCCAAGAGAGAGCTTGCTCTCCCTGTCTTTGAGTACTGTTTTCACTGTCCCGGTTACCTCTTTGCTAACATTCTCTTCAGAGCTGCAGTGAAACCAGGAACCACGTGGAGAAGGCACCCACACTGAAAGTGCCTGGAAGGAACATTGGGGCTTCTTCTCAGTGTCTCTGACATAGGGTTTCACTGTCCCGGGAAAGCCTCTGCTAACACCCTGCAGAGCGCTGTGCCCAATATACAGAAACGTCTTGCAGTATCTCCTACAGGGAAAGTGCCAGGAGGAATTGTGGAGCTTGGTCTCAGTGTCTCTGAGAATTGCTCTGATTATCCGTGTGACCTCTTTGCTAAGACTCTCCAGAGAGCCGTCCTCAAAACCAACACACATCTTGACATATCTCCCTCATTGATCGCAGTGTCTCCAGGAACGGCATTCAAGGAGCCAGGAACTTTTCTCCCTACACTGTCCATTGAGTTGTCCTCAAAACCAATATACATCCTGCTATATCTCCCACATGGAAAGTGCTTGGCGGGAGAAGTGGGGATTATGTTTAGACTTTCTCGGAACTGCTTCAAATCAACTAGATATCTTTGTGCTGTAAATCTCCCAACAGCCAAACGCAAAAGCAGCAAACATCTCGCTGTATGTCCCACATCCAAAGTGCCAAGAGAGAGCTTGCTCTCCCTGTCTTTGAGTACTGTTTTCACTGTCCCGGTTACCTCTTTGCTAACATTCTCTTCAGAGCTGCAGTGAAACCAGGAACCACGTGGAGAAGGCACCCACACTGAAAGTGCCTGGAAGGAACATTGGGGCTTCTTCTCAGTGTCTCTGACATAGGGTTTCACTGTCCCGGGAAAGCCTCTGCTAACACCCTGCAGAGCGCTGTGCCCAATATACAGAAACGTCTTGCGGTATCTCCTACAGGGAAAGTGCCAGGAGGAATTGTGGAGCTTGTTCTCAGTGTCTCTGAGAATTGCTCTGATTATCCGTGTGACCTCTTTGCTAAGACTCTCCAGAGAGACGTCCTCAAAACCAACACACATCTTGACATATCTCCCTCATTGATCGCAGTGTCTCCAGGAACGGCATTCAAGGAGCCAGGAACTTTTCTCCCTACACTGTCCATTGAGTTGTCCTCAAAACCAATATACATCCTGCTATATCTCCCACATGGAAAGTGCCAGGAGGGAGAAGTGGGGATTATGTTTAGACTTTCTCAGAACTGCTTCAAATCAACTAGATATCTTTGTGCTGTAAATCTCCCAACAGCCAAACGCAAAAGCAGCAAACATCTCGCTGTATGTCCCACATCCAAAGTGCCAAGAGAGTAATGTAGAGCTTGCTAACCCTCTCTTTGAGTACTGTTTTCAGTGTCCCGGTTACCTCTTTGCTAACATTCTCTTCAGAGCTGCAGTGAAACCAGGAACCACGTGGAGAAGGCACCCACACTGAAAATGACTGGAAGGAACGTTGGGGCTTCTTCTCAGTGTCTCTGACATAGGGTTTCACTGTCCCGGGAAAGCCTCTGCTAACACCCTGCAGAGCACAGCGCCCAATATACAGAAACGTCTTGCAGTATCTCCTACAGGGAAAGTGCCAGGAGGAATTGTGGAGCTTGTTCTCAGTGTCTCTGAGAATTGCTCTGATTATCCGTGTGACCTCTTTGCTAAGACTCTCCGGAGAGACGTCCTCAAAACCAACACACATCTTGACATATCTCCCACACTGACCGCAGAGTATCCAGGAACGGCATTCAAGGAGCCAGGAACTTTTCTGCCCACACTCTCCGGGGACAGTTCCTTAAAACCAATATACATCCTGCTATATCTCCCACATGGAAAGAACCAGGAGGGAGAAGTGAGGATTATGCTTAGACTTTCTCAGAACTGCTTCAACTCAACTAGATATCTTTGTGCTGTAAATCTCCCAACAGCCAAACGCAAAAGCAGCAAACATGTCGCTGTATGTCCCACGTCGTAAGTGCCAAGAGAGAGCTTGCTCTCCCTGTCTTTGAGTACTGTTTTCACTGTCCCGGTTACCTCTTTGCTAACATTCTCTTCAGAGCTGCAGTGAAACCAGGAACCACGTGGAGAAGGCACCCACACTGAAAGTGCCTGGAAGGAACATTGGGGCTTCTTCTCAGTGTCTCTGACATAGGGTTTCACTGTCCCGGGAAAGCCTCTGCTAACACCCTGCAGAGCGCTGTGCCCAATATACAGAAACGTCTTGCAGTATCTCCTACAGGGAAAGTGCCAGGAGGAATTGTGGAGCTTGGTCTCAGTGTCTCTGAGAATTGCTCTGATTATCCGTGTGACCTCTTTGCTAAGACTCTCCAGAGAGCCGTCCTCAAAACCAACACACATCTTGACATATCTCCCTCATTGATCGCAGTGTCTCCAGGAACGGCATTCAAGGAGCCAGGAACTTTTCTCCCTACACTGTCCATTGAGTTGTCCTCAAAACCAATATACATCCTGCTATATCTCCCACATGGAAAGTGCTTGGCGGGAGAAGTGGGGATTATGTTTAGACTTTCTCGGAACTGCTTCAAATCAACTAGATATCTTTGTGCTGTAAATCTCCCAACAGCCAAACGCAAAAGCAGCAAACATCTCGCTGTATGTCCCACATCCAAAGTGCCAAGAGAGAGCTTGCTCTCCCTGTCTTTGAGTACTGTTTTCACTGTCCCGGTTACCTCTTTGCTAACATTCTCTTCAGAGCTGCAGTGAAACCAGGAACCACGTGGAGAAGGCACCCACACTGAAAGTGCCTGGAAGGAACATTGGGGCTTCTTCTCAGTGTCTCTGACATAGGGTTTCACTGTCCCGGGAAAGCCTCTGCTAACACCCTGCAGAGCGCTGTGCCCAATATACAGAAACGTCTTGCGGTATCTCCTACAGGGAAAGTGCCAGGAGGAATTGTGGAGCTTGTTCTCAGTGTCTCTGAGAATTGCTCTGATTATCCGTGTGACCTCTTTGCTAAGACTCTCCAGAGAAACGTCCTCAAAACCAACACACATCTTGACATATCTCCCTCATTGATCGCAGTGTCTCCAGGAACGGCATTCAAGGAGCCAGGAACTTTTCTCCCTACACTGTCCATTGAGTTGTCCTCAAAACCAATATACATCCTGCTATATCTCCCACATGGAAAGTGCCAGGAGGGAGAAGTGGGGATTATGTTTAGACTTTCTCAGAACTGCTTCAAATCAACTAGATATCTTTGTGCTGTAAATCTCCCAACAGCCAAACGCAAAAGCAGCAAACATCTCGCTGTATGTCCCACATCCAAAGTGCCAAGAGAGTAATGTAGAGCTTGCTAACCCTCTCTTTGAGTACTGTTTTCAGTGTCCTGGTTACCTCTTTGCTAACATTCTCTTCAGAGCTGCAGTGAAACCAGGAACCACGTGGAGAAGGCACCCACACTGAAAATGACTGGAAGGAACGTTGGGGCTTCTTCTCAGTGTCTCTGACATAGGGTTTCACTGTCCCGGGAAAGCCTCTGCTAACACCCTGCAGAGCACAGCGCCCAATATACAGAAACGTCTTGCAGTATCTCCTACAGGGAAAGTGCCAGGAGGAATTGTGGAGCTTGTTCTCAGTGTCTCTGAGAATTGCTCTGATTATCCCTGTGACCTCTTTGCTAAGACTCTCCGGAGAGACGTCCTCAAAACCAACACACATCTTGACATATCTCCCACACTGACCGCAGAGTATCCAGGAACGGCATTCAAGGAGCCAGGAACTTTTCTGCCCACACTCTCCGGGGACAGTTCCTTAAAACCAATATACATCCTGCTATATCTCCCACATGGAAAGAACCAGGAGGGAGAAGTGAGGATTATGCTTAGACTTTCTCAGAACTGCTTCAACTCAACTAGATATCTTTGTGCTGTAAATCTCCCAACAGCCAAACGCAAAAGCAGCAAACATCTCGCTGTATGTCCCACATCCAAAGTGCCAAGAGAGAGCTTGCTCTCCCTGTCTTTGAGTACTGTTTTCACTGTCCCGGTTACCTCTTTGCTAACATTCTCTTCAGAGCTGCAGTGAAACCAGGAACCACGTGGAGAAGGCACCCACACTGAAAGTGCCTGGAAGGAACATTGGGGCTTCTTCTCAGTGTCTCTGACATAGGGTTTCACTGTCCCGGGAAAGCCTCTGCTAACACCCTGCAGAGCGCTGTGCCCAATATACAGAAACGTCTTGCGGTATCTCCTACAGGGAAAGTGCCAGGAGGAATTGTGGAGCTTGTTCTCAGTGTCTCTGAGAATTGCTCTGATTATCCGTGTGACCTCTTTGCTAAGACTCTCCAGAGAAACGTCCTCAAAACCAACACACATCTTGACATATCTCCCTCATTGATCGCAGTGTCTCCAGGAACGGCATTCAAGGAGCCAGGAACTTTTCTCCCTACACTGTCCATTGAGTTGTCCTCAAAACCAATATACATCCTGCTATATCTCCCACATGGAAAGTGCCAGGAGGGAGAAGTGGGGATTATGTTTAGACTTTCTCAGAACTGCTTCAAATCAACTAGATATCTTTGTGCTGTAAATCTCCCAACAGCCAAATCAAAAGCAGCAAACATCTCGCTGTATGTCCCACATCCAAAGTGCCAAGAGAGTAATGTAGAGCTTGCTAACCCTCTCTTTGAGTACTGTTTTCAGTGTCCTGGTTACCTCTTTGCTAACATTCTCTTCAGAGCTGCAGTGAAACCAGGAACCACGTGGAGAAGGCACCCACACTGAAAATGACTGGAAGGAACGTTGGGGCTTCTTCTCAGTGTCTCTGACATAGGGTTTCACTGTCCCGGGAAAGCCTCTGCTAACACCCTGCAGAGCACAGCGCCCAATATACAGAAACGTCTTGCAGTATCTCCTACAGGGAAAGTGCCAGGAGGAATTGTGGAGCTTGTTCTCAGTGTCTCTGAGAATTGCTCTGATTATCCCTGTGACCTCTTTGCTAAGACTCTCCGGAGAGACGTCCTCAAAACCAACACACATCTTGACATATCTCCCACACTGACCGCAGAGTATCCAGGAACGGCATTCAAGGAGCCAGGAACTTTTCTGCCCACACTCTCCGGGGACAGTTCCTTAAAACCAATATACATCCTGCTATATCTCCCACATGGAAAGAACCAGGAGGGAGAAGTGAGGATTATGCTTAGACTTTCTCAGAACTGCTTCAACTCAACTAGATATCTTTGTGCTGTAAATCTCCCAACAGCCAAACGCAAAAGCAGCAAACATCTCGCTGTATGTCCCACATCCAAAGTGCCAAGAGAGAGCTTGCTCTCCCTGTCTTTGAGTACTGTTTTCACTGTCCCGGTTACCTCTTTGCTAACATTCTCTTCAGAGCTGCAGTGAAACCAGGAACCACGTGGAGAAGGCACCCACACTGAAAGTGCCTGGAAGGAACATTGGGGCTTCTTCTCAGTGTCTCTGACATAGGGTTTCACTGTCCCGGGAAAGCCTCTGCTAACACCCTGCAGAGCGCTGTGCCCAATATACAGAAACGTCTTGCAGTATCTCCTACAGGGAAAGTGCCAGGAGGAATTGTGGAGCTTGTTCTCAGTGTCTCTGAGAATTGCTCTGATTATCCGTGTGACCTCTTTGCTAAGACTCTCCAGAGAGACGTCCTCAAAACCAACACACATCTTGACATATCTCCCTCATTGATCGCAGTGTCTCCAGGAACGGCATTCAAGGAGCCAGGAACTTTTCTCCCTACACTGTCCATTGAGTTGTCCTCAAAACCAATATACATCCTGCTATATCTCCCACATGGAAAGTGCCAGGAGGGAGAAGTGGGGATTATGTTTAGACTTTCTCAGAACTGCTTCAAATCAACTAGATATCTTTGTGCTGTAAATCTCCCAACAGCCAAATCAAAAGCAGCAAACATCTCGCTGTATGTCCCACATCCAAAGTGCCAAGAGAGTAATGTAGAGCTTGCTAACCCTCTCTTTGAGTACTGTTTTCAGTGTCCCGGTTACCTCTTTGCTAACATTCTCTTCAGAGCTGCAGTGAAACCAGGAACCACGTGGAGAAGGCACCCACACTGAAAATGACTGGAAGGAACGTTGGGGCTTCTTCTCAGTGTCTCTGACATAGGGTTTCACTGTCCCGGGAAAGCCTCTGCTAACACCCTGCAGAGCACAGCGCCCAATATACAGAAACGTCTTGCAGTATCTCCTACAGGGAAAGTGCCAGGAGGAATTGTGGAGCTTGTTCTCAGTGTCTCTGAGAATTGCTCTGATTATCCCTGTGACCTCTTTGCTAAGACTCTCCGGAGAGACGTCCTCAAAACCAACACACATCTTGACATATCTCCCACACTGACCGCAGAGTATCCAGGAACGGCATTCAAGGAGCCAGGAACTTTTCTGCCCACACTCTCCGGGGACAGTTCCTTAAAACCAATATACATCCTGCTATATCTCCCACATGGAAAGAACCAGGAGGGAGAAGTGAGGATTATGCTTAGACTTTCTCAGAACTGCTTCAACTCAACTAGATATCTTTGTGCTGTAAATCTCCCAACAGCCAAACGCAAAAGCAGCAAACATGTCGCTGTATGTCCCACGTCGTAAGTGCCAAGAGAGAGCTTGCTCTCCCTGTCTTTGAGTACTGTTTTCACTGTCCCGGTTACCTCTTTGCTAACATTCTCTTCAGAGCTGCAGTGAAACCAGGAACCACGTGGAGAAGGCACCCACACTGAAAGTGCCTGGAAGGAACATTGGGGCTTCTTCTCAGTGTCTCTGACATAGGGTTTCACTGTCCCGGGAAAGCCTCTGCTAACACCCTGCAGAGCGCTGTGCCCAATATACAGAAACGTCTTGCAGTATCTCCTACAGGGAAAGTGCCAGGAGGAATTGTGGAGCTTGGTCTCAGTGTCTCTGAGAATTGCTCTGATTATCCGTGTGACCTCTTTGCTAAGACTCTCCAGAGAGCCGTCCTCAAAACCAACACACATCTTGACATATCTCCCTCATTGATCGCAGTGTCTCCAGGAACGGCATTCAAGGAGCCAGGAACTTTTCTCCCTACACTGTCCATTGAGTTGTCCTCAAAACCAATATACATCCTGCTATATCTCCCACATGGAAAGTGCTTGGCGGGAGAAGTGGGGATTATGTTTAGACTTTCTCGGAACTGCTTCAAATCAACTAGATATCTTTGTGCTGTAAATCTCCCAACAGCCAAACGCAAAAGCAGCAAACATCTCGCTGTATGTCCCACATCCAAAGTGCCAAGAGAGAGCTTGCTCTCCCTGTCTTTGAGTACTGTTTTCACTGTCCCGGTTACCTCTTTGCTAACATTCTCTTCAGAGCTGCAGTGAAACCAGGAACCACGTGGAGAAGGCACCCACACTGAAAGTGCCTGGAAGGAACATTGGGGCTTCTTCTCAGTGTCTCTGACATAGGGTTTCACTGTCCCGGGAAAGCCTCTGCTAACACCCTGCAGAGCGCTGTGCCCAATATACAGAAACGTCTTGCAGTATCTCCTACAGGGAAAGTGCCAGGAGGAATTGTGGAGCTTGTTCTCAGTGTCTCTGAGAATTGCTCTGATTATCCGTGTGACCTCTTTGCTAAGACTCTCCAGAGAGCCGTCCTCAAAACCAACACACATCTTGACATATCTCCCACATTGATCGCAGTGTCTCCAGGAACGGCATTCAAGGAGCCAGGAACTTTTCTCCCTACACTGTCCATTGAGTTGTCCTCAAAACCAATATACATCCTGCTATATCTCCCACATGGAAAGTGCCAGGAGGGAGAAGTGGGGATTATGTTTAGACTTTCTCAGAACTGCTTCAAATCAACTAGATATCTTTGTGCTGTAAATCTCCCAACAGCCAAATCAAAAGCAGCAAACATCTCGCTGTATGTCCCACATCCAAAGTGCCAAGAGAGTAATGTAGAGCTTGCTAACCCTCTCTTTGAGTACTGTTTTCAGTGTCCCGGTTACCTCTTTGCTAACATTCTCTTCAGAGCTGCAGTGAAACCAGGAACCACGTGGAGAAGGCACCCACACTGAAAAGACTGGAAGGAACGTTGGGGCTTCTTCTCAGTGTCTCTGACATAGGGTTTCACTGTCCCGGGAAAGCCTCTGCTAACACCCTGCAGAGCACAGCGCCCAATATACAGAAACGTCTTGCAGTATCTCCTACAGGGAAAGTGCCAGGAGGAATTGTGGAGCTTGTTCTCAGTGTCTCTGAGAATTGCTCTGATTATCCGTGTGACCTCTTTGCTAAGACTCTCCAGAGAGACGTCCTCAAAACCAACACACATCTTGACATATCTCCCTCATTGATCGCAGTGTCTCCAGGAATGGCATTCAAGGAGCCAGGAACTTTTCTCCCTACACTGTCCATTGAGTTGTCCTCAAAACCAATATACATCCTGCTATATCTCCCACATGGAAAGTGCTTGGCGGGAGAAGTGGGGATTATGTTTAGACTTTCTCGGAACTGCTTCAACTCAACTAGATATCTTTGTGCTGTAAATCTCCCAACAGCCAAATCAAAAGCAGCAAACATCTCGCTGTATGTCCCACATCCAAAGTGCCAAGAGAGTAATGTAGAGCTTGCTAACCCTCTCCTTGAGTACTGTTTTCAGTGTCCCGGTTACCTCTTTGCTAACATTCTCTTCAGAGCTGCAGTGAAACCAGGAACCACGTGGAGAAGGCACCCACACTGAAAGTGCCTGGAAGGAACATTGGGGCTTCTTCTCAGTGTCTCTGACATAGGGTTTCACTGTCCCGGGAAAGCCTCTGCTAACACCCTGCAGAGCGCAGTGCCCAATATACAGAAACGTCTTGCGGTATCTCCTACAGGGAAAGTGCCAGGAGGAATTGTGGAGCTTGGTCTCAGTGTCTCTGAGAATTGCTCTGATTATCCGTGTGACCTCTTTGCTAAGACTCTCCAGAGAGACGTCCTCAAAACCAACACACATCTTGACATATCTCCCTCATTGATCGCAGTGTCTCCAGGAACGGCATTCAAGGAGCCAGGAACTTTTCTCCCTACACTGTCCATTGAGTTGTCCTCAAAACCAATATACATCCTGCTATATCTCCCACATGGAAAGTGCCAGGAGGGAGAAGTGGGGATTATGTTTAGACTTTCTCAGAACTGCTTCAAATCAACTAGATATCTTTGTGCTGTAAATCTCCCAACAGCCAAATCAAAAGCAGCAAACATCTCGCTGTATGTCCCACATCCAAAGTGCCAAGAGAGTAATGTAGAGCTTGCTAACCCTCTCTTTGAGTACTGTTTTCAGTGTCCTGGTTACCTCTTTGCTAACATTCTCTTCAGAGCTGCAGTGAAACCAGGAACCACGTGGAGAAGGCACCCACACTGAAAATGACTGGAAGGAACGTTGGGGCTTCTTCTCAGTGTCTCTGACATAGGGTTTCACTGTCCCGGGAAAGCCTCTGCTAACACCCTGCAGAGCGCTGTGCCCAATATACAGAAACGTCTTGCAGTATCTCCTACAGGGAAAGTGCCAGGAGGAATTGTGGAGCTTGGTCTCAGTGTCTCTGAGAATTGCTCTGATTATCCGTGTGACCTCTTTGCTAAGACTCTCCAGAGAGCCGTCCTCAAAACCAACACACATCTTGACATATCTCCCTCATTGATCGCAGTGTCTCCAGGAACGGCATTCAAGGAGCCAGGAACTTTTCTCCCTACACTGTCCATTGAGTTGTCCTCAAAACCAATATACATCCTGCTATATCTCCCACATGGAAAGTGCTTGGCGGGAGAAGTGGGGATTATGTTTAGACTTTCTCGGAACTGCTTCAAATCAACTAGATATCTTTGTGCTGTAAATCTCCCAACAGCCAAACGCAAAAGCAGCAAACATCTCGCTGTATGTCCCACATCCAAAGTGCCAAGAGAGAGCTTGCTCTCCCTGTCTTTGAGTACTGTTTTCACTGTCCCGGTTACCTCTTTGCTAACATTCTCTTCAGAGCTGCAGTGAAACCAGGAACCACGTGGAGAAGGCACCCACACTGAAAGTGCCTGGAAGGAACATTGGGGCTTCTTCTCAGTGTCTCTGACATAGGGTTTCACTGTCCCGGGAAAGCCTCTGCTAACACCCTGCAGAGCGCTGTGCCCAATATACAGAAACGTCTTGCAGTATCTCCTACAGGGAAAGTGCCAGGAGGAATTGTGGAGCTTGTTCTCAGTGTCTCTGAGAATTGCTCTGATTATCCGTGTGACCTCTTTGCTAAGACTCTCCAGAGAGACGTCCTCAAAACCAACACACATCTTGACATATCTCCCACATTGATCGCAGTGTCTCCAGGAACGGCATTCAAGGAGCCAGGAACTTTTCTCCCTACACTGTCCATTGAGTTGTCCTCAAAACCAATATACATCCTGCTATATCTCCCACATGGAAAGTGCCAGGAGGGAGAAGTGGGGATTATGTTTAGACTTTCTCAGAACTGCTTCAAATCAACTAGATATCTTTGTGCTGTAAATCTCCCAACAGCCAAATCAAAAGCAGCAAACATCTCGCTGTATGTCCCACATCCAAAGTGCCAAGAGAGTAATGTAGAGCTTGCTAACCCTCTCTTTGAGTACTGTTTTCAGTGTCCCGGTTACCTCTTTGCTAACATTCTCTTCAGAGCTGCAGTGAAACCAGGAACCACGTGGAGAAGGCACCCACACTGAAAAGACTGGAAGGAACGTTGGGGCTTCTTCTCAGTGTCTCTGACATAGGGTTTCACTGTCCCGGGAAAGCCTCTGCTAACACCCTGCAGAGCACAGCGCCCAATATACAGAAACGTCTTGCAGTATCTCCTACAGGGAAAGTGCCAGGAGGAATTGTGGAGCTTGTTCTCAGTGTCTCTGAGAATTGCTCTGATTATCCGTGTGACCTCTTTGCTAAGACTCTCCAGAGAGACGTCCTCAAAACCAACCCACATCTTGACATATCTCCCTCATTGATCGCAGTGTCTCCAGGAATGGCATTCAAGGAGCCAGGAACTTTTCTCCCTACACTGTCCATTGAGTTGTCCTCAAAACCAATATACATCCTGCTATATCTCCCACATGGAAAGTGCTTGGCGGGAGAAGTGGGGATTATGTTTAGACTTTCTCGGAACTGCTTCAACTCAACTAGATATCTTTGTGCTGTAAATCTCCCAACAGCCAAATCAAAAGCAGCAAACATCTCGCTGTATGTCCCACATCCAAAGTGCCAAGAGAGTAATGTAGAGCTTGCTAACCCTCTCCTTGAGTACTGTTTTCAGTGTCCCGGTTACCTCTTTGCTAACATTCTCTTCAGAGCTGCAGTGAAACCAGGAACCACGTGGAGAAGGCACCCACACTGAAAGTGCCTGGAAGGAACATTGGGGCTTCTTCTCAGTGTCTCTGACATAGGGTTTCACTGTCCCGGGAAAGCCTCTGCTAACACCCTGCAGAGCGCAGTGCCCAATATACAGAAACGTCTTGCGGTATCTCCTACAGGGAAAGTGCCAGGAGGAATTGTGGAGCTTGGTCTCAGTGTCTCTGAGAATTGCTCTGATTATCCGTGTGACCTCTTTGCTAAGACTCTCCAGAGAGACGTCCTCAAAACCAACACACATCTTGACATATCTCCCTCATTGATCGCAGTGTCTCCAGGAACGGCATTCAAGGAGCCAGGAACTTTTCTCCCTACACTGTCCATTGAGTTGTCCTCAAAACCAATATACATCCTGCTATATCTCCCACATGGAAAGTGCCAGGAGGGAGAAGTGGGGATTATGTTTAGACTTTCTCAGAACTGCTTCAAATCAACTAGATATCTTTGTGCTGTAAATCTCCCAACAGCCAAATCAAAAGCAGCAAACATCTCGCTGTATGTCCCACATCCAAAGTGCCAAGAGAGTAATGTAGAGCTTGCTAACCCTCTCTTTGAGTACTGTTTTCAGTGTCCTGGTTACCTCTTTGCTAACATTCTCTTCAGAGCTGCAGTGAAACCAGGAACCACGTGGAGAAGGCACCCACACTGAAAATGACTGGAAGGAACGTTGGGGCTTCTTCTCAGTGTCTCTGACATAGGGTTTCACTGTCCCGGGAAAGCCTCTGCTAACACCCTGCAGAGCACAGCGCCCAATATACAGAAACGTCTTGCAGTATCTCCTACAGGGAAAGTGCCAGGAGGAATTGTGGAGCTTGTTCTCAGTGTCTCTGAGAATTGCTCTGATTATCCCTGTGACCTCTTTGCTAAGACTCTCTGGAGAGACGTCCTCAAAACCAACACACATCTTGACATATCTCCCACACTGACCGCAGAGTATCCAGGAACGGCATTCAAGGAGCCAGGAACTTTTCTGCCCACACTCTCCGGGGACAGTTCCTTAAAACCAATATACATCCTGCTATATCTCCCACATGGAAAGAACCAGGAGGGAGAAGTGAGGATTATGCTTAGACTTTCTCAGAACTGCTTCAACTCAACTAGATATCTTTGTGCTGTAAATCTCCCAACAGCCAAACGCAAAAGCAGCAAACATGTCGCTGTATGTCCCACGTCGTAAGTGCCAAGAGAGAGCTTGCTCTCCCTGTCTTTGAGTACTGTTTTCAGTGTCCCGGTTACCTCTTTGCTAACATTCTCTTCAGAGCTGCAGTGAAACCAGGAACCACGTGGAGAAGGCACCCACACTGAAAGTGCCTGGAAGGAACATTGGGGCTTCTTCTCAGTGTCTCTGACATAGGGTTTCACTGTCCCGGGAAAGCCTCTGCTAACACCCTGCAGAGCGCTGTGCCCAATATACAGAAACGTCTTGCAGTATCTCCTACAGGGAAAGTGCCAGGAGGAATTGTGGAGCTTGGTCTCAGTGTCTCTGAGAATTGCTCTGATTATCCCTGTGACCTCTTTGCTAAGACTCTCCAGAGAGACGTCCTCAAAACCAACACACATCTTGACATATCTCCCTCATTGATCGCAGTGTCTCCAGGAACGGCATTCAAGGAGCCAGGAACTTTTCTCCCTACACTGTCCATTGAGTTGTCCTCAAAACCAATATACATCCTGCTATATCTCCCACATGGAAAGTGCCAGGAGGGAGAAGTGGGGATTATGTTTAGACTTTCTCAGAACTGCTTCAAATCAACTAGATATCTTTGTGCTGTAAATCTCCCAACAGCCAAATCAAAAGCAGCAAACATCTCGCTGTATGTCCCACATCCAAAGTGCCAAGAGAGTAATGTAGAGCTTGCTAACCCTCTCTTTGAGTACTGTTTTCAGTGTCCCGGTTACCTCTTTGCTAACATTCTCTTCAGAGCTGCAGTGAAACCAGGAACCACGTGGAGAAGGCACCCACACTGAAAATGACTGGAAGGAACGTTGGGGCTTCTTCTCAGTGTCTCTGACATAGGGTTTCACTGTCCCGGGAAAGCCTCTGCTAACACCCTGCAGAGCACAGCGCCCAATATACAGAAACGTCTTGCAGTATCTCCTACAGGGAAAGTGCCAGGAGGAATTGTGGAGCTTGTTCTCAGTGTCTCTGAGAATTGCTCTGATTATCCCTGTGACCTCTTTGCTAAGACTCTCCGGAGAGACGTCCTCAAAACCAACACACATCTTGACATATCTCCCACACTGACCGCAGAGTATCCAGGAACGGCATTCAAGGAGCCAGGAACTTTTCTGCCCACACTCTCCGGGGACAGTTCCTTAAAACCAATATACATCCTGCTATATCTCCCACATGGAAAGAACCAGGAGGGAGAAGTGAGGATTATGCTTAGACTTTCTCAGAACTGCTTCAACTCAACTAGATATCTTTGTGCTGTAAATCTCCCAACAGCCAAACGCAAAAGCAGCAAACATGTCGCTGTATGTCCCACGTCGTAAGTGCCAAGAGAGAGCTTGCTCTCCCTGTCTTTGAGTACTGTTTTCACTGTCCCGGTTACCTCTTTGCTAACATTCTCTTCAGAGCTGCAGTGAAACCAGGAACCACGTGGAGAAGGCACCCACACTGAAAGTGCCTGGAAGGAACATTGGGGCTTCTTCTCAGTGTCTCTGACATAGGGTTTCACTGTCCCGGGAAAGCCTCTGCTAACACCCTGCAGAGCGCTGTGCCCAATATACAGAAACGTCTTGCAGTATCTCCTACAGGGAAAGTGCCAGGAGGAATTGTGGAGCTTGGTCTCAGTGTCTCTGAGAATTGCTCTGATTATCCGTGTGACCTCTTTGCTAAGACTCTCCAGAGAGCCGTCCTCAAAACCAACACACATCTTGACATATCTCCCTCATTGATCGCAGTGTCTCCAGGAACGGCATTCAAGGAGCCAGGAACTTTTCTCCCTACACTGTCCATTGAGTTGTCCTCAAAACCAATATACATCCTGCTATATCTCCCACATGGAAAGTGCTTGGCGGGAGAAGTGGGGATTATGTTTAGACTTTCTCGGAACTGCTTCAAATCAACTAGATATCTTTGTGCTGTAAATCTCCCAACAGCCAAACGCAAAAGCAGCAAACATCTCGCTGTATGTCCCACATCCAAAGTGCCAAGAGAGAGCTTGCTCTCCCTGTCTTTGAGTACTGTTTTCACTGTCCCGGTTACCTCTTTGCTAACATTCTCTTCAGAGCTGCAGTGAAACCAGGAACCACGTGGAGAAGGCACCCACACTGAAAGTGCCTGGAAGGAACATTGGGGCTTCTTCTCAGTGTCTCTGACATAGGGTTTCACTGTCCCGGGAAAGCCTCTGCTAACACCCTGCAGAGCGCTGTGCCCAATATACAGAAACGTCTTGCAGTATCTCCTACAGGGAAAGTGCCAGGAGGAATTGTGGAGCTTGTTCTCAGTGTCTCTGAGAATTGCTCTGATTATCCGTGTGACCTCTTTGCTAAGACTCTCCAGAGAGCCGTCCTCAAAACCAACACACATCTTGACATATCTCCCACATTGATCGCAGTGTCTCCAGGAACGGCATTCAAGGAGCCAGGAACTTTTCTCCCTACACTGTCCATTGAGTTGTCCTCAAAACCAATATACATCCTGCTATATCTCCCACATGGAAAGTGCCAGGAGGGAGAAGTGGGGATTATGTTTAGACTTTCTCAGAACTGCTTCAAATCAACTAGATATCTTTGTGCTGTAAATCTCCCAACAGCCAAATCAAAAGCAGCAAACATCTCGCTGTATGTCCCACATCCAAAGTGCCAAGAGAGTAATGTAGAGCTTGCTAACCCTCTCTTTGAGTACTGTTTTCAGTGTCCCGGTTACCTCTTTGCTAACATTCTCTTCAGAGCTGCAGTGAAACCAGGAACCACGTGGAGAAGGCACCCACACTGAAAAGACTGGAAGGAACGTTGGGGCTTCTTCTCAGTGTCTCTGACATAGGGTTTCACTGTCCCGGGAAAGCCTCTGCTAACACCCTGCAGAGCACAGCGCCCAATATACAGAAACGTCTTGCAGTATCTCCTACAGGGAAAGTGCCAGGAGGAATTGTGGAGCTTGTTCTCAGTGTCTCTGAGAATTGCTCTGATTATCCGTGTGACCTCTTTGCTAAGACTCTCCAGAGAGACGTCCTCAAAACCAACCCACATCTTGACATATCTCCCTCATTGATCGCAGTGTCTCCAGGAATGGCATTCAAGGAGCCAGGAACTTTTCTCCCTACACTGTCCATTGAGTTGTCCTCAAAACCAATATACATCCTGCTATATCTCCCACATGGAAAGTGCTTGGCGGGAGAAGTGGGGATTATGTTTAGACTTTCTCGGAACTGCTTCAACTCAACTAGATATCTTTGTGCTGTAAATCTCCCAACAGCCAAATCAAAAGCAGCAAACATCTCGCTGTATGTCCCACATCCAAAGTGCCAAGAGAGTAATGTAGAGCTTGCTAACCCTCTCCTTGAGTACTGTTTTCAGTGTCCCGGTTACCTCTTTGCTAACATTCTCTTCAGAGCTGCAGTGAAACCAGGAACCACGTGGAGAAGGCACCCACACTGAAAGTGCCTGGAAGGAACATTGGGGCTTCTTCTCAGTGTCTCTGACATAGGGTTTCACTGTCCCGGGAAAGCCTCTGCTAACACCCTGCAGAGCGCAGTGCCCAATATACAGAAACGTCTTGCGGTATCTCCTACAGGGAAAGTGCCAGGAGGAATTGTGGAGCTTGGTCTCAGTGTCTCTGAGAATTGCTCTGATTATCCGTGTGACCTCTTTGCTAAGACTCTCCAGAGAGACGTCCTCAAAACCAACACACATCTTGACATATCTCCCTCATTGATCGCAGTGTCTCCAGGAACGGCATTCAAGGAGCCAGGAACTTTTCTCCCTACACTGTCCATTGAGTTGTCCTCAAAACCAATATACATCCTGCTATATCTCCCACATGGAAAGTGCCAGGAGGGAGAAGTGGGGATTATGTTTAGACTTTCTCAGAACTGCTTCAAATCAACTAGATATCTTTGTGCTGTAAATCTCCCAACAGCCAAATCAAAAGCAGCAAACATCTCGCTGTATGTCCCACATCCAAAGTGCCAAGAGAGTAATGTAGAGCTTGCTAACCCTCTCTTTGAGTACTGTTTTCAGTGTCCTGGTTACCTCTTTGCTAACATTCTCTTCAGAGCTGCAGTGAAACCAGGAACCACGTGGAGAAGGCACCCACACTGAAAATGACTGGAAGGAACGTTGGGGCTTCTTCTCAGTGTCTCTGACATAGGGTTTCACTGTCCCGGGAAAGCCTCTGCTAACACCCTGCAGAGCACAGCGCCCAATATACAGAAACGTCTTGCAGTATCTCCTACAGGGAAAGTGCCAGGAGGAATTGTGGAGCTTGTTCTCAGTGTCTCTGAGAATTGCTCTGATTATCCCTGTGACCTCTTTGCTAAGACTCTCCGGAGAGACGTCCTCAAAACCAACACACATCTTGACATATCTCCCACACTGACCGCAGAGTATCCAGGAACGGCATTCAAGGAGCCAGGAACTTTTCTGCCCACACTCTCCGGGGACAGTTCCTTAAAACCAATATACATCCTGCTATATCTCCCACATGGAAAGAACCAGGAGGGAGAAGTGAGGATTATGCTTAGACTTTCTCAGAACTGCTTCAACTCAACTAGATATCTTTGTGCTGTAAATCTCCCAACAGCCAAACGCAAAAGCAGCAAACATGTCGCTGTATGTCCCACGTCGTAAGTGCCAAGAGAGAGCTTGCTCTCCCTGTCTTTGAGTACTGTTTTCAGTGTCCCGGTTACCTCTTTGCTAACATTCTCTTCAGAGCTGCAGTGAAACCAGGAACCACGTGGAGAAGGCACCCACACTGAAAGTGCCTGGAAGGAACATTGGGGCTTCTTCTCAGTGTCTCTGACATAGGGTTTCACTGTCCCGGGAAAGCCTCTGCTAACACCCTGCAGAGCGCTGTGCCCAATATACAGAAACGTCTTGCAGTATCTCCTACAGGGAAAGTGCCAGGAGGAATTGTGGAGCTTGGTCTCAGTGTCTCTGAGAATTGCTCTGATTATCCCTGTGACCTCTTTGCTAAGACTCTCCAGAGAGACGTCCTCAAAACCAACACACATCTTGACATATCTCCCTCATTGATCGCAGTGTCTCCAGGAACGGCATTCAAGGAGCCAGGAACTTTTCTCCCTACACTGTCCATTGAGTTGTCCTCAAAACCAATATACATCCTGCTATATCTCCCACATGGAAAGTGCCAGGAGGGAGAAGTGGGGATTATGTTTAGACTTTCTCAGAACTGCTTCAAATCAACTAGATATCTTTGTGCTGTAAATCTCCCAACAGCCAAATCAAAAGCAGCAAACATCTCGCTGTATGTCCCACATCCAAAGTGCCAAGAGAGTAATGTAGAGCTTGCTAACCCTCTCTTTGAGTACTGTTTTCAGTGTCCCGGTTACCTCTTTGCTAACATTCTCTTCAGAGCTGCAGTGAAACCAGGAACCACGTGGAGAAGGCACCCACACTGAAAATGACTGGAAGGAACGTTGGGGCTTCTTCTCAGTGTCTCTGACATAGGGTTTCACTGTCCCGGGAAAGCCTCTGCTAACACCCTGCAGAGCACAGCGCCCAATATACAGAAACGTCTTGCAGTATCTCCTACAGGGAAAGTGCCAGGAGGAATTGTGGAGCTTGTTCTCAGTGTCTCTGAGAATTGCTCTGATTATCCCTGTGACCTCTTTGCTAAGACTCTCCGGAGAGACGTCCTCAAAACCAACACACATCTTGACATATCTCCCACACTGACCGCAGAGTATCCAGGAACGGCATTCAAGGAGCCAGGAACTTTTCTGCCCACACTCTCCGGGGACAGTTCCTTAAAACCAATATACATCCTGCTATATCTCCCACATGGAAAGAACCAGGAGGGAGAAGTGAGGATTATGCTTAGACTTTCTCAGAACTGCTTCAACTCAACTAGATATCTTTGTGCTGTAAATCTCCCAACAGCCAAACGCAAAAGCAGCAAACATGTCGCTGTATGTCCCACGTCGTAAGTGCCAAGAGAGAGCTTGCTCTCCCTGTCTTTGAGTACTGTTTTCACTGTCCCGGTTACCTCTTTGCTAACATTCTCTTCAGAGCTGCAGTGAAACCAGGAACCACGTGGAGAAGGCACCCACACTGAAAGTGCCTGGAAGGAACATTGGGGCTTCTTCTCAGTGTCTCTGACATAGGGTTTCACTGTCCCGGGAAAGCCTCTGCTAACACCCTGCAGAGCGCTGTGCCCAATATACAGAAACGTCTTGCAGTATCTCCTACAGGGAAAGTGCCAGGAGGAATTGTGGAGCTTGGTCTCAGTGTCTCTGAGAATTGCTCTGATTATCCGTGTGACCTCTTTGCTAAGACTCTCCAGAGAGCCGTCCTCAAAACCAACACACATCTTGACATATCTCCCACATTGATCGCAGTGTCTCCAGGAACGGCATTCAAGGAGCCAGGAACTTTTCTCCCTACACTGTCCATTGAGTTGTCCTCAAAACCAATATACATCCTGCTATATCTCCCACATGGAAAGTGCCAGGAGGGAGAAGTGGGGATTATGTTTAGACTTTCTCAGAACTGCTTCAAATCAACTAGATATCTTTGTGCTGTAAATCTCCCAACAGCCAAACGCAAAAGCAGCAAACATGTCGCTGTATGTCCCACGTCGTAAGTGCCAAGAGAGAGCTTGCTCTCCCTGTCTTTGAGTACTGTTTTCACTGTCCCGGTTACCTCTTTGCTAACATTCTCTTCAGAGCTGCAGTGAAACCAGGAACCACGTGGAGAAGGCACCCACACTGAAAGTGCCTGGAAGGAACATTGGGGCTTCTTCTCAGTGTCTCTGACATAGGGTTTCACTGTCCCGGGAAAGCCTCTGCTAACACCCTTCAGAGCGCTGTGCCCAATATACAGAAACGTCTTGCAGTATCTCCTACAGGGAAAGTGCCAGGAGGAATTGTGGAGCTTGTTCTCAGTGTCTCTGAGAATTGCTCTGATTATCCGTGTGACCTCTTTGCTAAGACTCTCCAGAGAAACGTCCTCAAAACCAACCCACATCTTGACATATCTCCCTCATTGATCGCAGTGTCTCCAGGAACGGCATTCAAGGAGCCAGGAACTTTTCTCCCTACACTGTCCATTGAGTTGTCCTCAAAACCAATATACATCCTGCTATATCTCCCACATGGAAAGTGCCAGGAGGGAGAAGTGGGGATTATGTTTAGACTTTCTCAGAACTGCTTCAAATCAACTAGATATCTTTGTGCTGTAAATCTCCCAACAGCCAAATCAAAAGCAGCAAACATCTCGCTGTATGTCCCACATCCAAAGTGCCAAGAGAGTAATGTAGAGCTTGCTAACCCTCTCTTTGAGTACTGTTTTCAGTGTCCTGGTTACCTCTTTGCTAACATTCTCTTCAGAGCTGCAGTGAAACCAGGAACCACGTGGAGAAGGCACCCACACTGAAAATGACTGGAAGGAACGTTGGGGCTTCTTCTCAGTGTCTCTGACATAGGGTTTCACTGTCCCGGGAAAGCCTCTGCTAACACCCTGCAGAGCACAGCGCCCAATATACAGAAACGTCTTGCAGTATCTCCTACAGGGAAAGTGCCAGGAGGAATTGTGGAGCTTGTTCTCAGTGTCTCTGAGAATTGCTCTGATTATCCCTGTGACCTCTTTGCTAAGACTCTCCGGAGAGACGTCCTCAAAACCAACACACATCTTGACATATCTCCCACACTGACCGCAGAGTATCCAGGAACGGCATTCAAGGAGCCAGGAACTTTTCTGCCCACACTCTCCGGGGACAGTTCCTTAAAACCAATATACATCCTGCTATATCTCCCACATGGAAAGAACCAGGAGGGAGAAGTGAGGATTATGCTTAGACTTTCTCAGAACTGCTTCAACTCAACTAGATATCTTTGTGCTGTAAATCTCCCAACAGCCAAACGCAAAAGCAGCAAACATGTCGCTGTATGTCCCACGTCGTAAGTGCCAAGAGAGAGCTTGCTCTCCCTCTCTTTGAGTACTGTTTTCACTGTCCCGGTTACCTCTTTGCTAACATTCTCTTCAGAGCTGCAGTGAAACCAGGAACCACGTGGAGAAGGCACCCACACTGAAAGTGCCTGGAAGGAACATTGGGGCTTCTTCTCAGTGTCTCTGACATAGGGTTTCACTGTCCCGGGAAAGCCTCTGCTAACACCCTGCAGAGCGCTGTGCCCAATATACAGAAACGTCTTGCAGTATCTCCTACAGGGAAAGTGCCAGGAGGAATTGTGGAGCTTGTTCTCAGTGTCTCTGAGAATTGCTCTGATTATCCGTGTGACCTCTTTGCTAAGACTCTCCAGAGAGACGTCCTCAAAACCAACCCACATCTTGACATATCTCCCTCATTGATCGCAGTGTCTCCAGGAACGGCATTCAAGGAGCCAGGAACTTTTCTCCCTACACTGTCCATTGAGTTGTCCTCAAAACCAATATACATCCTGCTATATCTCCCACATGGAAAGTGCCAGGAGGGAGAAGTGGGGATTATGTTTAGACTTTCTCAGAACTGCTTCAAATCAACTAGATATCTTTGTGCTGTAAATCTCCCAACAGCCAAATCAAAAGCAGCAAACATCTCGCTGTATGTCCCACATCCAAAGTGCCAAGAGAGTAATGTAGAGCTTGCTAACCCTCTCTTTGAGTACTGTTTTCAGTGTCCTGGTTACCTCTTTGCTAACATTCTCTTCAGAGCTGCAGTGAAACCAGGAACCACGTGGAGAAGGCACCCACACTGAAAATGACTGGAAGGAACGTTGGGGCTTCTTCTCAGTGTCTCTGACATAGGGTTTCACTGTCCCGGGAAAGCCTCTGCTAACACCCTGCAGAGCACAGCGCCCAATATACAGAAACGTCTTGCAGTATCTCCTACAGGGAAAGTGCCAGGAGGAATTGTGGAGCTTGTTCTCAGTGTCTCTGAGAATTGCTCTGATTATCCCTGTGACCTCTTTGCTAAGACTCTCCGGAGAGACGTCCTCAAAACCAACACACATCTTGACATATCTCCCACACTGACCGCAGAGTATCCAGGAACGGCATTCAAGGAGCCAGGAACTTTTCTGCCCACACTCTCCGGGGACAGTTCCTTAAAACCAATATACATCCTGCTATATCTCCCACATGGAAAGAACCAGGAGGGAGAAGTGAGGATTATGCTTAGACTTTCTCAGAACTGCTTCAACTCAACTAGATATCTTTGTGCTGTAAATCTCCCAACAGCCAAACGCAAAAGCAGCAAACATGTCGCTGTATGTCCCACGTCGTAAGTGCCAAGAGAGAGCTTGCTCTCCCTGTCTTTGAGTACTGTTTTCACTGTCCCGGTTACCTCTTTGCTAACATTCTCTTCAGAGCTGCAGTGAAACCAGGAACCACGTGGAGAAGGCACCCACACTGAAAGTGCCTGGAAGGAACATTGGGGCTTCTTCTCAGTGTCTCTGACATAGGGTTTCACTGTCCCGGGAAAGCCTCTGCTAACACCCTGCAGAGCGCTGTGCCCAATATACAGAAACGTCTTGCAGTATCTCCTACAGGGAAAGTGCCAGGAGGAATTGTGGAGCTTGGTCTCAGTGTCTCTGAGAATTGCTCTGATTATCCGTGTGACCTCTTTGCTAAGACTCTCCAGAGAGCCGTCCTCAAAACCAACACACATCTTGACATATCTCCCTCATTGATCGCAGTGTCTCCAGGAACGGCATTCAAGGAGCCAGGAACTTTTCTCCCTACACTGTCCATTGAGTTGTCCTCAAAACCAATATACATCCTGCTATATCTCCCACATGGAAAGTGCTTGGCGGGAGAAGTGGGGATTATGTTTAGACTTTCTCGGAACTGCTTCAAATCAACTAGATATCTTTGTGCTGTAAATCTCCCAACAGCCAAACGCAAAAGCAGCAAACATCTCGCTGTATGTCCCACATCCAAAGTGCCAAGAGAGAGCTTGCTCTCCCTGTCTTTGAGTACTGTTTTCACTGTCCCGGTTACCTCTTTGCTAACATTCTCTTCAGAGCTGCAGTGAAACCAGGAACCACGTGGAGAAGGCACCCACACTGAAAGTGCCTGGAAGGAACATTGGGGCTTCTTCTCAGTGTCTCTGACATAGGGTTTCACTGTCCCGGGAAAGCCTCTGCTAACACCCTGCAGAGCGCTGTGCCCAATATACAGAAACGTCTTGCAGTATCTCCTACAGGGAAAGTGCCAGGAGGAATTGTGGAGCTTGTTCTCAGTGTCTCTGAGAATTGCTCTGATTATCCGTGTGACCTCTTTGCTAAGACTCTCCAGAGAGCCGTCCTCAAAACCAACACACATCTTGACATATCTCCCACATTGATCGCAGTGTCTCCAGGAACGGCATTCAAGGAGCCAGGAACTTTTCTCCCTACACTGTCCATTGAGTTGTCCTCAAAACCAATATACATCCTGCTATATCTCCCACATGGAAAGTGCCAGGAGGGAGAAGTGGGGATTATGTTTAGACTTTCTCAGAACTGCTTCAAATCAACTAGATATCTTTGTGCTGTAAATCTCCCAACAGCCAAACGCAAAAGCAGCAAACATGTCGCTGTATGTCCCACGTCGTAAGTGCCAAGAGAGAGCTTGCTCTCCCTGTCTTTGAGTACTGTTTTCACTGTCCCGGTTACCTCTTTGCTAACATTCTCTTCAGAGCTGCAGTGAAACCAGGAACCACGTGGAGAAGGCACCCACACTGAAAGTGCCTGGAAGGAACATTGGGGCTTCTTCTCAGTGTCTCTGACATAGGGTTTCACTGTCCCGGGAAAGCCTCTGCTAACACCCTTCAGAGCGCTGTGCCCAATATACAGAAACGTCTTGCAGTATCTCCTACAGGGAAAGTGCCAGGAGGAATTGTGGAGCTTGTTCTCAGTGTCTCTGAGAATTGCTCTGATTATCCGTGTGACCTCTTTGCTAAGACTCTCCAGAGAAACGTCCTCAAAACCAACCCACATCTTGACATATCTCCCTCATTGATCGCAGTGTCTCCAGGAACGGCATTCAAGGAGCCAGGAACTTTTCTCCCTACACTGTCCATTGAGTTGTCCTCAAAACCAATATACATCCTGCTATATCTCCCACATGGAAAGTGCCAGGAGGGAGAAGTGGGGATTATGTTTAGACTTTCTCAGAACTGCTTCAAATCAACTAGATATCTTTGTGCTGTAAATCTCCCAACAGCCAAATCAAAAGCAGCAAACATCTCGCTGTATGTCCCACATCCAAAGTGCCAAGAGAGTAATGTAGAGCTTGCTAACCCTCTCTTTGAGTACTGTTTTCAGTGTCCTGGTTACCTCTTTGCTAACATTCTCTTCAGAGCTGCAGTGAAACCAGGAACCACGTGGAGAAGGCACCCACACTGAAAATGACTGGAAGGAACGTTGGGGCTTCTTCTCAGTGTCTCTGACATAGGGTTTCACTGTCCCGGGAAAGCCTCTGCTAACACCCTGCAGAGCACAGCGCCCAATATACAGAAACGTCTTGCAGTATCTCCTACAGGGAAAGTGCCAGGAGGAATTGTGGAGCTTGTTCTCAGTGTCTCTGAGAATTGCTCTGATTATCCCTGTGACCTCTTTGCTAAGACTCTCCGGAGAGACGTCCTCAAAACCAACACACATCTTGACATATCTCCCACACTGACCGCAGAGTATCCAGGAACGGCATTCAAGGAGCCAGGAACTTTTCTGCCCACACTCTCCGGGGACAGTTCCTTAAAACCAATATACATCCTGCTATATCTCCCACATGGAAAGAACCAGGAGGGAGAAGTGAGGATTATGCTTAGACTTTCTCAGAACTGCTTCAACTCAACTAGATATCTTTGTGCTGTAAATCTCCCAACAGCCAAACGCAAAAGCAGCAAACATGTCGCTGTATGTCCCACGTCGTAAGTGCCAAGAGAGAGCTTGCTCTCCCTCTCTTTGAGTACTGTTTTCACTGTCCCGGTTACCTCTTTGCTAACATTCTCTTCAGAGCTGCAGTGAAACCAGGAACCACGTGGAGAAGGCACCCACACTGAAAGTGCCTGGAAGGAACATTGGGGCTTCTTCTCAGTGTCTCTGACATAGGGTTTCACTGTCCCGGGAAAGCCTCTGCTAACACCCTGCAGAGCGCTGTGCCCAATATACAGAAACGTCTTGCAGTATCTCCTACAGGGAAAGTGCCAGGAGGAATTGTGGAGCTTGTTCTCAGTGTCTCTGAGAATTGCTCTGATTATCCGTGTGACCTCTTTGCTAAGACTCTCCAGAGAGACGTCCTCAAAACCAACCCACATCTTGACATATCTCCCTCATTGATCGCAGTGTCTCCAGGAACGGCATTCAAGGAGCCAGGAACTTTTCTCCCTACACTGTCCATTGAGTTGTCCTCAAAACCAATATACATCCTGCTATATCTCCCACATGGAAAGTGCCAGGAGGGAGAAGTGGGGATTATGTTTAGACTTTCTCAGAACTGCTTCAAATCAACTAGATATCTTTGTGCTGTAAATCTCCCAACAGCCAAATCAAAAGCAGCAAACATCTCGCTGTATGTCCCACATCCAAAGTGCCAAGAGAGTAATGTAGAGCTTGCTAACCCTCTCTTTGAGTACTGTTTTCAGTGTCCTGGTTACCTCTTTGCTAACATTCTCTTCAGAGCTGCAGTGAAACCAGGAACCACGTGGAGAAGGCACCCACACTGAAAATGACTGGAAGGAACGTTGGGGCTTCTTCTCAGTGTCTCTGACATAGGGTTTCACTGTCCCGGGAAAGCCTCTGCTAACACCCTGCAGAGCACAGCGCCCAATATACAGAAACGTCTTGCAGTATCTCCTACAGGGAAAGTGCCAGGAGGAATTGTGGAGCTTGTTCTCAGTGTCTCTGAGAATTGCTCTGATTATCCCTGTGACCTCTTTGCTAAGACTCTCCGGAGAGACGTCCTCAAAACCAACACACATCTTGACATATCTCCCACACTGACCGCAGAGTATCCAGGAACGGCATTCAAGGAGCCAGGAACTTTTCTGCCCACACTCTCCGGGGACAGTTCCTTAAAACCAATATACATCCTGCTATATCTCCCACATGGAAAGAACCAGGAGGGAGAAGTGAGGATTATGCTTAGACTTTCTCAGAACTGCTTCAACTCAACTAGATATCTTTGTGCTGTAAATCTCCCAACAGCCAAACGCAAAAGCAGCAAACATGTCGCTGTATGTCCCACGTCGTAAGTGCCAAGAGAGAGCTTGCTCTCCCTGTCTTTGAGTACTGTTTTCACTGTCCCGGTTACCTCTTTGCTAACATTCTCTTCAGAGCTGCAGTGAAACCAGGAACCACGTGGAGAAGGCACCCACACTGAAAGTGCCTGGAAGGAACATTGGGGCTTCTTCTCAGTGTCTCTGACATAGGGTTTCACTGTCCCGGGAAAGCCTCTGCTAACACCCTGCAGAGCGCTGTGCCCAATATACAGAAACGTCTTGCAGTATCTCCTACAGGGAAAGTGCCAGGAGGAATTGTGGAGCTTGTTCTCAGTGTCTCTGAGAATTGCTCTGATTATCCGTGTGACCTCTTTGCTAAGACTCTCCAGAGAGACGTCCTCAAAACCAACCCACATCTTGACATATCTCCCTCATTGATCGCAGTGTCTCCAGGAACGGCATTCAAGGAGCCAGGAACTTTTCTCCCTACACTGTCCATTGAGTTGTCCTCAAAACCAATATACATCCTGCTATATCTCCCACATGGAAAGTGCTTGGCGGGAGAAGTGGGGATTATGTTTAGACTTTCTCGGAACTGCTTCAAATCAACTAGATATCTTTGTGCTGTAAATCTCCCAACAGCCAAACGCAAAAGCAGCAAACATGTCGCTGTATGTCCCACATCCAAAGTGCCAAGAGAGAGCTTGCTCTCCCTGTCTTTGAGTACTGTTTTCACTGTCCCGGTTACCTCTTTGCTAACATTCTCTTCAGAGCTGCAGTGAAACCAGGAACCACGTGGAGAAGGCACCCACACTGAAAGTGCCTGGAAGGAACATTGGGGCTTCTTCTCAGTGTCTCTGACATAGGGTTTCACTGTCCCGGGAAAGCCTCTGCTAACACCCTGCAGAGCGCTGTGCCCAATATACAGAAACGTCTTGCAGTATCTCCTACAGGGAAAGTGCCAGGAGGAATTGTGGAGCTTGTTCTCAGTGTCTCTGAGAATTGCTCTGATTATCCGTGTGACCTCTTTGCTAAGACTCTCCAGAGAGACGTCCTCAAAACCAACACGCATCTTGACATATCTCCCTCATTGATCGCAGTGTCTCCAGGAACGGCATTCAAGGAGCCAGGAACTTTTCTCCCTACACTGTCCATTGAGTTGTCCTCAAAACCAATATACATCCTGCTATATCTCCCACATGGAAAGTGCCAGGAGGGAGAAGTGGGGATTATGTTTAGACTTTCTCAGAACTGCTTCAAATCAACTAGATATCTTTGTGCTGTAAATCTCCCAACAGCCAAATCAAAAGCAGCAAACATCTCGCTGTATGTCCCACATCCAAAGTGCCAAGAGAGTAATGTAGAGCTTGCTAACCCTCTCTTTGAGTACTGTTTTCAGTGTCCCGGTTACCTCTTTGCTAACATTCTCTTCAGAGCTGCAGTGAAACCAGGAACCACGTGGAGAAGGCACCCACACTGAAAATGACTGGAAGGAACGTTGGGGCTTCTTCTCAGTGTCTCTGACATAGGGTTTCACTGTCCCGGGAAAGCCTCTGCTAACACCCTGCAGAGCACAGCGCCCAATATACAGAAACGTCTTGCAGTATCTCCTACAGGGAAAGTGCCAGGAGGAATTGTGGAGCTTGTTCTCAGTGTCTCTGAGAATTGCTCTGATTATCCGTGTGACCTCTTTGCTAAGACTCTCCAGAGAGACGTCCTCAAAACCAACACACATCTTGACATATCTCCCTCATTGATCGCAGTGTCTCCAGGAATGGCATTCAAGGAGCCAGGAACTTTTCTCCCTACACTGTCCATTGAGTTGTCCTCAAAACCAATATACATCCTGCTATATCTCCCACATGGAAAGTGCTTGGCGGGAGAAGTGGGGATTATGTTTAGACTTTCTCGGAACTGCTTCAAATCAACTAGATATCTTTGTGCTGTAAATCTCCCAACAGCCAAATCAAAAGCAGCAAACATCTCGCTGTATGTCCCACATCCAAAGTGCCAAGAGAGTAATGTAGAGCTTGCTAACCCTCTCCTTGAGTACTGTTTTCAGTGTCCCGGTTACCTCTTTGCTAACATTCTCTTCAGAGCTGCAGTGAAACCAGGAACCACGTGGAGAAGGCACCCACACTGAAAATGACTGGAAGGAACGTTGGGGCTTCTTCTCAGTGTCTCTGACATAGGGTTTCACTGTCCCGGGAAAGCCTCTGCTAACACCCTGCAGAGCGCTGTGCCCAATATACAGAAACGTCTTGCGGTATCTCCTACAGGGAAAGTGCCAGGAGGAATTGTGGAGCTTGGTCTCAGTGTCTCTGAGAATTGCTCTGATTATCCGTGTGACCTCTTTGCTAAGACTCTCCAGAGAGACGTCCTCAAAACCAACACACATCTTGACATATCTCCCACACTGACTGCAGAGTATCCAGGAACGGCATTCAAGGAGCCAGGAACTTTTCTGCCCACACTCTCCGGGGACAGTTCCTTAAAACCAATATACATCCTGCTATATCTCCCACATGGAAAGAACCAGGAGGGAGAAGTGAGGATTATGCTTAGACTTTCTCAGAACTGCTTCAACTCAACTAGATATCTTTGTGCTGTAAATCTCCCAACAGCCAAACGCAAAAGCAGCAAACATCTCGCTGTATGTCCCACATCCAAAGTGCCAAGAAAGTACTGTAGAGCTTGCTCTCCCTGTCTTTGAGTACTGTTTTCACTGTCCCGGTTACCTCTTTGCTAACATTCTCTTCAGAGCTGCAGTGAAACCAGGAACCACGTGGAGAAGGCACCCACACTGAAAGTGCCTGGAAGGAACATTGGGGCTTCTTCTCAGTGTCTCTGACATAGGGTTTCACTGTCCCAGGAAAGCCTCTGCTAACACCCTGCAGAGCGCTGTGCCCAATATACAGAAACGTCTTGCGGTATCTCCTACAGGGAAAGTGCCAGGAGGAATTGTGGAGCTTGTTCTCAGTGTCCCTGAGAATTGCTCTGATTATCCGTGTGACCTCTTTGCTAAGACTCTCCAGAGAGACGTCCTCAAAACCAACACACATCTTGACATATCTCCCTCATTGATCGCAGTGTCTCCAGGAACGGCATTCAAGGAGCCAGGAACTTTTCTCCCTACACTGTCCATTGAGTTGTCCTCAAAACCAATATACATCCTGCTATATCTCCCACATGGAAAGTGCTTGGCGGGAGAAGTGGGGATTATGTTTAGACTTTCTCGGAACTGCTTCAAATCAACTAGATAGCTTTGTGCTGTAAATCTCCCAACAGCCAAACGCAAAAGCAGCAAACATCTCGCTGTATGTCCCACATCCAAAGTGCCAAGAGAGTAATGTAGAGCTTGCTAACCCTCTCTTTGAGTACTGTTTTCAGTGTCCTGGTTACCTCTTTGCTAACATTCTCTTCAGAGCTGCAGTGAAACCAGGAACCACGTGGAGAAGGCACCCACACTGAAAATGACTGGAAGGAACGTTGGGGCTTCTTCTCAGTGTCTCTGACATAGGGTTTCACTGTCCCGGGAAAGCCTCTGCTAACACCCTGCAGAGCACAGCGCCCAATATACAGAAACGTCTTGCAGTATCTCCTACAGGGAAAGTGCCAGGAGGAATTGTGGAGCTTGTTCTCAGTGTCTCTGAGAATTGCTCTGATTATCCCTGTGACCTCTTTGCTAAGACTCTCCGGAGAGACGTCCTCAAAACCAACACACATCTTGACATATCTCCCACACTGACCGCAGAGTATCCAGGAACGGCATTCAAGGAGCCAGGAACTTTTCTGCCCACACTCTCCGGGGACAGTTCCTTAAAACCAATATACATCCTGCTATATCTCCCACATGGAAAGAACCAGGAGGGAGAAGTGAGGATTATGCTTAGACTTTCTCAGAACTGCTTCAACTCAACTAGATATCTTTGTGCTGTAAATCTCCCAACAGCCAAACGCAAAAGCAGCAAACATGTCGCTGTATGTCCCACGTCGTAAGTGCCAAGAGAGAGCTTGCTCTCCCTGTCTTTGAGTACTGTTTTCACTGTCCCGGTTACCTCTTTGCTAACATTCTCTTCAGAGCTGCAGTGAAACCAGGAACCACGTGGAGAAGGCACCCACACTGAAAGTGCCTGGAAGGAACATTGGGGCTTCTTCTCAGTGTCTCTGACATAGGGTTTCACTGTCCCGGGAAAGCCTCTGCTAACACCCTGCAGAGCGCTGTGCCCAATATACAGAAACGTCTTGCAGTATCTCCTACAGGGAAAGTGCCAGGAGGAATTGTGGAGCTTGGTCTCAGTGTCTCTGAGAATTGCTCTGATTATCCGTGTGACCTCTTTGCTAAGACTCTCCAGAGAGACGTCCTCAAAACCAACACACATCTTGACATATCTCCCTCATTGATCGCAGTGTCTCCAGGAACGGCATTCAAGGAGCCAGGAACTTTTCTCCCTACACTGTCCATTGAGTTGTCCTCAAAACCAATATACATCCTGCTATATCTCCCACATGGAAAGTGCTTGGCGGGAGAAGTGGGGATTATGTTTAGACTTTCTCGGAACTGCTTCAAATCAACTAGATATCTTTGTGCTGTAAATCTCCCAACAGCCAAACGCAAAAGCAGCAAACATCTCGCTGTATGTCCCACATCCAAAGTGCCAAGAGAGAGCTTGCTCTCCCTGTCTTTGAGTACTGTTTTCACTGTCCCGGTTACCTCTTTGCTAACATTCTCTTCAGAGCTGCAGTGAAACCAGGAACCACGTGGAGAAGGCACCCACACTGAAAGTGCCTGGAAGGAACATTGGGGCTTCTTCTCAGTGTCTCTGACATAGGGTTTCACTGTCCCGGGAAAGCCTCTGCTAACACCCTGCAGAGCGCTGTGCCCAATATACAGAAACGTCTTGCAGTATCTCCTACAGGGAAAGTGCCAGGAGGAATTGTGGAGCTTGTTCTCAGTGTCTCTGAGAATTGCTCTGATTATCCGTGTGACCTCTTTGCTAAGACTCTCCAGAGAGCCGTCCTCAAAACCAACACACATCTTGACATATCTCCCACATTGATCGCAGTGTCTCCAGGAACGGCATTCAAGGAGCCAGGAACTTTTCTCCCTACACTGTCCATTGAGTTGTCCTCAAAACCAATATACATCCTGCTATATCTCCCACATGGAAAGTGCCAGGAGGGAGAAGTGGGGATTATGTTTAGACTTTCTCAGAACTGCTTCAAATCAACTAGATATCTTTGTGCTGTAAATCTCCCAACAGCCAAATCAAAAGCAGCAAACATCTCGCTGTATGTCCCACATCCAAAGTGCCAAGAGAGTAATGTAGAGCTTGCTAACCCTCTCTTTGAGTACTGTTTTCAGTGTCCCGGTTACCTCTTTGCTAACATTCTCTTCAGAGCTGCAGTGAAACCAGGAACCACGTGGAGAAGGCACCCACACTGAAAAGACTGGAAGGAACGTTGGGGCTTCTTCTCAGTGTCTCTGACATAGGGTTTCACTGTCCCGGGAAAGCCTCTGCTAACACCCTGCAGAGCACAGCGCCCAATATACAGAAACGTCTTGCAGTATCTCCTACAGGGAAAGTGCCAGGAGGAATTGTGGAGCTTGTTCTCAGTGTCTCTGAGAATTGCTCTGATTATCCGTGTGACCTCTTTGCTAAGACTCTCCAGAGAGACGTCCTCAAAACCAACACACATCTTGACATATCTCCCTCATTGATCGCAGTGTCTCCAGGAATGGCATTCAAGGAGCCAGGAACTTTTCTCCCTACACTGTCCATTGAGTTGTCCTCAAAACCAATATACATCCTGCTATATCTCCCACATGGAAAGTGCTTGGCGGGAGAAGTGGGGATTATGTTTAGACTTTCTCGGAACTGCTTCAAATCAACTAGATATCTTTGTGCTGTAAATCTCCCAACAGCCAAATCAAAAGCAGCAAACATCTCGCTGTATGTCCCACGTCCAAAGTGCCAAGAGAGTAATGTAGAGCTTGCTAACCCTCTCTTTGAGTACTGTTTTCAGTGTCCCGGTTACCTCTTTGCTAACATTCTCTTCAGAGCTGCAGTGAAACCAGGAACCACGTGGAGAAGGCACCCACACTGAAAATGACTGGAAGGAACGTTGGGGCTTCTTCTCAGTGTCTCTGACATAGGGTTTCACTGTCCCGGGAAAGCCTCTGCTAACACCCTGCAGAGCACAGCGCCCAATATACAGAAACGTCTTGCAGTATCTCCTACAGGGAAAGTGCCAGGAGGAATTGTGGAGCTTGTTCTCAGTGTCTCTGAGAATTGCTCTGATTATCCGTGTGACCTCTTTGCTAAGACTCTCCAGAGAGACGTCCTCAAAACCAACACACATCTTGACATATCTCCCTCATTGATCGCAGTGTCTCCAGGAATGGCATTCAAGGAGCCAGGAACTTTTCTCCCTACACTGTCCATTGAGTTGTCCTCAAAACCAATATACATCCTGCTATATCTCCCACATGGAAAGTGCTTGGCGGGAGAAGTGGGGATTATGTTTAGACTTTCTCGGAACTGCTTCAAATCAACTAGATATCTTTGTGCTGTAAATCTCCCAACAGCCAAATCAAAAGCAGCAAACATCTCGCTGTATGTCCCACATCCAAAGTGCCAAGAGAGTAATGTAGAGCTTGCTAACCCTCTCCTTGAGTACTGTTTTCAGTGTCCCGGTTACCTCTTTGCTAACATTCTCTTCAGAGCTGCAGTGAAACCAGGAACCACGTGGAGAAGGCACCCACACTGAAAATGACTGGAAGGAACGTTGGGGCTTCTTCTCAGTGTCTCTGACATAGGGTTTCACTGTCCCGGGAAAGCCTCTGCTAACACCCTGCAGAGCGCTGTGCCCAATATACAGAAACGTCTTGCGGTATCTCCTACAGGGAAAGTGCCAGGAGGAATTGTGGAGCTTGGTCTCAGTGTCTCTGAGAATTGCTCTGATTATCCGTGTGACCTCTTTGCTAAGACTCTCCAGAGAGACGTCCTCAAAACCAACACACATCTTGACATATCTCCCACACTGACTGCAGAGTATCCAGGAACGGCATTCAAGGAGCCAGGAACTTTTCTGCCCACACTCTCCGGGGACAGTTCCTTAAAACCAATATACATCCTGCTATATCTCCCACATGGAAAGAACCAGGAGGGAGAAGTGAGGATTATGCTTAGACTTTCTCAGAACTGCTTCAACTCAACTAGATATCTTTGTGCTGTAAATCTCCCAACAGCCAAACGCAAAAGCAGCAAACATCTCGCTGTATGTCCCACATCCAAAGTGCCAAGAAAGTACTGTAGAGCTTGCTCTCCCTGTCTTTGAGTACTGTTTTCACTGTCCCGGTTACCTCTTTGCTAACATTCTCTTCAGAGCTGCAGTGAAACCAGGAACCACGTGGAGAAGGCACCCACACTGAAAGTGCCTGGAAGGAACATTGGGGCTTCTTCTCAGTGTCTCTGACATAGGGTTTCACTGTCCCAGGAAAGCCTCTGCTAACACCCTGCAGAGCGCTGTGCCCAATATACAGAAACGTCTTGCGGTATCTCCTACAGGGAAAGTGCCAGGAGGAATTGTGGAGCTTGTTCTCAGTGTCCCTGAGAATTGCTCTGATTATCCGTGTGACCTCTTTGCTAAGACTCTCCAGAGAGACGTCCTCAAAACCAACACACATCTTGACATATCTCCCTCATTGATCGCAGTGTCTCCAGGAACGGCATTCAAGGAGCCAGGAACTTTTCTCCCTACACTGTCCATTGAGTTGTCCTCAAAACCAATATACATCCTGCTATATCTCCCACATGGAAAGTGCTTGGCGGGAGAAGTGGGGATTATGTTTAGACTTTCTCGGAACTGCTTCAAATCAACTAGATAGCTTTGTGCTGTAAATCTCCCAACAGCCAAACGCAAAAGCAGCAAACATCTCGCTGTATGTCCCACATCCAAAGTGCCAAGAGAGTAATGTAGAGCTTGCTAACCCTCTCTTTGAGTACTGTTTTCAGTGTCCTGGTTACCTCTTTGCTAACATTCTCTTCAGAGCTGCAGTGAAACCAGGAACCACGTGGAGAAGGCACCCACACTGAAAATGACTGGAAGGAACGTTGGGGCTTCTTCTCAGTGTCTCTGACATAGGGTTTCACTGTCCCGGGAAAGCCTCTGCTAACACCCTGCAGAGCACAGCGCCCAATATACAGAAACGTCTTGCAGTATCTCCTACAGGGAAAGTGCCAGGAGGAATTGTGGAGCTTGTTCTCAGTGTCTCTGAGAATTGCTCTGATTATCCCTGTGACCTCTTTGCTAAGACTCTCCGGAGAGACGTCCTCAAAACCAACACACATCTTGACATATCTCCCACACTGACCGCAGAGTATCCAGGAACGGCATTCAAGGAGCCAGGAACTTTTCTGCCCACACTCTCCGGGGACAGTTCCTTAAAACCAATATACATCCTGCTATATCTCCCACATGGAAAGAACCAGGAGGGAGAAGTGAGGATTATGCTTAGACTTTCTCAGAACTGCTTCAACTCAACTAGATATCTTTGTGCTGTAAATCTCCCAACAGCCAAACGCAAAAGCAGCAAACATGTCGCTGTATGTCCCACGTCGTAAGTGCCAAGAGAGAGCTTGCTCTCCCTGTCTTTGAGTACTGTTTTCACTGTCCCGGTTACCTCTTTGCTAACATTCTCTTCAGAGCTGCAGTGAAACCAGGAACCACGTGGAGAAGGCACCCACACTGAAAGTGCCTGGAAGGAACATTGGGGCTTCTTCTCAGTGTCTCTGACATAGGGTTTCACTGTCCCGGGAAAGCCTCTGCTAACACCCTGCAGAGCGCTGTGCCCAATATACAGAAACGTCTTGCAGTATCTCCTACAGGGAAAGTGCCAGGAGGAATTGTGGAGCTTGGTCTCAGTGTCTCTGAGAATTGCTCTGATTATCCGTGTGACCTCTTTGCTAAGACTCTCCAGAGAGACGTCCTCAAAACCAACACACATCTTGACATATCTCCCTCATTGATCGCAGTGTCTCCAGGAACGGCATTCAAGGAGCCAGGAACTTTTCTCCCTACACTGTCCATTGAGTTGTCCTCAAAACCAATATACATCCTGCTATATCTCCCACATGGAAAGTGCTTGGCGGGAGAAGTGGGGATTATGTTTAGACTTTCTCGGAACTGCTTCAAATCAACTAGATATCTTTGTGCTGTAAATCTCCCAACAGCCAAACGCAAAAGCAGCAAACATCTCGCTGTATGTCCCACATCCAAAGTGCCAAGAGAGAGCTTGCTCTCCCTGTCTTTGAGTACTGTTTTCACTGTCCCGGTTACCTCTTTGCTAACATTCTCTTCAGAGCTGCAGTGAAACCAGGAACCACGTGGAGAAGGCACCCACACTGAAAGTGCCTGGAAGGAACATTGGGGCTTCTTCTCAGTGTCTCTGACATAGGGTTTCACTGTCCCGGGAAAGCCTCTGCTAACACCCTGCAGAGCGCTGTGCCCAATATACAGAAACGTCTTGCAGTATCTCCTACAGGGAAAGTGCCAGGAGGAATTGTGGAGCTTGTTCTCAGTGTCTCTGAGAATTGCTCTGATTATCCGTGTGACCTCTTTGCTAAGACTCTCCAGAGAGCCGTCCTCAAAACCAACACACATCTTGACATATCTCCCACATTGATCGCAGTGTCTCCAGGAACGGCATTCAAGGAGCCAGGAACTTTTCTCCCTACACTGTCCATTGAGTTGTCCTCAAAACCAATATACATCCTGCTATATCTCCCACATGGAAAGTGCCAGGAGGGAGAAGTGGGGATTATGTTTAGACTTTCTCAGAACTGCTTCAAATCAACTAGATATCTTTGTGCTGTAAATCTCCCAACAGCCAAATCAAAAGCAGCAAACATCTCGCTGTATGTCCCACATCCAAAGTGCCAAGAGAGTAATGTAGAGCTTGCTAACCCTCTCTTTGAGTACTGTTTTCAGTGTCCCGGTTACCTCTTTGCTAACATTCTCTTCAGAGCTGCAGTGAAACCAGGAACCACGTGGAGAAGGCACCCACACTGAAAAGACTGGAAGGAACGTTGGGGCTTCTTCTCAGTGTCTCTGACATAGGGTTTCACTGTCCCGGGAAAGCCTCTGCTAACACCCTGCAGAGCACAGCGCCCAATATACAGAAACGTCTTGCAGTATCTCCTACAGGGAAAGTGCCAGGAGGAATTGTGGAGCTTGTTCTCAGTGTCTCTGAGAATTGCTCTGATTATCCGTGTGACCTCTTTGCTAAGACTCTCCAGAGAGACGTCCTCAAAACCAACACACATCTTGACATATCTCCCTCATTGATCGCAGTGTCTCCAGGAATGGCATTCAAGGAGCCAGGAACTTTTCTCCCTACACTGTCCATTGAGTTGTCCTCAAAACCAATATACATCCTGCTATATCTCCCACATGGAAAGTGCTTGGCGGGAGAAGTGGGGATTATGTTTAGACTTTCTCGGAACTGCTTCAAATCAACTAGATATCTTTGTGCTGTAAATCTCCCAACAGCCAAATCAAAAGCAGCAAACATCTCGCTGTATGTCCCACGTCCAAAGTGCCAAGAGAGTAATGTAGAGCTTGCTAACCCTCTCCTTGAGTACTGTTTTCAGTGTCCCGGTTACCTCTTTGCTAACATTCTCTTCAGAGCTGCAGTGAAACCAGGAACCACGTGGAGAAGGCACCCACACTGAAAGTGCCTGGAAGGAACATTGGGGCTTCTTCTCAGTGTCTCTGACATAGGGTTTCACTGTCCCGGGAAAGCCTCTGCTAACACCCTGCAGAGCGCTGTGCCCAATATACAGAAACGTCTTGCGGTATCTCCTACAGGGAAAGTGCCAGGAGGAATTGTGGAGCTTGGTCTCAGTGTCTCTGAGAATTGCTCTGATTATCCGTGTGACCTCTTTGCTAAGACTCTCCAGAGAGACGTCCTCAAAACCAACACACATCTTGACATATCTCCCTCATTGATCGCAGTGTCTCCAGGAACGGCATTCAAGGAGCCAGGAACTTTTCTCCCTACACTGTCCATTGAGTTGTCCTCAAAACCAATATACATCCTGCTATATCTCCCACATGGAAAGTGCTTGGCGGGAGAAGTGGGGATTATGTTTAGACTTTCTCGGAACTGCTTCAAATCAACTAGATATCTTTGTGCTGTAAATCTCCCAACAGCCAAACGCAAAAGCAGCAAACATCTCGCTGTATGTCCCACATCCAAAGTGCCAAGAGAGAGCTTGCTCTCCCTGTCTTTGAGTACTGTTTTCACTGTCCCGGTTACCTCTTTGCTAACATTCTCTTCAGAGCTGCAGTGAAACCAGGAACCACGTGGAGAAGGCACCCACACTGAAAGTGCCTGGAAGGAACATTGGGGCTTCTTCTCAGTGTCTCTGACATAGGGTTTCACTGTCCCGGGAAAGCCTCTGCTAACACCCTGCAGAGCGCTGTGCCCAATATACAGAAACGTCTTGCAGTATCTCCTACAGGGAAAGTGCCAGGAGGAATTGTGGAGCTTGTTCTCAGTGTCTCTGAGAATTGCTCTGATTATCCGTGTGACCTCTTTGCTAAGACTCTCCAGAGAGACGTCCTCAAAACCAACACACATCTTGACATATCTCCCTCATTGATCGCAGTGTCTCCAGGAATGGCATTCAAGGAGCCAGGAACTTTTCTCCCTACACTGTCCATTGAGTTGTCCTCAAAACCAATATACATCCTGCTATATCTCCCACATGGAAAGTGCTTGGCGGGAGAAGTGGGGATTATGTTTAGACTTTCTCGGAACTGCTTCAAATCAACTAGATATCTTTGTGCTGTAAATCTCCCAACAGCCAAATCAAAAGCAGCAAACATCTCGCTGTATGTCCCACATCCAAAGTGCCAAGAGAGTAATGTAGAGCTTGCTAACCCTCTCCTTGAGTACTGTTTTCAGTGTCCCGGTTACCTCTTTGCTAACATTCTCTTCAGAGCTGCAGTGAAACCAGGAACCACGTGGAGAAGGCACCCACACTGAAAATGACTGGAAGGAACGTTGGGGCTTCTTCTCAGTGTCTCTGACATAGGGTTTCACTGTCCCGGGAAAGCCTCTGCTAACACCCTGCAGAGCGCTGTGCCCAATATACAGAAACGTCTTGCGGTATCTCCTACAGGGAAAGTGCCAGGAGGAATTGTGGAGCTTGGTCTCAGTGTCTCTGAGAATTGCTCTGATTATCCGTGTGACCTCTTTGCTAAGACTCTCCAGAGAGACGTCCTCAAAACCAACACACATCTTGACATATCTCCCACACTGACTGCAGAGTATCCAGGAACGGCATTCAAGGAGCCAGGAACTTTTCTGCCCACACTCTCCGGGGACAGTTCCTTAAAACCAATATACATCCTGCTATATCTCCCACATGGAAAGAACCAGGAGGGAGAAGTGAGGATTATGCTTAGACTTTCTCAGAACTGCTTCAACTCAACTAGATATCTTTGTGCTGTAAATCTCCCAACAGCCAAACGCAAAAGCAGCAAACATCTCGCTGTATGTCCCACATCCAAAGTGCCAAGAAAGTACTGTAGAGCTTGCTCTCCCTGTCTTTGAGTACTGTTTTCACTGTCCCGGTTACCTCTTTGCTAACATTCTCTTCAGAGCTGCAGTGAAACCAGGAACCACGTGGAGAAGGCACCCACACTGAAAGTGCCTGGAAGGAACATTGGGGCTTCTTCTCAGTGTCTCTGACATAGGGTTTCACTGTCCCGGGAAAGCCTCTGCTAACACCCTGCAGAGCGCTGTGCCCAATATACAGAAACGTCTTGCGGTATCTCCTACAGGGAAAGTGCCAGGAGGAATTGTGGAGCTTGTTCTCAGTGTCTCTGAGAATTGCTCTGATTATCCGTGTGACCTCTTTGCTAAGACTCTCCAGAGAGACGTCCTCAAAACCAACACACATCTTGACATATCTCCCTCATTGATCGCAGTGTCTCCAGGAACGGCATTCAAGGAGCCAGGAACTTTTCTCCCTACACTGTCCATTGAGTTGTCCTCAAAACCAATATACATCCTGCTATATCTCCCACATGGAAAGTGCTTGGCGGGAGAAGTGGGGATTATGTTTAGACTTTCTCGGAACTGCTTCAAATCAACTAGATAGCTTTGTGCTGTAAATCTCCCAACAGCCAAATCAAAAGCAGCAAACATCTCGCTGTATGTCCCACATCCAAAGTGCCAAGAGAGTAATGTAGAGCTTGCTAACCCTCTCCTTGAGTACTGTTTTCACTGTCCCAGTTACCTCTTTGCTAACATTCTCTTCAGAGCTGCAGTGAAACCAGGAACCACGTGGAGAAGGCACCCACACTGAAAATGACTGGAAGGAACGTTGGGGCTTCTTCTCAGTGTCTCTGACATAGGGTTTCACTGTCCCGGGAAAGCCTCTGCTAACACCCTGCAGAGCGCTGTGCCCAATATACAGAAACGTCTTGCGGTATCTCCTACAGGGAAAGTGCCAGGAGGAATTGTGGAGCTTGGTCTCAGTGTCTCTGAGAATTGCTCTGATTATCCGTGTGACCTCTTTGCTAAGACTCTCCAGAGAGACGTCCTCAAAACCAACACACATCTTGACATATCTCCCACACTGACTGCAGAGTATCCAGGAATGGCATTCAAGGAGCCAGGAACTTTTCTGCCCACACTCTCCGGGGACAGTTCCTTAAAACCAATATACATCCTGCTATATCTCCCACATGGAAAGAACCAGGAGGGAGAAGTGAGGATTATGCTTAGACTTTCTCAGAACTGCTTCAACTCAACTAGATATCTTTGTGCTGTAAATCTCCCAACAGCCAAACGCAAAAGCAGCAAACATCTCGCTGTATGTCCCACATCCAAAGTGCCAAGAGAGTACTGTAGAGCTTGCTCTCCCTCTCTTTGAGTACTGTTTTCACTGTCCCGGTTACCTCTTTGCTAACATTCTCTTCAGAGCTGCAGTGAAACCAGGAACCACGTGGAGAAGGCACCCACACTGAAAGTGCCTGGAAGGAACATTGGGGCTTCTTCTCAGTGTCTCTGACATAGGGTTTCACTGTCCCAGGAAAGCCTCTGCTAACACCCTGCAGAGCACAGCGCCCAATATACAGAAACGTCTTGCAGTATCTCCTACAGGGAAAGTGCCAGGAGGAATTGTGGAGCTTGTTCTCAGTGTCTCTGAGAATTGCTCTGATTATCCGTGTGACCTCTTTGCTAAGACTCTCCAGAGAGACGTCCTCAAAACCAACACACATCTTGACATATCTCCCTCATTGATCGCAGTGTCTCCAGGAACGGCATTCAAGGAGCCAGGAACTTTTCTCCCTACACTGTCCATTGAGTTGTCCTCAAAACCAATATACATCCTGCTATATCTCCCACATGGAAAGTGCTTGGCGGGAGAAGTGGGGATTATGTTTAGACTTTCTCGGAACTGCTTCAAATCAACTAGATAGCTTTGTGCTGTAAATCTCAAAACAGCCAAACGCAAAAGCAGCAAACATCTCGCTGTATGTTCCACATCCAAAGTGCCAAGAGAGTACTGTAGAGCTTGCTCTCCCTCTCTTTGAGTACTGTTTTCACTGTCCCGGTTACCTCTTTGCTAACATTCTCTTCAGAGCTGCAGTGAAACCAGGAACCACGTGGAGAAGGCACCCACACTGAAAGTGCCTGGAAGGAACATTGGGGCTTCTTCTCAGTGTCTCTGACATAGGGTTTCACTGTCCCGGGAAAGCCTCTGCTAACACCCTGCAGAGCACAGCGCCCAATATACAGAAACGTCTTGCAGTATCTCCTACAGGGAAAGTGCCAGGAGGAATTGTGGAGCTTGTTCTCAGTGTCTCTGAGAATTGCTCTGATTATCCGTGTGACCTCTTTGCTAAGACTCTCCGGAGAGACGTCCTCAAAACCAACACACATCTTGACATATCTCCCACACTGACCGCAGAGTATCCAGGAACGGCATTCAAGGAGCCAGGAACTTTTCTGCCCACACTCTCCGGGGACAGTTCCTTAAAACCAATATACATCCTGCTACATCTCCCACATGGAAATTGCCAGGAGGGAAAAGTGGGGATTATGCTTAGACTTTCTCAGAACTGCTTCAACTCAACTAGATATCTTTGTGCTGTAAATCTCCCAACAGCCAAACGCAAAAGCAGCAAACATGTCGCTGTATGTCCCACATCCAAAGTGCCAAGAGAGAGCTTGCTCTCCCTGTCTTTGAGTACTGTTTTCACTGTCCCGGTTACCTCTTTGCTAACATTCTCTTCAGAGCTGCAGTGAAACCAGGAACCACGTGGAGAAGGCACCCACACTGAAAGTGCCTGGAAGGAACATTGGGGCTTCTTCTCAGTGTCTCTGACATAGGGTTTCACTGTCCCGGGAAAGCCTCTGCTAACACCCTGCAGAGCGCTGTGCCCAATATACAGAAACGTCTTGCAGTATCTCCTACAGGGAAAGTGCCAGGAGGAATTGTGGAGCTTGTTCTCAGTGTCTCTGAGAATTGCTCTGATTATCCGTGTGACCTCTTTGCTAAGACTCTCCAGAGAGACGTCCTCAAAACCAACACACATCTTGACATATCTCCCACATTGATCGCACTGTCTCCAGGAACGGCATTCAAGGAGCCAGGAACTTTTCTCCCTACACTGTCCATTGAGTTGTCCTCAAAACCAATATACATCCTGCTATATCTCCCACATGGAAAGTTCTTGGCGGGAGAAGTGGGGATTATGTTTAGACTTTCTCGGAACTGCTTCAAATCAACTAGATATCTTTGTGCTGTAAATCTCCCAACAGCCAAACGCAAAAGCAGCAAACATCTCGCTGTATGTCCCACATCGTAAGTGCCAAGAGAGAGCTTGCTCTCCCTGTCTTTGAGTACTGTTTTCACTGTCCCGGTTACCTCTTTGCTAACATTCTCTTCAGAGCTGCAGTGAAACCAGGAACCACGTGGAGAAGGCACCCACACTGAAAGTGCCTGGAAGGAACATTGGGGCTTCTTCTCAGTGTCTCTGACATAGGGTTTCACTGTCCCGGGAAAGCCTCTGCTAACACCCTGCAGAGCGCTGTGCCCAATATACAGAAACGTCTTGCGGTATCTCCTACAGGGAAAGTGCCAGGAGGAATTGTGGAGCTTGTTCTCAGTGTCTCTGAGAATTGCTCTGATTATCCGTGTGACCTCTTTGCTAAGACTCTCCAGAGAGACGTCCTCAAAACCAACACACATCTTGACATATCTCCCTCATTGATCGCAGTGTCTCCAGGAACGGCATTCAAGGAGCCAGGAACTTTTCTCCCTACACTGTCCATTGAGTTGTCCTCAAAACCAATATACATCCTGCTATATCTCCCACATGGAAAGAACCAGGAGGGAGAAGTGAGGATTATGCTTAGACTTTCTCAGAACTGCTTCAACTCAACTAGATATCTTTGTGCTGTAAATCTCCCAACAGCCAAACGCAAAAGCAGCAAACATCTCGCTGTATGTCCCACATCCAAAGTGCCAAGAGAGTACTGTAGAGCTTGCTCTCCCTCTCTTTGAGTACTGTTTTCACTGTCCCGGTTACCTCTTTGCTAACATTCTCTTCAGAGCTGCAGTGAAACCAGGAACCACGTGGAGAAGGCACCCACACTGAAAGTGCCTGGAAGGAACATTGGGGCTTCTTCTCAGTGTCTCTGACATAGGGTTTCACTGTCCCGGGAAAGCCTCTGCTAACACCCTGCAGAGCGCTGTGCCCAATATACAGAAACGTCTTGCAGTATCTCCTACAGGGAAAGTGCCAGGAGGAATTGTGGAGCTTGTTCTCAGTGTCTCTGAGAATTGCTCTGATTATCCGTGTGACCTCTTTGCTAAGACTCTCCAGAGAGACGTCCTCAAAACCAACACACATCTTGACATATCTCCCTCATTGATCGCAGTGTCTCCAGGAACGGCATTCAAGGAGCCAGGAACTTTTCTCCCTACACTGTCCATTGAGTTGTCCTCAAAACCAATATACATCCTGCTATATCTCCCACATGGAAAGTGCTTGGCGGGAGAAGTGGGGATTATGTTTAGACTTTCTCGGAACTGCTTCAAATCAACTAGATATCTTTGTGCTGTAAATCTCCCAACAGCCAAACGCAAAAGCAGCAAACATCTCGCTGTATGTCCCACATCGTAAGTGCCAAGAGAGAGCTTGCTCTCCCTGTCTTTGAGTACTGTTTTCACTGTCCCGGTTACCTCTTTGCTAACATTCTCTTCAGAGCTGCAGTGAAACCAGGAACCACGTGGAGAAGGCACCCACACTGAAAGTGCCTGGAAGGAACATTGGGGCTTCTTCTCAGTGTCTCTGACATAGGGTTTCACTGTCCCGGGAAAGCCTCTGCTAACACCCTGCAGAGCACAGCGCCCAATATACAGAAACGTCTTGCAGTATCTCCTACAGGGAAAGTGCCAGGAGGAATTGTGGAGCTTGTTCTCAGTGTCTCTGAGAATTGCTCTGATTATCCGTGTGACCTCTTTGCTAAGACTCTCCAGAGAGACGTCCTCAAAACCAACACACATCTTGACATATCTCCCTCATTGATCGCAGTGTCTCCAGGAACGGCATTCAAGGAGCCAGGAACTTTTCTCCCTACACTGTCCATTGAGTTGTCCTCAAAACCAATATACATCCTGCTATATCTCCCACATGGAAAGTGCTTGGCGGGAGAAGTGGGGATTATGTTTAGACTTTCTCGGAACTGCTTCAAATCAACTAGATAGCTTTGTGCTGTAAATCTCCCAACAGCCAAACGCAAAAGCAGCAAACATCTCGCTGTATGTCCCACATCCAAAGTGCCAAGAGAGTAATGTAGAGCTTGCTAACCCTCTCCTTGAGTACTGTTTTCAGTGTCCCGGTTACCTCTTTGCTAACATTCTCTTCAGAGCTGCAGTGAAACCAGGAACCACGTGGAGAAGGCACCCACACTGAAAATGACTGGAAGGAACATTGGGGCTTCTTCTCAGTGTCTCTGACATAGGGTTTCACTGTCCCGGGAAAGCCTCTGCTAACACCCTGCAGAGCACAGCGCCCAATATACAGAAACGTCTTGCAGTATCTCCTACAGGGAAAGTGCCAGGAGGAATTGTGGAGCTTGGTCTCAGTGTCTCTGAGAATTGCTCTGATTATCCGTGTGACCTCTTTGCTAAGACTCTCCGGAGAGACGTCCTCAAAACCAACACACATCTTGACATATCTCCCACATTGATCGCACTGTCTCCAGGAACGGCATTCAAGGAGCCAGGAACTTTTCTCCCTACACTGTCCATTGAGTTGTCCTCAAAACCAATATACATCCTGCTATATCTCCCACATGGAAAGTTCTTGGCGGGAGAAGTGGGGATTATGTTTAGACTTTCTCGGAACTGCTTCAAATCAACTAGATATCTTTGTGCTGTAAATCTCCCAACAGCCAAACGCAAAAGCAGCAAACATCTCGCTGTATGTCCCACATCGTAAGTGCCAAGAGAGAGCTTGCTCTCCCTGTCTTTGAGTACTGTTTTCACTGTCCCGGTTACCTCTTTGCTAACATTCTCTTCAGAGCTGCAGTGAAACCAGGAACCACGTGGAGAAGGCACCCACACTGAAAGTGCCTGGAAGGAACATTGGGGCTTCTTCTCAGTGTCTCTGACATAGGGTTTCACTGTCCCGGGAAAGCCTCTGCTAACACCCTGCAGAGCGCTGTGCCCAATATACAGAAACGTCTTGCGGTATCTCCTACAGGGAAAGTGCCAGGAGGAATTGTGGAGCTTGTTCTCAGTGTCTCTGAGAATTGCTCTGATTATCCGTGTGACCTCTTTGCTAAGACTCTCCAGAGAGACGTCCTCAAAACCAACACACATCTTGACATATCTCCCTCATTGATCGCAGTGTCTCCAGGAACGGCATTCAAGGAGCCAGGAACTTTTCTCCCTACACTGTCCATTGAGTTGTCCTCAAAACCAATATACATCCTGCTATATCTCCCACATGGAAAGTGCTTGGCGGGAGAAGTGGGGATTATGTTTAGACTTTCTCGGAACTGCTTCAAATCAACTAGATAGCTTTGTGCTGTAAATCTCAAAACAGCCAAACGCAAAAGCAGCAAACATCTCGCTGTATGTCCCACATCCAAAGTGCCAAGAGAGTAATGTAGAGCTTGCTAACCCTCTCCTTGAGTACTGTTTTCACTGTCCCGGTTACCTCTTTGCTAACATTCTCTTCAGAGCTGCAGTGAAACCAGGAACCACGTGGAGAAGGCACCCACACTGAAAATGACTGGAAGGAACATTGGGGCTTCTTCTCAGTGTCTCTGACATAGGGTTTCACTGTCCCAGGAAAGCCTCTGCTAACACCCTGCAGAGCGCTGTGCCCAATATACAGAAACGTCTTGCAGTATCTCCTACAGGGAAAGTGCCAGGAGGAATTGTGGAGCTTGTTCTCAGTGTCTCTGAGAATTGCTCTGATTATCCGTGTGACCTCTTTGCTAAGACTCTCCAGAGAGACGTCCTCAAAACCAACACACATCTTGACATATCTCCCACGCTGACTGCAGAGTATCCAGGAATGGCATTCAAGGAGCCAGGAACTTTTCTGCCCACACTCTCCGGGGACAGTTCCTTAAAACCAATATACATCCTGCTATATCTCCCACATGGAAAGAACCAGGAGGGAGAAGTGAGGATTATGCTTAGACTTTCTCAGAACTGCTTCAACTCAACTAGATATCTTTGTGCTGTAAATCTCCCAACAGCCAAACGCAAAAGCAGCAAACATCTCGCTGTATGTCCCACATCCAAAGTGCCAAGAGAGTACTGTAGAGCTTGCTCTCCCTCTCTTTGAGTACTGTTTTCACTGTCCCGGTTACCTCTTTGCTAACATTCTCTTCAGAGCTGCAGTGAAACCAGGAACCACGTGGAGAAGGCACCCACACTGAAAGTGCCTGGAAGGAACATTGGGGCTTCTTCTCAGTGTCTCTGACATAGGGTTTCACTGTCCCAGGAAAGCCTCTGCTAACACCCTGCAGAGCGCTGTGCCCAATATACAGAAACGTCTTGCAGTATCTCCTACAGGGAAAGTGCCAGGAGGAATTGTGGAGCTTGTTCTCAGTGTCTCTGAGAATTGCTCTGATTATCCGTGTGACCTCTTTGCTAAGACTCTCCAGAGAGACGTCCTCAAAACCAACACACATCTTGACATATCTCCCTCATTGATCGCAGTGTCTCCAGGAACGGCATTCAAGGAGCCAGGAACTTTTCTCCCTACACTGTCCATTGAGTTGTCCTCAAAACCAATATACATCCTGCTATATCTCCCACATGGAAAGTGCTTGGCGGGAGAAGTGGGGATTATGTTTAGACTTTCTCGGAACTGCTTCAAATCAACTAGATATCTTTGTGCTGTAAATCTCCCAACAGCCAAACGCAAAAGCAGCAAACATCTCGCTGTGTGTCCCATATCCAAAGTGCCAAGAGAGTACTGTAGAGCTTGCTCTCCCTGTCTTTGAGTACTGTTTTCACTGTCCCGGTTACCTCTTTGCTAACATTCTCTTCAGAGCTGCAGTGAAACCAGGAACCACGTGGAGAAGGCACCCACACTGAAAGTGCCTGGAAGGAACACTGGGGCTTCTTCTCAGTGTCTCTGACATAGGGTTTCACTGTCCCGGGAAAGCCTCTGCTAACACCCTGCAGAGCGCTGTGCCCAATATACAGAAACGTCTTGCAGTATCTCCTACAGGGAAAGTGCCAGGAGGAATTGTGGAGCTTGTTCTCAGTGTCTCTGAGAATTGCTCTGATTATCCGTGTGACCTCTTTGCTAAGACTCTCCAGAGAGACGTCCTCAAAACCAACACACATCTTGACATATCTCCCACATTGATCGCAGTGTCTCCAGGAACGGCATTCAAGGAGCCAGGAACTTTTCTCCCTACACTGTCCATTGAGTTGTCCTCAAAACCAATATACATCCTGCTATATCTCCCACATGGAAAGTGCTTGGCGGGAGAAGTGGGGATTATGTTTAGACTTTCTCGGAACTGCTTCAAATCAACTAGATAGCTTTGTGCTGTAAATCTCCCAACAGCCAAATCAAAAGCAGCAAACATCTCGCTGTATGTCCCACATCCAAAGTGCCAAGAGAGTAATGTAGAGCTTGCTAACCCTCTCCTTGAGTACTGTTTTCACTGTCCCGGTTACCTCTTTGCTAACATTCTCTTCAGAGCTGCAGTGAAACCAGGAACCACGTGGAGAAGGCACCCACACTGAAAATGACTGGAAGGAACGTTGGGGCTTCTTCTCAGTGTCTCTGACATAGGGTTTCACTGTCCCGGGAAAGCCTCTGCTAACACCCTGCAGAGCGCTGTGCCCAATATACAGAAACGTCTTGCGGTATCTCCTACAGGGAAAGTGCCAGGAGGAATTGTGGAGCTTGGTCTCAGTGTCTCTGAGAATTGCTCTGATTATCCGTGTGACCTCTTTGCTAAGACTCTCCAGAGAGACGTCCTCAAAACCAACACACATCTTGACATATCTCCCACACTGACTGCAGAGTATCCAGGAATGGCATTCAAGGAGCCAGGAACTTTTCTGCCCACACTCTCCGGGGACAGTTCCTTAAAACCAATATACATCCTGCTATATCTCCCACATGGAAAGAACCAGGAGGGAGAAGTGAGGATTATGCTTAGACTTTCTCAGAACTGCTTCAACTCAACTAGATATCTTTGTGCTGTAAATCTCCCAACAGCCAAACGCAAAAGCAGCAAACATCTCGCTGTATGTCCCACATCCAAAGTGCCAAGAGAGTACTGTAGAGCTTGCTCTCCCTCTCTTTGAGTACTGTTTTCACTGTCCCGGTTACCTCTTTGCTAACATTCTCTTCAGAGCTGCAGTGAAACCAGGAACCACGTGGAGAAGGCACCCACACTGAAAGTGCCTGGAAGGAACATTGGGGCTTCTTCTCAGTGTCTCTGACATAGGGTTTCACTGTCCCAGGAAAGCCTCTGCTAACACCCTGCAGAGCACAGCGCCCAATATACAGAAACGTCTTGCAGTATCTCCTACAGGGAAAGTGCCAGGAGGAATTGTGGAGCTTGTTCTCAGTGTCTCTGAGAATTGCTCTGATTATCCGTGTGACCTCTTTGCTAAGACTCTCCAGAGAGACGTCCTCAAAACCAACACACATCTTGACATATCTCCCTCATTGATCGCAGTGTCTCCAGGAACGGCATTCAAGGAGCCAGGAACTTTTCTCCCTACACTGTCCATTGAGTTGTCCTCAAAACCAATATACATCCTGCTATATCTCCCACATGGAAAGTGCTTGGCGGGAGAAGTGGGGATTATGTTTAGACTTTCTCGGAACTGCTTCAAATCAACTAGATAGCTTTGTGCTGTAAATCTCAAAACAGCCAAACGCAAAAGCAGCAAACATCTCGCTGTATGTTCCACATCCAAAGTGCCAAGAGAGTACTGTAGAGCTTGCTCTCCCTCTCTTTGAGTACTGTTTTCACTGTCCCGGTTACCTCTTTGCTAACATTCTCTTCAGAGCTGCAGTGAAACCAGGAACCACGTGGAGAAGGCACCCACACTGAAAGTGCCTGGAAGGAACATTGGGGCTTCTTCTCAGTGTCTCTGACATAGGGTTTCACTGTCCCGGGAAAGCCTCTGCTAACACCCTGCAGAGCACAGCGCCCAATATACAGAAACGTCTTGCAGTATCTCCTACAGGGAAAGTGCCAGGAGGAATTGTGGAGCTTGTTCTCAGTGTCTCTGAGAATTGCTCTGATTATCCGTGTGACCTCTTTGCTAAGACTCTCCGGAGAGACGTCCTCAAAACCAACACACATCTTGACATATCTCCCACACTGACCGCAGAGTATCCAGGAACGGCATTCAAGGAGCCAGGAACTTTTCTGCCCACACTCTCCGGGGACAGTTCCTTAAAACCAATATACATCCTGCTACATCTCCCACATGGAAATTGCCAGGAGGGAAAAGTGGGGATTATGCTTAGACTTTCTCAGAACTGCTTCAACTCAACTAGATATCTTTGTGCTGTAAATCTCCCAACAGCCAAACGCAAAAGCAGCAAACATGTCGCTGTATGTCCCACATCCAAAGTGCCAAGAGAGAGCTTGCTCTCCCTGTCTTTGAGTACTGTTTTCACTGTCCCGGTTACCTCTTTGCTAACATTCTCTTCAGAGCTGCAGTGAAACCAGGAACCACGTGGAGAAGGCACCCACACTGAAAGTGCCTGGAAGGAACATTGGGGCTTCTTCTCAGTGTCTCTGACATAGGGTTTCACTGTCCCGGGAAAGCCTCTGCTAACACCCTGCAGAGCGCTGTGCCCAATATACAGAAACGTCTTGCAGTATCTCCTACAGGGAAAGTGCCAGGAGGAATTGTGGAGCTTGTTCTCAGTGTCTCTGAGAATTGCTCTGATTATCCGTGTGACCTCTTTGCTAAGACTCTCCAGAGAGACGTCCTCAAAACCAACACACATCTTGACATATCTCCCACATTGATCGCACTGTCTCCAGGAACGGCATTCAAGGAGCCAGGAACTTTTCTCCCTACACTGTCCATTGAGTTGTCCTCAAAACCAATATACATCCTGCTATATCTCCCACATGGAAAGTTCTTGGCGGGAGAAGTGGGGATTATGTTTAGACTTTCTCGGAACTGCTTCAAATCAACTAGATATCTTTGTGCTGTAAATCTCCCAACAGCCAAACGCAAAAGCAGCAAACATCTCGCTGTATGTCCCACATCGTAAGTGCCAAGAGAGAGCTTGCTCTCCCTGTCTTTGAGTACTGTTTTCACTGTCCCGGTTACCTCTTTGCTAACATTCTCTTCAGAGCTGCAGTGAAACCAGGAACCACGTGGAGAAGGCACCCACACTGAAAGTGCCTGGAAGGAACATTGGGGCTTCTTCTCAGTGTCTCTGACATAGGGTTTCACTGTCCCGGGAAAGCCTCTGCTAACACCCTGCAGAGCGCTGTGCCCAATATACAGAAACGTCTTGCGGTATCTCCTACAGGGAAAGTGCCAGGAGGAATTGTGGAGCTTGTTCTCAGTGTCTCTGAGAATTGCTCTGATTATCCGTGTGACCTCTTTGCTAAGACTCTCCAGAGAGACGTCCTCAAAACCAACACACATCTTGACATATCTCCCTCATTGATCGCAGTGTCTCCAGGAACGGCATTCAAGGAGCCAGGAACTTTTCTCCCTACACTGTCCATTGAGTTGTCCTCAAAACCAATATACATCCTGCTATATCTCCCACATGGAAAGAACCAGGAGGGAGAAGTGAGGATTATGCTTAGACTTTCTCAGAACTGCTTCAACTCAACTAGATATCTTTGTGCTGTAAATCTCCCAACAGCCAAACGCAAAAGCAGCAAACATCTCGCTGTATGTCCCACATCCAAAGTGCCAAGAGAGTACTGTAGAGCTTGCTCTCCCTCTCTTTGAGTACTGTTTTCACTGTCCCGGTTACCTCTTTGCTAACATTCTCTTCAGAGCTGCAGTGAAACCAGGAACCACGTGGAGAAGGCACCCACACTGAAAGTGCCTGGAAGGAACATTGGGGCTTCTTCTCAGTGTCTCTGACATAGGGTTTCACTGTCCCGGGAAAGCCTCTGCTAACACCCTGCAGAGCGCTGTGCCCAATATACAGAAACGTCTTGCAGTATCTCCTACAGGGAAAGTGCCAGGAGGAATTGTGGAGCTTGTTCTCAGTGTCTCTGAGAATTGCTCTGATTATCCGTGTGACCTCTTTGCTAAGACTCTCCAGAGAGACGTCCTCAAAACCAACACACATCTTGACATATCTCCCTCATTGATCGCAGTGTCTCCAGGAACGGCATTCAAGGAGCCAGGAACTTTTCTCCCTACACTGTCCATTGAGTTGTCCTCAAAACCAATATACATCCTGCTATATCTCCCACATGGAAAGTGCTTGGCGGGAGAAGTGGGGATTATGTTTAGACTTTCTCGGAACTGCTTCAAATCAACTAGATAGCTTTGTGCTGTAAATCTCCCAACAGCCAAACGCAAAAGCAGCAAACATCTCGCTGTATGTCCCACATCGTAAGTGCCAAGAGAGAGCTTGCTCTCCCTGTCTTTGAGTACTGTTTTCACTGTCCCGGTTACCTCTTTGCTAACATTCTCTTCAGAGCTGCAGTGAAACCAGGAACCACGTGGAGAAGGCACCCACACTGAAAGTGCCTGGAAGGAACATTGGGGCTTCTTCTCAGTGTCTCTGACATAGGGTTTCACTGTCCCGGGAAAGCCTCTGCTAACACCCTGCAGAGCACAGCGCCCAATATACAGAAACGTCTTGCAGTATCTCCTACAGGGAAAGTGCCAGGAGGAATTGTGGAGCTTGTTCTCAGTGTCTCTGAGAATTGCTCTGATTATCCGTGTGACCTCTTTGCTAAGACTCTCCAGAGAGACGTCCTCAAAACCAACACACATCTTGACATATCTCCCTCATTGATCGCAGTGTCTCCAGGAACGGCATTCAAGGAGCCAGGAACTTTTCTCCCTACACTGTCCATTGAGTTGTCCTCAAAACCAATATACATCCTGCTATATCTCCCACATGGAAAGTGCTTGGCGGGAGAAGTGGGGATTATGTTTAGACTTTCTCGGAACTGCTTCAAATCAACTAGATAGCTTTGTGCTGTAAATCTCCCAACAGCCAAACGCAAAAGCAGCAAACATCTCGCTGTATGTCCCACATCCAAAGTGCCAAGAGAGTAATGTAGAGCTTGCTAACCCTCTCCTTGAGTACTGTTTTCACTGTCCCGGTTACCTCTTTGCTAACATTCTCTTCAGAGCTGCAGTGAAACCAGGAACCACGTGGAGAAGGCACCCACACTGAAAATGACTGGAAGGAACATTGGGGCTTCTTCTCAGTGTCTCTGACATAGGGTTTCACTGTCCCGGGAAAGCCTCTGCTAACACCCTGCAGAGCGCTGTGCCCAATATACAGAAACGTCTTGCAGTATCTCCTACAGGGAAAGTGCCAGGAGGAATTGTGGAGCTTGTTCTCAGTGTCTCTGAGAATTGCTCTGATTATCCGTGTGACCTCTTTGCTAAGACTCTCCAGAGAGACGTCCTCAAAACCAACACACATCTTGACATATCTCCCACGCTGACTGCAGAGTATCCAGGAATGGCATTCAAGGAGCCAGGAACTTTTCTGCCCACACTCTCCGGGGACAGTTCCTTAAAACCAATATACATCCTGCTATATCTCCCACATGGAAAGAACCAGGAGGGAGAAGTGGGGATTATGTTTAGACTTTCTCGGAACTGCTTCAAATCAACTAGATATCTTTGTGCTGTAAATCTCCCAACAGCCAAACGCAAAAGCAGCAAACATCTCGCTGTGTGTCCCATATCCAAAGTGCCAAGAGAGTACTGTAGAGCTTGCTCTCCCTGTCTTTGAGTACTGTTTTCACTGTCCCGGTTACCTCTTTGCTAACATTCTCTTCAGAGCTGCAGTGAAACCAGGAACCACGTGGAGAAGGCACCCACACTGAAAGTGCCTGGAAGGAACACTGGGGCTTCTTCTCAGTGTCTCTGACATAGGGTTTCACTGTCCCGGGAAAGCCTCTGCTAACACCCTGCAGAGCGCTGTGCCCAATATACAGAAACGTCTTGCAGTATCTCCTACAGGGAAAGTGCCAGGAGGAATTGTGGAGCTTGTTCTCAGTGTCTCTGAGAATTGCTCTGATTATCCGTGTGACCTCTTTGCTAAGACTCTCCAGAGAGACGTCCTCAAAACCAACACACATCTTGACATATCTCCCTCATTGATCGCAGTGTCTCCAGGAACGGCATTCAAGGAGCCAGGAACTTTTCTCCCTACACTGTCCATTGAGTTGTCCTCAAAACCAATATACATCCTGCTATATCTCCCACATGGAAAGTGCTTGGCGGGAGAAGTGGGGATTATGTTTAGACTTTCTCGGAACTGCTTCAAATCAACTAGATAGCTTTGTGCTGTAAATCTCCCAACAGCCAAACGCAAAAGCAGCAAACATGTCGCTGTATGTTCCACATCCAAAGTGCCAAGAGAGTGCTGTAGAGCTTGCTCTCCCTCTCTTTGAGTACTGTTTTCACTGTCCCGGTTACCTCTTTGCTAACATTCTCTTCAGAGCTGCAGTGAAACCAGGAACCACGTGGAGAAGGCACCCACACTGAAAGTGCCTGGAAGGAACATTGGGGCTTCTTCTCAGTGTCTCTGACATAGGGTTTCACTGTCCCGGGAAAGCCTCTGCTAACACCCTGCAGAGCGCTGTGCCCAATATACAGAAACGTCTTGCAGTATCTCCTACAGGGAAAGTGCCAGGAGGAATTGTGGAGCTTGGTCTCAGTGTCTCTGAGAATTGCTCTGATTATCCGTGTGACCTCTTTGCTAAGACTCTCCAGAGAGACGTCCTCAAAACCAACACACATCTTGACATATCTCCCACACTGACCGCAGAGTATCCAGGAACGGCATTCAAGGAGCCAGGAACTTTTCTGCCCACACTCTCCGGGGACAGTTCCTTAAAACCAATATACATCCTGCTACATCTCCCACATGGAAATTGCCAGGAGGGAAAAGTGGGGATTATGCTTAGACTTTCTCAGAACTGCTTCAACTCAACTAGATATCTTTGTGCTGTAAATCTCCCAACAGCCAAACGCAAAAGCAGCAAACCTCTCGCTGTATGTCCCACATCCAAAGTGCCAAGAGAGAGCTTGCTCTCCCTCTCTTTGAGTACTGTTTTCACTGTCCCGGTTACCTCTTTGCTAACATTCTCTTCAGAGCTGCAGTGAAACCAGGAACCACGTGGAGAAGGCACCCATACTGAAAGTGCCTGGAAGGAACATTGGGGCTTCTTCTCAGTGTCTCTGACATAGGGTTTCACTGTCCCGGGAAAGCCTCTGCTAACACCCTGCAGAGCGCTGTGCCCAATATACAGAAACGTCTTGCGGTATCTCCTACAGGGAAAGTGCCAGGAAGAATTGTGGAGCTTGTTCTCAGTGTCTCTGAGAATTGCTCTGATTATCCGTGTGACCTCTTTGCTAAGACTCTCCAGAGAGACATCCTCAAAACCAACACACATCTTGACATATCTCCCTCATTGATCGCAGTGTCTCCAGGAACGGCATTCAAGGAGCCAGGAACTTTTCTCCCTACACTGTCCATTGAGTTGTCCTCAAAACCAATATACATCCTGCTATATCTTCCACATGGAAAGTGCTTGGCGGGAGAAGTGGGGATTATGTTTAGACTTCCTCGGAACTGCTTCAAATCAACTAGATAGCTTTGTGCTGTAAATCTCCCAACAGCCAAACGCAAAAGCAGCAAACATCTCGCTGTATGTTCCACATCCAAAGTGCCAAGAGAGTACTGTAGATCTTGCTCTCCCTGTCTTTGAGTACTGTTTTCACTGTCCCGGTTACCTCTTTGCTAACATTCTCTTCAGAGCTGCAGTGATACCAGGAACCACGTGGAGAAGGCACCCACACTGAAAGTGCCTGGAAGGAACATTGGGGCTTCTTCTCAGTGTCTCTGATGTCGGGTTTCACTGTCCCGGGAAAGCCTCTGCTAACACCCTGCAGAGCGCTGTGCCCAATATACAGAAACGTCTTGCAGTATCGCCTACAGGGAAAGTGCCAGGAGGAATTGTGGAGCTTGTTCTCAGTGTCTCTGAGAATTGCTCTGATTATCCGTGTGACCTCTTTGCTAAGACTCTCCAGAGAGACGTCCTCAAAACCAACACACATCTTGACATATCTCCCACATTGATCGCACTGTCTCCAGGAACGGCATTCAAGGAGCCAGGAACTTTTCTCCCTACACTGTCCATTGAGTTGTCCTCAAAACCAATATACATCCTGCTATATCTCCCACATGGAAAGTGCTTGGCGGGAGAAGTGGGGATTATGTTTAGACTTTCTCGGAACTGCTTCAAATCAACTAGATATCTTTGTGCTGTAAATCTCCCAACAGCCAAACGCAAAAGCAGCAAACATCTCGCTGTATGTCCCACATCGTAAGTGCCAAGAGAGAGCTTGCTCTCCCTGTCTTTGAGTACTGTTTTCAGTGTCCCGGTTACCTCTTTGCTAACATTCTCTTCAGAGCTGCAGTGAAACCAGGAACCATGTGGAGAAGGCACCCACACTGAAAGTGCCTGGAAGGAACACTGGGGCTTCTTCTCAGTGTCTCTGACATAGGGTTTCACTGTCCCAGGAAAGCCTCTGCTAACACCCTGCAGAGCGCTGTGCCCAATATACAGAAACGTCTTGCAGTATCTCCTACAGGGAAAGTGCCAGGAGGAATTGTGGAGCTTGTTCTCAGTGTCTCTGAGAATTGCTCTGATTATCCGTGTGACCTCTTTGCTAAGACTCTCCAGAGAGACGTCCTCAAAACCAACACACATCTTGACATATCTCCCTCATTGATCGCAGTGTCTCCAGGAACGGCATTCAAGGAGCCAGGAACTTTTCTCCCTACACTGTCCATTGAGTTGTCCTCAAAACCAATATACATCCTGCTATATCTCCCACACGGAAAGTGCTTGGCGGGAGAAGTGGGGATTATGTTTAGACTTTCTCGGAACTGCTTCAAATCAACTAGATATCTTTGTGCTGTAAATCTCCCAACAGCCAAACGCAAAAGCAGCAAACATCTCGCTGTGTGTCCCATATCCAAAGTGCCAAGAGAGTACTGTAGAGCTTGCTCTCCCTGTCTTTGAGTACTGTTTTCACTGTCCCGGTTACCTCTTTGCTAACATTCTCTTCAGAGCTGCAGTGAAACCAGGAACCACGTGGAGAAGGCACCCACACTGAAAATGACTGGAAGGAAGGTTGGGGCTTCTTCTCAGTGTCTCTGACATAGGGTTTCACTGTCCCAGGAAAGCCTCTGCTAACACCCTGCAGAGCGCTGTGCCCAATATACAGAAACGTCTTGCAGTATCTCCTACAGGGAAAGTGCCAGGAGGAATTGTGGAGCTTGTTCTCAGTGTCTCTGAGAATTGCTCTGATTATCCGTGTGACCTCTTTGCTAAGACTCTCCAGAGAGACGTCCTCAAAACCAACACACATCTTGACATATCTCCCACGCTGACTGCAGAGTATCCAGGAATGGCATTCAAGGAGCCAGGAACTTTTCTGCCCACACTCTCCGGGGACAGTTCCTTAAAACCAATATACATCCTGCTATATCTCCCACATGGAAAGAACCAGGAGGGAGAAGTGAGGATTATGCTTAGACTTTCTCAGAACTGCTTCAACTCAACTAGATATCTTTGTGCTGTAAATCTCCCAACAGCCAAACGCAAAAGCAGCAAACATCTCGCTGTATGTCCCACATCCAAAGTGCCAAGAGAGTACTGTAGAGCTTGCTCTCCCTCTCTTTGAGTACTGTTTTCACTGTCCCGGTTACCTCTTTGCTAACATTCTCTTCAGAGCTGCAGTGAAACCAGGAACCACGTGGAGAAGGCACCCACACTGAAAGTGCCTGGAAGGAACATTGGGGCTTCTTCTCAGTGTCTCTGACATAGGGTTTCACTGTCCCAGGAAAGCCTCTGCTAACACCCTGCAGAGCGCTGTGCCCAATATACAGAAACGTCTTGCAGTATCTCCTACAGGGAAAGTGCCAGGAGGAATTGTGGAGCTTGTTCTCAGTGTCTCTGAGAATTGCTCTGATTATCCGTGTGACCTCTTTGCTAAGACTCTCCAGAGAGCCGTCCTCAAAACCAACACACATCTTGACATATCTCCCTCATTGATCGCAGTGTCTCCAGGAACGGCATTCAAGGAGCCAGGAACTTTTCTCCCTACACTGTCCATTGAGTTGTCCTCAAAACCAATATACATCCTGCTATATCTCCCACATGGAAAGTGCTTGGCGGGAGAAGTGGGGATTATGTTTAGACTTTCTCGGAACTGCTTCAAATCAACTAGATATCTTTGTGCTGTAAATCTCCCAACAGCCAAACGCAAAAGCAGCAAACATCTCGCTGTGTGTCCCATATCCAAAGTGCCAAGAGAGTACTGTAGAGCTTGCTCTCCCTGTCTTTGAGTACTGTTTTCACTGTCCCGGTTACCTCTTTGCTAACATTCTCTTCAGAGCTGCAGTGAAACCAGGAACCACGTGGAGAAGGCACCCACACTGAAAGTGCCTGGAAGGAACACTGGGGCTTCTTCTCAGTGTCTCTGACATAGGGTTTCACTGTCCCGGGAAAGCCTCTGCTAACACCCTGCAGAGCGCTGTGCCCAATATACAGAAACGTCTTGCAGTATCTCCTACAGGGAAAGTGCCAGGAGGAATTGTGGAGCTTGTTCTCAGTGTCTCTGAGAATTGCTCTGATTATCCGTGTGACCTCTTTGCTAAGACTCTCCAGAGAGACGTCCTCAAAACCAACACACATCTTGACATATCTCCCACATTGATCGCAGTGTCTCCAGGAACGGCATTCAAGGAGCCAGGAACTTTTCTCCCTACACTGTCCATTGAGTTGTCCTCAAAACCAATATACATCCTGCTATATCTCCCACATGGAAAGTGCTTGGCGGGAGAAGTGGGGATTATGTTTAGACTTTCTCGGAACTGCTTCAAATCAACTAGATATCTTTGTGCTGTAAATCTCCCAACAGCCAAACGCAAAAGCAGCAAACATGTCGCTGTATGTTCCACATCCAAAGTGCCAAGAGAGTGCTGTAGAGCTTGCTCTCCCTGTCTTTGAGTACTGTTTTCAGTGTCCCGGTTACCTCTTTGCTAACATTCTCTTCAGAGCTGCAGTGAAACCAGGAACCACGTGGAGAAGGCACCCACACTGAAAATGACTGGAAGGAACGTTGGGGCTTCTTCTCAGTGTCTCTGACATAGGGTTTCACTGTCCCGGGAAAGCCTCTGCTAACACCCTGCAGAGCGCTGTGCCCAATATACAGAAACGTCTTGCGGTATCTCCTACAGGGAAAGTGCCAGGAGGAATTGTGGAGCTTGGTCTCAGTGTCTCTGAGAATTGCTCTGATTATCCGTGTGACCTCTTTGCTAAGACTCTCCAGAGAGACGTCCTCAAAACCAACACACATCTTGACATATCTCCCACACTGACTGCAGAGTATCCAGGAATGGCATTCAAGGAGCCAGGAACTTTTCTGCCCACACTCTCCGGGGACAGTTCCTTAAAACCAATATACATCCTGCTATATCTCCCACATGGAAAGAACCAGGAGGGAGAAGTGAGGATTATGCTTAGACTTTCTCAGAACTGCTTCAACTCAACTAGATATCTTTGTGCTGTAAATCTCCCAACAGCCAAACGCAAAAGCAGCAAACATCTCGCTGTATGTCCCACATCCAAAGTGCCAAGAGAGTACTGTAGAGCTTGCTCTCCCTCTCTTTGAGTACTGTTTTCACTGTCCCGGTTACCTCTTTGCTAACATTCTCTTCAGAGCTGCAGTGAAACCAGGAACCACGTGGAGAAGGCACCCACACTGAAAGTGCCTGGAAGGAACATTGGGGCTTCTTCTCAGTGTCTCTGACATAGGGTTTCACTGTCCCAGGAAAGCCTCTGCTAACACCCTGCAGAGCACAGCGCCCAATATACAGAAACGTCTTGCAGTATCTCCTACAGGGAAAGTGCCAGGAGGAATTGTGGAGCTTGTTCTCAGTGTCTCTGAGAATTGCTCTGATTATCCGTGTGACCTCTTTGCTAAGACTCTCCAGAGAGACGTCCTCAAAACCAACACACATCTTGACATATCTCCCTCATTGATCGCAGTGTCTCCAGGAACGGCATTCAAGGAGCCAGGAACTTTTCTCCCTACACTGTCCATTGAGTTGTCCTCAAAACCAATATACATCCTGCTATATCTCCCACATGGAAAGTGCTTGGAGGGAGAAGTGGGGATTATGTTTAGACTTTCTCGGAACTGCTTCAAATCAACTAGATAGCTTTGTGCTGTAAATCTCAAAACAGCCAAACGCAAAAGCAGCAAACATCTCGCTGTATGTTCCACATCCAAAGTGCCAAGAGAGTACTGTAGAGCTTGCTCTCCCTCTCTTTGAGTACTGTTTTCACTGTCCCGGTTACCTCTTTGCTAACATTCTCTTCAGAGCTGCAGTGAAACCAGGAACCACGTGGAGAAGGCACCCACACTGAAAGTGCCTGGAAGGAACATTGGGGCTTCTTCTCAGTGTCTCTGACATAGGGTTTCACTGTCCCGGGAAAGCCTCTGCTAACACCCTGCAGAGCACAGCGCCCAATATACAGAAACGTCTTGCAGTATCTCCTACAGGGAAAGTGCCAGGAGGAATTGTGGAGCTTGTTCTCAGTGTCTCTGAGAATTGCTCTGATTATCCGTGTGACCTCTTTGCTAAGACTCTCCGGAGAGACGTCCTCAAAACCAACACACATCTTGACATATCTCCCACACTGACCGCAGAGTATCCAGGAATGGCATTCAAGGAGCCAGGAACTTTTCTGCCCACACTCTCCGGGGACAGTTCCTTAAAACCAATATACATCCTGCTACATCTCCCACATGGAAATTGCCAGGAGGGAAAAGTGGGGATTATGCTTAGACTTTCTCAGAACTGCTTCAACTCAACTAGATATCTTTGTGCTGTAAATCTCCCAACAGCCAAACGCAAAAGCAGCAAACATCTCGCTGTATGTCCCACATCCAAAGTGCCAAGAGAGAGCTTGCTCTCCCTGTCTTTGAGTACTGTTTTCACTGTCCCGGTTACCTCTTTGCTAACATTCTCTTCAGAGCTGCAGTGAAACCAGGAACCACGTGGAGAAGGCACCCACACTGAAAGTGCCTGGAAGGAACATTGGGGCTTCTTCTCAGTGTCTCTGACATAGGGTTTCACTGTCCCGGGAAAGCCTCTGCTAACACCCTGCAGAGCGCTGTGCCCAATATACAGAAACGTCTTGCAGTATCTCCTACAGGGAAAGTGCCAGGAGGAATTGTGGAGCTTGTTCTCAGTGTCTCTGAGAATTGCTCTGATTATCCGTGTGACCTCTTTGCTAAGACTCTCCAGAGAGACGTCCTCAAAACCAACACACATCTTGACATATCTCCCACATTGATCGCACTGTCTCCAGGAACGGCATTCAAGGAGCCAGGAACTTTTCTCCCTACACTGTCCATTGAGTTGTCCTCAAAACCAATATACATCCTGCTATATCTCCCACATGGAAAGTTCTTGGCGGGAGAAGTGGGGATTATGTTTAGACTTTCTCGGAACTGCTTCAAATCAACTAGATATCTTTGTGCTGTAAATCTCCCAACAGCCAAACGCAAAAGCAGCAAACATCTCGCTGTATGTCCCACATCGTAAGTGCCAAGAGAGAGCTTGCTCTCCCTGTCTTTGAGTACTGTTTTCACTGTCCCGGTTACCTCTTTGCTAACATTCTCTTCAGAGCTGCAGTGAAACCAGGAACCACGTGGAGAAGGCACCCACACTGAAAGTGCCTGGAAGGAACATTGGGGCTTCTTCTCAGTGTCTCTGACATAGGGTTTCACTGTCCCGGGAAAGCCTCTGCTAACACCCTGCAGAGCGCTGTGCCCAATATACAGAAACGTCTTGCGGTATCTCCTACAGGGAAAGTGCCAGGAGGAATTGTGGAGCTTGTTCTCAGTGTCTCTGAGAATTGCTCTGATTATCCGTGTGACCTCTTTGCTAAGACTCTCCAGAGAGACGTCCTCAAAACCAACACACATCTTGACATATCTCCCTCATTGATCGCAGTGTCTCCAGGAACGGCATTCAAGGAGCCAGGAACTTTTCTCCCTACACTGTCCATTGAGTTGTCCTCAAAACCAATATACATCCTGCTATATCTCCCACATGGAAAGTGCTTGGCGGGAGAAGTGGGGATTATGTTTAGACTTTCTCGGAACTGCTTCAAATCAACTAGATATCTTTGTGCTGTAAATCTCCCAACAGCCAAACGCAAAAGCAGCAAACATGTCGCTGTATGTTCCACATCCAAAGTGCCAAGAGAGTGCTGTAGAGCTTGCTCTCCCTGTCTTTGAGTACTGTTTTCAGTGTCCCGGTTACCTCTTTGCTAACATTCTCTTCAGAGCTGCAGTGAAACCAGGAACCACGTGGAGAAGGCACCCACACTGAAAGTGCCTGGAAGGAACATTGGGGCTTCTTCTCAGTGTCTCTGACATAGGGTTTCACTGTCCCGGGAAAGCCTCTGCTAACACCCTGCAGAGCGCTGTGCCCAATATACAGAAACGTCTTGCGGTATCTCCTACAGGGAAAGTGCCAGGAGGAATTGTGGAGCTTGTTCTCAGTGTCTCTGAGAATTGCTCTGATTATCCGTGTGACCTCTTTGCTAAGACTCTCCAGAGAGACGTCCTCAAAACCAACACACATCTTGACATATCTCCCACATTGATCGCAGTGTCTCCAGGAACGGCATTCAAGGAGCCAGGAACTTTTCTCCCTACACTGTCCATTGAGTTGTCCTCAAAACCAATATACATCCTGCTATATCTCCCACATGGAAAGTGCTTGGCGGGAGAAGTGGGGATTATGTTTAGACTTTCTCGGAACTGCTTCAAATCAACTAGATAGCTTTGTGCTGTAAATCTCCCAACAGCCAAATCAAAAGCAGCAAACATCTCGCTGTATGTCCCACATCCAAAGTGCCAAGAGAGTAATGTAGAGCTTGCTAACCCTCTCCTTGAGTACTGTTTTCACTGTCCCGGTTACCTCTTTGCTAACATTCTCTTCAGAGCTGCAGTGAAACCAGGAACCACGTGGAGAAGGCACCCACACTGAAAATGACTGGAAGGAACGTTGGGGCTTCTTCTCAGTGTCTCTGACATAGGGTTTCACTGTCCCGGGAAAGCCTCTGCTAACACCCTGCAGAGCGCTGTGCCCAATATACAGAAACGTCTTGCGGTATCTCCTACAGGGAAAGTGCCAGGAGGAATTGTGGAGCTTGGTCTCAGTGTCTCTGAGAATTGCTCTGATTATCCGTGTGACCTCTTTGCTAAGACTCTCCAGAGAGACGTCCTCAAAACCAACACACATCTTGACATATCTCCCACACTGACTGCAGAGTATCCAGGAATGGCATTCAAGGAGCCAGGAACTTTTCTGCCCACACTCTCCGGGGACAGTTCCTTAAAACCAATATACATCCTGCTATATCTCCCACATGGAAAGAACCAGGAGGGAGAAGTGAGGATTATGCTTAGACTTTCTCAGAACTGCTTCAACTCAACTAGATATCTTTGTGCTGTAAATCTCCCAACAGCCAAACGCAAAAGCAGCAAACATCTCGCTGTGTGTCCCATATCCAAAGTGCCAAGAGAGTACTGTAGAGCTTGCTCTCCCTGTCTTTGAGTACTGTTTTCACTGTCCCGGTTACCTCTTTGCTAACATTCTCTTCAGAGCTGCAGTGAAACCAGGAACCACGTGGAGAAGGCACCCACACTGAAAGTGCCTGGAAGGAACACTGGGGCTTCTTCTCAGTGTCTCTGACATAGGGTTTCACTGTCCCAGGAAAGTCTCTGCTAACACCCTGCAGAGCGCTGTGCCCAATATACAGAAACGTCTTGCAGTATCTCCTACAGGGAAAGTGCCAGGAGGAATTGTGGAGCTTGGTCTCAGTGTCTCTGAGAATTGCTCTGATTATCCGTGTGACCTCTTTGCTAAGACTCTCCAGAGAGACGTCCTCAAAACCAACCCACATCTTGACATATCTCCCTCATTGATCGCAGTGTCTCCAGGAACGGCATTCAAGGAGCCAGGAACTTTTCTCCCTACACTGTCCATTGAGTTGTCCTCAAAACCAATATACATCCTGCTATATCTCCCACATGGAAAGTGCTTGGCGGGAGAAGTGGGGATTATGTTTAGACTTTCTCGGAACTGCTTCAAATCAACTAGATAGCTTTGTGCTGTAAATCTCCCAACAGCCAAACGCAAAAGCAGCAAACATGTCGCTGTATGTTCCACATCCAAAGTGCCAAGAGAGTACTGTAGAGCTTGCTCTCCCTGTCTTTGAGTACTGTTTTCACTGTCCCGGTTACCTCTTTGCTAACATTCTCTTCAGAGCTGCAGTGAAACCAGGAACCACGTGGAGAAGGCACCCACACTGAAAGTGCCTGGAAGGAACATTGGGGCTTCTTCTCAGTGTCTCTGATGTCGGGTTTCACTGTCCCGGGAAAGCCTCTGCTAACACCCTGCAGAGCGCTGTGCCCAATATACAGAAACGTCTTGCAGTATCTCCTACAGGGAAAGTGCCAGGAGGAATTGTGGAGCTTGTTCTCAGTGTCTCTGAGAATTGCTCTGATTATCCGTGTGACCTCTTTGCTAAGACTCTCCAGAGAGACGTCCTCAAAACCAACACACATCTTGACATATCTCCCACATTGATCGCACTGTCTCCAGGAACGGCATTCAAGGAGCCAGGAACTTTTCTCCCTACACTGTCCATTGAGTTGTCCTCAAAACCAATATACATCCTGCTATATCTCCCACATGGAAAGTGCTTGGAGGGAGAAGTGGGGATTATGTTTAGACTTTCTCGGAACTGCTTCAAATCAACTAGATATCTTTGTGCTGTAAATCTCCCAACAGCCAAACGCAAAAGCAGCAAACATCTCGCTGTATGTCCCACATCGTAAGTGCCAAGAGAGAGCTTGCTCTCCCTGTCTTTGAGTACTGTTTTCAGTGTCCCGGTTACCTCTTTGCTAACATTCTCTTCAGAGCTGCAGTGAAACCAGGAACCACGTGGAGAAGGCACCCACACTGAAAATGACTGGAAGGAAGGTTGGGGCTTCTTCTCAGTGTCTCTGACATAGGGTTTCACTGTCCCAGGAAAGTCTCTGCTAACACCCTACAGAGCGCAGTGCCCAATATACAGAAACGTCTTGCGGTATCTCCTACAGGGAAAGTGCCAGGAGGAATTGTGGAGCTTGTTCTCAGTGTCTCTGAGAATTGCTCTGATTATCCGTGTGACCTCTTTGCTAAGACTCTCCAGAGAGACGTCCTCAAAACCAACACACATCTTGACATATCTCCCTCATTGATCGCAGTGTCTCCAGGAACGGCATTCAAGGAGCCAGGAACTTTTCTCCCTACACTGTCCATTGAGTTGTCCTCAAAACCAATATACATCCTGCTATATCTCCCACATGGAAAGTGCCAGGAGGGAGAAGTGGGGATTATGTTTAGACTTTCTCGGAACTGCTTCAAATCAACTAGATATCTTTGTGCTGTAAATCTCCCAACAGCCAAACGCAAAAGCAGCAAACATCTCGCTGTATGTCCCATATCCAAAGTGCCAAGAGAGTACTGTAGAGCTTGCTCTCCCTGTCTTTGAGTACTGTTTTCACTGTCCCAGTTACCTCTTTGCTAACATTCTCTTCAGAGCTGCAGTGAAACCAGGAACCACGTGGAGAAGGCACCCACACTGAAAGTGCCTGGAAGGAACATTGGGGCTTCTTCTCAGTGTCTCTGACATAGGGTTTCACTGTCCCGGGAAAGCCTCTGCTAACACCCTGCAGAGCGCTGTGCCCAATATACAGAAACGTCTTGCAGTATCTCCTACAGGGAAAGTGCCAGGAGGAATTGTGGAGCTTGTTCTCAGTGTCTCTGAGAATTGCTCTGATTATCCGTGTGACCTCTTTGCTAAGACTCTCCAGAGAGACGTCCTCAAAACCAACACACATCTTGACATATCTCCCACATTGATCGCAGTGTCTCCAGGAACGGCATTCAAGGAGCCAGGAACTTTTCTCCCTACACTGTCCATTGAGTTGTCCTCAAACCCAATATACATCCTGCTATATCTCCCACATGGAAAGTGCTTGGCGGGAGAAGTGGGGATTATGTTTAGACTTTCTCGGAACTGCTTCAAATCAACTAGATATCTTTGTGCTGTAAATCTCCCAACAGCCAAATCAAAAGCAGCAAACATCTCGCTGTATGTCCCACATCCAAAGTGCCAAGAGAGTACTGTAGAGCTTGCTCTCCCTCTCTTTGAGTACTGTTTTCAGTGTCCCGGTTACCTCTTTGCTAACATTCTCTTCAGAGCTGCAGTGAAACCAGGAACCACGTGGAAAAGGCACCCACACTGAAAGTGCCTGGAAGGAACATTGGGGCTTCTTCTCAGTGTCTCTGACATAGGGTTTCACTGTCCCGGGAAAGCCTCTGCTAACACCCTGCAGAGCGCTGTGCCCAATATACAGAAACGTCTTGCAGTATCTCCTACAGGGAAAGTGCCAGGAGGAATTGTGGAGCTTGTTCTCAGTGTCTCTGAGAATTGCTCTGATTATCCGTGTGACCTCTTTGCTAAGACTCTCCAGAGAGCCGTCCTCAAAACCAACACACATCTTGACATATCTCCCACATTGATCGCAGTGTCTCCAGGAACGGCATTCAAGGAGCCAGGAACTTTTCTCCCTACACTGTCCATTGAGTTGTCCTCAAAACCAATATACATCCTGCTATATCTCCCACACGGAAAGTGCTTGGCGGGAGAAGTGGGGATTATGTTTAGACTTTCTCGGAACTGCTTCAAATCAACTAGATATCTTTGTGCTGTAAATCTCCCAACAGCCAAACGCAAAAGCAGCAAACATCTCGCTGTATGTCCCACATCGTAAGTGCCAAGAGAGAGCTTGCTCTCCCTGTCTTTGAGTACTGTTTTCACTGTCCCGGTTACCTCTTTGCTAACATTCTCTTCAGAGCTGCAGTGAAACCAGGAACCACGTGGAGAAGGCACCCACACTGAAAATGACTGGAAGGAAGGTTGGGGCTTCTTCTCAGTGTCTCTGACATAGGGTTTCACTGTCCCAGGAAAGTCTCTGCTAACACCCTACAGAGCGCAGTGCCCAATATACAGAAACGTCTTGCGGTATCTCCTACAGGGAAAGTGCCAGGAGGAATTGTGGAGCTTGTTCTCAGTGTCTCTGAGAATTGCTCTGATTATCCGTGTGACCTCTTTGCTAAGACTCTCCAGAGAGACGTCCTCAAAACCAACACACATCTTGACATATCTCCCTCATTGATCGCAGTGTCTCCAGGAACGGCATTCAAGGAGCCAGGAACTTTTCTCCCTACACTGTCCATTGAGTTGTCCTCAAAACCAATATACATCCTGCTATATCTCCCACATGGAAAGTGCTTGGCGGGAGAAGTGGGGATTATGTTTAGACTTTCTCGGAACTGCTTCAAATCAACTAGATATCTTTCTGCTGTAAATCTCCCAACAGCCAAACGCAAAAGCAGCAAACATCTCGCTGTATGTCCCATATCCAAAGTGCCAAGAGAGTACTGTAGAGCTTGCTCTCCCTGTCTTTGAGTACTGTTTTCACTGTCCCGGTTACCTCTTTGCTAACATTCTCTTCAGAGCTGCAGTGAAACCAGGAACCACGTGGAGAAGGCACCCACACTGAAAGTGCCTGGAAGGAACATTGGGGCTTCTTCTCAGTGTCTCTGACATAGGGTTTCACTGTCCCGGGAAAGCCTCTGCTAACACCCTGCAGAGCGCTGTGCCCAATATACAGAAACGTCTTGCAGTATCTCCTACAGGGAAAGTGCCAGGAGGAATTGTGGAGCTTGTTCTCAGTGTCTCTGAGAATTGCTCTGATTATCCGTGTGACCTCTTTGCTAAGACTCTCCAGAGAGACGTCCTCAAAACCAACACACATCTTGACATATCTCCCACATTGATCGCAGTGTCTCCAGGAACGGCATTCAAGGAGCCAGGAACTTTTCTCCCTACACTGTCCATTGAGTTGTCCTCAAACCCAATATACATCCTGCTATATCTCCCACATGGAAAGTGCTTGGCGGGAGAAGTGGGGATTATGTTTAGACTTTCTCGGAACTGCTTCAAATCAACTAGATATCTTTGTGCTGTAAATCTCCCAACAGCCAAATCAAAAGCAGCAAACATCTCGCTGTATGTCCCACATCCAAAGTGCCAAGAGAGTACTGTAGAGCTTGCTCTCCCTCTCTTTGAGTACTGTTTTCAGTGTCCCGGTTACCTCTTTGCTAACATTCTCTTCAGAGCTGCAGTGAAACCAGGAACCACGTGGAAAAGGCACCCACACTGAAAGTGCCTGGAAGGAACATTGGGGCTTCTTCTCAGTGTCTCTGACATAGGGTTTCACTGTCCCGGGAAAGCCTCTGCTAACACCCTGCAGAGCGCTGTGCCCAATATACAGAAACGTCTTGCGGTATCTCCTACAGGGAAAGTGCCAGGAGGAATTGTGGAGCTTGGTCTCAGTGTCTCTGAGAATTGCTCTGATTATCCGTGTGACCTCTTTGCTAAGACTCTCCAGAGAGACGTCCTCAAAACCAACACACATCTTGACATATCTCCCTCATTGATCGCAGTGTCTCCAGGAACGGCATTCAAGGAGCCAGGAACTTTTCTCCCTACACTGTCCATTGAGTTGTCCTCAAAACCAATATACATCCTGCTATATCTCCCACATGGAAAGTGCTTGGCGGGAGAAGTGGGGATTATGTTTAGACTTTCTTGGAACTGCTTCAAATCAACTAGATAGCTTTGTGCTGTAAATCTCCCAACAGCCAAACGCAAAAGCAGCAAACATGTCGCTGTATGTTCCACATCCAAAGTGCCAAGAGAGTACTGTAGAGCTTGCTCTCCCTGTCTTTGAGTACTGTTTTCACTGTCCCGGTTACCTCTTTGCTAACATTCTCTTCAGAGCTGCAGTGAAACCAGGAACCACGTGGAGAAGGCACCCACACTGAAAGTGCCTGGAAGGAACATTGGGGCTTCTTCTCAGTGTCTCTGACATAGGGTTTCACTGTCCCGGGAAAGCCTCTGCTAACACCCTGCAGAGCGCTGTGCCCAATATACAGAAACGTCTTGCAGTATCTCCTACAGGGAAAGTGCCAGGAGGAATTGTGGAGCTTGTTCTCAGTGTCTCTGAGAATTGCTCTGATTATCCGTGTGACCTCTTTGCTAAGACTCTCCAGAGAGACGTCCTCAAAACCAACACACATCTTGACATATCTCCCACATTGATCGCAGTGTCTCCAGGAACGGCATTCAAGGAGCCAGGAACTTTTCTCCCTACACTGTCCATTGAGTTGTCCTCAAAACCAATATACATCCTGCTATATCTCCCACACGGAAAGTGCTTGGCGGGAGAAGTGGGGATTATGTTTAGACTTTCTCGGAACTGCTTCAAATCAACTAGATATCTTTGTGCTGTAAATCTCCCAACAGCCAAACGCAAAAGCAGCAAACATCTCGCTGTATGTCCCACATCGTAAGTGCCAAGAGAGAGCTTGCTCTCCCTGTCTTTGAGTACTGTTTTCAGTGTCCCGGTTACCTCTTTGCTAACATTCTCTTCAGAGCTGCAGTGAAACCAGGAACCACGTGGAGAAGGCACCCACACTGAAAATGACTGGAAGGAAGGTTGGGGCTTCTTCTCAGTGTCTCTGACATAGGGTTTCACTGTCCCAGGAAAGTCTCTGCTAACACCCTACAGAGCGCAGTGCCCAATATACAGAAACGTCTTGCGGTATCTCCTACAGGGAAAGTGCCAGGAGGAATTGTGGAGCTTGTTCTCAGTGTCTCTGAGAATTGCTCTGATTATCCGTGTGACCTCTTTGCTAAGACTCTCTGGAGAGACGTCCTCAAAACCAACACACATCTTGACATATCTCCCTCATTGATCGCAGTGTCTCCAGGAACGGCATTCAAGGAGCCAGGAACTTTTCTCCCTACACTGTCCATTGAGTTGTCCTCAAAACCAATATACATCCTGCTATATCTCCCACATGGAAAGTGCCAGGAGGGAGAAGTGGGGATTATGTTTAGACTTTCTCGGAACTGCTTCAAATCAACTAGATATCTTTGTGCTGTAAATCTCCCAACAGCCAAACGCAAAAGCAGCAAACATCTCGCTGTATGTCCCATATCCAAAGTGCCAAGAGAGTACTGTAGAGCTTGCTCTCCCTGTCTTTGAGTACTGTTTTCACTGTCCCGGTTACCTCTTTGCTAACATTCTCTTCAGAGCTGCAGTGAAACCAGGAACCACGTGGAGAAGGCACCCACACTGAAAGTGCCTGGAAGGAACATTGGGGCTTCTTCTCAGTGTCTCTGACATAGGGTTTCACTGTCCCGGGAAAGCCTCTGCTAACACCCTGCAGAGCGCTGTGCCCAATATACAGAAACGTCTTGCAGTATCTCCTACAGGGAAAGTGCCAGGAGGAATTGTGGAGCTTGTTCTCAGTGTCTCTGAGAATTGCTCTGATTATCCGTGTGACCTCTTTGCTAAGACTCTCCAGAGAGACGTCCTCAAAACCAACACACATCTTGACATATCTCCCACATTGATCGCAGTGTCTCCAGGAACGGCATTCAAGGAGCCAGGAACTTTTCTCCCTACACTGTCCATTGAGTTGTCCTCAAAACCAATATACATCCTGCTATATCTCCCACACGGAAAGTGCTTGGCGGGAGAAGTGGGGATTATGTTTAGACTTTCTCGGAACTGCTTCAAATCAACTAGATATCTTTGTGCTGTAAATCTCCCAACAGCCAAACGCAAAAGCAGCAAACATCTCGCTGTATGTCCCACATCGTAAGTGCCAAGAGAGAGCTTGCTCTCCCTGTCTTTGAGTACTGTTTTCAGTGTCCCGGTTACCTCTTTGCTAACATTCTCTTCAGAGCTGCAGTGAAACCAGGAACCACGTGGAGAAGGCACCCACACTGAAAATGACTGGAAGGAAGGTTGGGGCTTCTTCTCAGTGTCTCTGACATAGGGTTTCACTGTCCCAGGAAAGTCTCTGCTAACACCCTACAGAGCGCAGTGCCCAATATACAGAAACGTCTTGCGGTATCTCCTACAGGGAAAGTGCCAGGAGGAATTGTGGAGCTTGTTCTCAGTGTCTCTGAGAATTGCTCTGATTATCCGTGTGACCTCTTTGCTAAGACTCTCCAGAGAGACGTCCTCAAAACCAACACACATCTTGACATATCTCCCTCATTGATCGCAGTGTCTCCAGGAACGGCATTCAAGGAGCCAGGAACTTTTCTCCCTACACTGTCCATTGAGTTGTCCTCAAAACCAATATACATCCTGCTATATCTCCCACATGGAAAGTGCCAGGAGGGAGAAGTGGGGATTATGTTTAGACTTTCTCGGAACTGCTTCAAATCAACTAGATATCTTTGTGCTGTAAATCTCCCAACAGCCAAACGCAAAAGCAGCAAACATCTCGCTGTATGTCCCATATCCAAAGTGCCAAGAGAGTACTGTAGAGCTTGCTCTCCCTGTCTTTGAGTACTGTTTTCACTGTCCCGGTTACCTCTTTGCTAACATTCTCTTCAGAGCTGCAGTGAAACCAGGAACCACGTGGAGAAGGCACCCACACTGAAAGTGCCTGGAAGGAACATTGGGGCTTCTTCTCAGTGTCTCTGACATAGGGTTTCACTGTCCCGGGAAAGCCTCTGCTAACACCCTGCAGAGCGCTGTGCCCAATATACAGAAACGTCTTGCAGTATCTCCTACAGGGAAAGTGCCAGGAGGAATTGTGGAGCTTGTTCTCAGTGTCTCTGAGAATTGCTCTGATTATCCGTGTGACCTCTTTGCTAAGACTCTCCAGAGAGACGTCCTCAAAACCAACACACATCTTGACATATCTCCCACATTGATCGCAGTGTCTCCAGGAACGGCATTCAAGGAGCCAGGAACTTTTCTCCCTACACTGTCCATTGAGTTGTCCTCAAAACCAATATACATCCTGCTATATCTCCCACATGGAAAGTGCTTGGCGGGAGAAGTGGGGATTATGTTTAGACTTTCTCGGAACTGCTTCAAATCAACTAGATATCTTTGTGCTGTAAATCTCCCAACAGCCAAATCAAAAGCAGCAAACATCTCGCTGTATGTCCCACATCCAAAGTGCCAAGAGAGTACTGTAGAGCTTGCTCTCCCTCTCTTTGAGTACTGTTTTCAGTGTCCCGGTTACCTCTTTGCTAACATTCTCTTCAGAGCTGCAGTGAAACCAGGAACCACGTGGAAAAGGCACCCACACTGAAAGTGCCTGGAAGGAACATTGGGGCTTCTTCTCAGTGTCTCTGACATAGGGTTTCACTGTCCCGGGAAAGCCTCTGCTAACACCCTGCAGAGCGCTGTGCCCAATATACAGAAACGTCTTGCGGTATCTCCTACAGGGAAAGTGCCAGGAGGAATTGTGGAGCTTGGTCTCAGTGTCTCTGAGAATTGCTCTGATTATCCGTGTGACCTCTTTGCTAAGACTCTCCAGAGAGACGTCCTCAAAACCAACACACATCTTGACATATCTCCCTCATTGATCGCAGTGTCTCCAGGAACGGCATTCAAGGAGCCAGGAACTTTTCTCCCTACACTGTCCATTGAGTTGTCCTCAAAACCAATATACATCCTGCTATATCTCCCACATGGAAAGTGCTTGGCGGGAGAAGTGGGGATTATGTTTAGACTTTCTTGGAACTGCTTCAAATCAACTAGATAGCTTTGTGCTGTAAATCTCCCAACAGCCAAACGCAAAAGCAGCAAACATGTCGCTGTATGTTCCACATCCAAAGTGCCAAGAGAGTACTGTAGAGCTTGCTCTCCCTGTCTTTGAGTACTGTTTTCACTGTCCCGGTTACCTCTTTGCTAACATTCTCTTCAGAGCTGCAGTGAAACCAGGAACCACGTGGAGAAGGCACCCACACTGAAAGTGCCTGGAAGGAACATTGGGGCTTCTTCTCAGTGTCTCTGACATAGGGTTTCACTGTCCCGGGAAAGCCTCTGCTAACACCCTGCAGAGCGCTGTGCCCAATATACAGAAACGTCTTGCAGTATCTCCTACAGGGAAAGTGCCAGGAGGAATTGTGGAGCTTGTTCTCAGTGTCTCTGAGAATTGCTCTGATTATCCGTGTGACCTCTTTGCTAAGACTCTCCAGAGAGACGTCCTCAAAACCAACACACATCTTGACATATCTCCCACATTGATCGCAGTGTCTCCAGGAACGGCATTCAAGGAGCCAGGAACTTTTCTCCCTACACTGTCCATTGAGTTGTCCTCAAAACCAATATACATCCTGCTATATCTCCCACACGGAAAGTGCTTGGCGGGAGAAGTGGGGATTATGTTTAGACTTTCTCGGAACTGCTTCAAATCAACTAGATATCTTTGTGCTGTAAATCTCCCAACAGCCAAACGCAAAAGCAGCAAACCTCTCGCTGTATGTCCCACATCCAAAGTGCCAAGAGAGAGCTTGCTCTCCCTGTCTTTGAGTACTGTTTTCACTGTCCCGGTTACCTCTTTGCTAACATTCTCTTCAGAGCTGCAGTGAAACCAGGAACCACGTGGAGAAGGCACCCACACTGAAAATGACTGGAAGGAAGGTTGGGGCTTCTTCTCAGTGTCTCTGACATAGGGTTTCACTGTCCCAGGAAAGTCTCTGCTAACACCCTACAGAGCGCAGTGCCCAATATACAGAAACGTCTTGCGGTATCTCCTACAGGGAAAGTGCCAGGAGGAATTGTGGAGCTTGTTCTCAGTGTCTCTGAGAATTGCTCTGATTATCCGTGTGACCTCTTTGCTAAGACTCTCCAGAGAGCCGTCCTCAAAACCAACACACATCTTGACATATCTCCCTCATTGATCGCAGTGTCTCCAGGAACGGCATTCAAGGAGCCAGGAACTTTTCTCCCTACACTGTCCATTGAGTTGTCCTCAAAACCAATATACATCCTGCTATATCTCCCACATGGAAAGTGCTTGGGGGGAGAAGTGGGGATTATGTTTAGACTTTCTCGGAACTGCTTCAAATCAACTAGATATCTTTGTGCTGTAAATCTCCCAACAGCCAAACGCAAAAGCAGCAAACATCTCGCTGTATGTCCCATATCCAAAGTGCCAAGAGAGTACTGTAGAGCTTGCTCTCCCTGTCTTTGAGTACTGTTTTCACTGTCCCGGTTACCTCTTTGCTAACATTCTCTTCAGAGCTGCAGTGATACCAGGAACCACGTGGAGAAGGCACCCACACTGAAAGTGCCTGGAAGGAACATTGGGGCTTCTTCTCAGTGTCTCTGATGTCGGGTTTCACTGTCCCGGGAAAGCCTCTGCTAACACCCTGCAGAAAGCTGTGCCCAATATACAGAAACGTCTTGCAGTATCTCCTACAGGGAAAGTGCCAGGAGGAATTGTGGAGCTTGGTCTCAGTGTCTCTGAGAATTGCTCTGATTATCCGTGTGACCTCTTTGCTAAGACTCTCCAGAGAGACGTCCTCAAAACCAACACACATCTTGACATATCTCCCACATTGATCGCACTGTCTCCAGGAACGGCATTCAAGGAGCCAGGAACTTTTCTCCCTACACTGTCCATTGAGTTGTCCTCAAAACCAATATACATCCTGCTATATCTCCCACACGGAAAGTGCTTGGCGGGAGAAGTGGGGATTATGTTTAGACTTTCTCGGAACTGCTTCAAATCAACTAGATATCTTTGTGCTGTAAATCTCCCAACAGCCAAACGCAAAAGCAGCAAACATCTCGCTGTATGTCCCACATCGTAAGTGCCAAGAGAGAGCTTGCTCTCCCTGTCTTTGAGTACTGTTTTCAGTGTCCCGGTTACCTCTTTGCTAACATTCTCTTCAGAGCTGCAGTGAAACCAGGAACCACGTGGAGAAGGCACCCACACTGAAAATGACTGGAAGGAAGGTTGGGGCTTCTTCTCAGTGTCTCTGACATAGGGTTTCACTGTCCCAGGAAAGTCTCTGCTAACACCCTACAGAGCGCAGTGCCCAATATACAGAAACGTCTTGCGGTATCTCCTACAGGGAAAGTGCCAGGAGGAATTGTGGAGCTTGTTCTCAGTGTCTCTGAGAATTGCTCTGATTATCCGTGTGACCTCTTTGCTAAGACTCTCCAGAGAGACGTCCTCAAAACCAACACACATCTTGACATATCTCCCTCATTGATCGCAGTGTCTCCAGGAACGGCATTCAAGGAGCCAGGAACTTTTCTCCCTACACTGTCCATTGAGTTGTCCTCAAAACCAATATACATCCTGCTATATCTCCCACATGGAAAGTGCCAGGAGGGAGAAGTGGGGATTATGTTTAGACTTTCTCGGAACTGCTTCAAATCAACTAGATAGCTTTGTGCTGTAAATCTCCCAACAGCCAAACGCAAAAGCAGCAAACATCTCGCTGTATGTCCCATATCCAAAGTGCCAAGAGAGTACTGTAGAGCTTGCTCTCCCTCTCTTTGAGTACTGTTTTCACTGTCCCGGTTACCTCTTTGCTAACATTCTCTTCAGAGCTGCAGTGAAACCAGGAACCACGTGGAGAAGGCACCCACACTGAAAGTGCCTGGAAGGAACACTGGGGCTTCTTCTCAGTGTCTCTGACATAGGGTTTCACTGTCCCGGGAAAGCCTCTGCTAACACCCTGCAGAGCGCTGTGCCCAATATACAGAAACGTCTTGCAGTATCTCCTACAGGGAAAGTGCCAGGAGGAATTGTGGAGCTTGTTCTCAGTGTCTCTGAGAATTGCTCTGATTATCCGTGTGACCTCTTTGCTAAGACTCTCCAGAGAGGCGTCCTCAAAACCAACACACATCTTGACATATCTCCCTCATTGATCGCAGTGTCTCCAGTAACGGCATTCAAGGAGCCAGGAACTTTTCTCCCTACACTGTCCATTGAGTTGTCCTCAAAACCAATATACATCCTGCTATATCTCCCACATGGAAAGTGCTTGGCGGGAGAAGTGGGGATTATGTTTAGACTTTCTCGGAACTGCTTCAAATCAACTAGATATCTTTGTGCTGTAAATCTCCCAACAGCCAAACGCAAAAGCAGCAAACATCTCGCTGTATGTCCCACATCGTAAGTGCCAAGAGAGAGCTTGCTCTCCCTGTCTTTGAGTACTGTTTTCAGTGTCCCGGTTACCTCTTTGCTAACATTCTCTTCAGAGCTGCAGTGATACCAGGAACCACGTGGAGAAGGCACCCACACTGAAAATGACTGGAAGGAACGTTGGGGCTTCTTCTCAGTGTCTCTGACATAGGGTTTCACTGTCCCGGGAAAGCCTCTGCTAACACCCTGCAGAGCACAGCGCCCAATATACAGAAACGTCTTGCAGTACCTCCTACAGGGAAAGTGCCAGGAGGAATTGTGGAGCTTGTTCTCAGTGTCTCTGAGAATTGCTCTGATTATCCCTGTGACCTCTTTGCTAAGACTCTCCGGAGAGACGTCCTCAAAACCAACACACATCTTGACATATCTCCCACACTGACCGCAGAGTATCCAGGAACGGCATTCAAGGAGCCAGGAAATTTTCTGCCCACACTCTCCGGGGACAGTTCCTTAAAACCAATATACATCCTGCTACATCTCCCACATGGAAATTGCCAGGAGGGAAAAGTGGGGATTATGCTTAGACTTTCTCAGAACTGCTTCAACTCAACTAGATATCTTTGTGCTGTAAATCTCCCAACAGCCAAACGCAAAAGCAGCAAACATCTCGCTGTATGTCCCACATCGAAAGTGCCAAGAGAGAGCTTGCTCTCCCTGTCTTTGAGTACTGTTTTCACTGTCCCGGTTACCTCTTTGCTAACATTCTCTTCAGAGCTGCAGTGAAACCAGGAACCACGTGGAGAAGGCACCCACACTGAAAGTGCCTGGAAGGAACATTGGGGCTTCTTCTCAGTGTCTCTGACATAGGGTTTCACTGTCCCGGGAAAGCCTCTGCTAACACCCTGCAGAGCGCTGTGCCCAATATACAGAAACGTCTTGCGGTATCTCCTACAGGGAAAGTGCCAGGAAGAATTGTGGAGCTTGGTCTCAGTGTCTCTGAGAATTGCTCTGATTATCCGTGTGACCTCTTTGCTAAGACTCTCCAGAGAGACGTCCTCAAAACCAACACACATCTTGACATATCTCCCTCATTGATCGCAGTGTCTCCAGGAACGGCATTCAAGGAGCCAGGAACTTTTCTCCCTACACTGTCCATTGAGTTGTCCTCAAAACCAATATACATCCTGCTATATCTCCCACATGGAAAGTGCTTGGAGGGAGAAGTGGGGATTATGTTTAGACTTTCTCGGAACTGCTTCAACTCAACTAGATATCTTTGTGCTGTAAATCTCCCAACAGCCAAACGCAAAAGCAGCAAACATCTCGCTGTATGTTCCACATCCAAAGTGCCAAGAGAGTACTGTAGAGCTTGCTCTCCCTCTCTTTGAGTACTGTTTTCAGTGTCCCGGTTACCTCTTTGCTAACATTCTCTTCAGAGCTGCAGTGATACCAGGAACCACGTGGAGAAGGCACCCACACTGAAAGTGCCTGGAAGGAACATTGGGGCTTCTTCTCAGTGTCTCTGATGTCGGGTTTCACTGTCCCGGGAAAGCCTCTGCTAACACCCTGCAGAAAGCTGTGCCCAATATACAGAAACGTCTTGCAGTATCTCCTACAGGGAAAGTGCCAGGAGGAATTGTGGAGCTTGGTCTCAGTGTCTCTGAGAATTGCTCTGATTATCCGTGTGACCTCTTTGCTAAGACTCTCCAGAGAGACGTCCTCAAAACCAACACACATCTTGACATATCTCCCACATTGATCGCAGTGTCTCCAGGAACGGCATTCAAGGAGCCAGGAACTTTTCTCCCTACACTGTCCATTGAGTTGTCCTCAAAACCAATATACATCCTGCTATATCTCCCACATGGAAAGTGCTTGGCGGGAGAAGTGGGGATTATGTTTAGACTTTCTCGGAACTGCTTCAAATCAACTAGATATCTTTGTGCTGTAAATCTCCCAACAGCCAAACGCAAAAGCAGCAAACATCTCGCTGTATGTCCCACATCGTAAGTGCCAAGAGAGAGCTTGCTAACCCTCTCTTTGAGTACTGTTTTCAGTGTCCCGGTTACCTCTTTGCTAACATTCTCTTCAGAGCTGCAGTGAAACCAGGAACCACGTGGAGAAGGCACCCACACTGAAAATGACTGGAAGGAACGTTGGGGCTTCTTCTCAGTGTCTCTGACATAGGGTTTCACTGTCCCGGGAAAGCCTCTGCTAACACCCTGCAGAGCACAGCGCCCAATATACAGAAACGTCTTGCAGTACCTCCTACAGGGACAGTGCCAGGAGGAATTGTGGAGCTTGGTCTCAGTGTCTCTGAGAATTGCTCTGATTATCCCTGTGACCTCTTTGCTAAGACTCTCCGGAGAGACGTCCTCAAAACCAACACACATCTTGACATATCTCCCACACTGACCGCAGAGTATCCAGGAACGGCATTCAAGGAGCCAGGAACTTTTCTGCCCACACTCTCCGGGGACAGTTCCTTAAAACCAATATACATCCTGCTACATCTCCCACATGGAAATTGCCAGGAGGGAAAAGTGGGGATTATGCTTAGACTTTCTCAGAACTGCTTCAACTCAACTAGATATCTTTGTGCTGTAAATCTCCCAACAGCCAAACGCAAAAGCAGCAAACATCTCGCTGTATGTCCCACATCCAAAGTGCCAAGAGAGAGCTTGCTCTCCCTGTCTTTGAGTACTGTTTTCACTGTCCCGGTTACCTCTTTGCTAACATTCTCTTCAGAGCTGCAGTGAAACCAGGAACCACGTGGAGAAGGCACCCACACTGAAAGTGCCTGGAAGGAACATTGGGGCTTCTTCTCAGTGTCTCTGACATAGGGTTTCACTGTCCCGGGAAAGCCTCTGCTAACACCCTGCAGAGCGCTGTGCCCAATATACAGAAACGTCTTGCGGTATCTCCTACAGGGAAAGTGCCAGGAAGAATTGTGGAGCTTGGTCTCAGTGTCTCTGAGACTTGCTCTGATTATCCCTGTGACCTCTTTGCTAAGACTCTCCAGAGAGACGTCCTCAAAACCAACACACATCTTGACATATCTCCCTCATTGATCGCAGTGTCTCCAGGAACGGCATTCAAGGAGCCAGGAACTTTTCTCCCTACACTGTCCATTGAGTTGTCCTCAAAACCAATATACATCCTGCTATATCTCCCACATGGAAAGTGCTTGGAGGGAGAAGTGGGGATTATGTTTAGACTTTCTCGGAACTGCTTCAACTCAACTAGATATCTTTGTGCTGTAAATCTGCCAACAGCCAAACGCAAAAGCAGCAAACATGTCGCTGTATGTCCCACATCGTAAGTGCCAAGAGAGAGCTTGCTCTCCCTGTCTTTGAGTACTGTTTTCACTGTCCCGGTTACCTCTTTGCTAACATTCTCTTCAGAGCTGCAGTGAAACCAGGAACCACGTGGAGAAGGCACCCACACTGAAAGTGCCTGGAAGGAACACTGGGGCTTCTTCTCAGTGTCTCTGACATAGGGTTTCACTGTCCCAGGAAAGCCTCTGCTAACACCCTGCAGAGCGCTGTGCCCAATATACAGAAACGTCTTGCAGTATCTCCTACAGGGAAAGTGCCAGGAGGAATTGTGGAGCTTGTTCTCAGTGTCTCTGAGAATTGCTCTGATTATCCGTGTGACCTCTTTGCTAAGACTCTCCAGAGAGACGTCCTCAAAACCAACACACATCTTGACATATCTCCCTCATTGATCGCAGTGTCTCCAGGAACGGCATTCAAGGAGCCAGGAACTTTTCTCCCTACACTGTCCATTGAGTTGTCCTCAAAACCAATATACATCCTGCTATATCTCCCACATGGAAAGTGCTTGGCGGGAGAAGTGGGGATTATGTTTAGACTTTCTCGGAACTGCTTCAAATCAACTAGATATCTTTGTGCTGTAAATCTCCCAACAGCCAAACGCAAAAGCAGCAAACATCTCGCTGTATGTCCCATATCCAAAGTGCCAAGAGAGTACTGTAGAGCTTGCTCTCCCTGTCTTTGAGTACTGTTTTCACTGTCCCGGTTACCTCTTTGCTAACATTCTCTTCAGAGCTGCAGTGAAACCAGGAACCACGTGGAGAAGGCACCCACACTGAAAATGACTGGAAGGAACATTGGGGCTTCTTCTCAGTGTCTCTGACATAGGGTTTCACTGTCCCGGGAAAGCCTCTGCTAACACCCTGCAGAGCGCTGTGCCCAATATACAGAAACGTCTTGCAGTATCTCCTACAGGGAAAGTGCCAGGAGGAATTGTGGAGCTTGTTCTCAGTGTCTCTGAGAATTGCTCTGATTATCCGTGTGACCTCTTTGCTAAGACTCTCCAGAGAGACGTCCTCAAAACCAACACACATCTTGACATATCTCCCACACTGACTGCAGAGTATCCAGGAACGGCATTCAAGGAGCCAGGAACTTTTCTGCCCACACTCTCCGGGGACAGTTCCTTAAAAGCAATAAACATCCTGCTATATCTCCCACATGGAAAGTGCCAGGAGGGAGAAGTGAGGATTATGCTTAGACTTTCTCGGAACTGCTTCAACTCAACTAGATATCTTTGTGCTGTAAATCTCCCAACAGCCAAACGCAAAAGCAGCAAACATGTCGCTGTATGTCCCACATCGTAAGTGCCAAGAGAGAGCTTGCTCTCCCTGTCTTTGAGTACTGTTTTCACTGTCCCGGTTACCTCTTTGCTAACATTCTCTTCAGAGCTGCAGTGAAACCAGGAACCACGTGGAGAAGGCACCCACACTGAAAGTGCCTGGAAGGAACGTTGGGGCTTCTTCTCAGTGTCTCTGACATAGGGTTTCACTGTCCCGGGAAAGCCTCTGCTAACACCCTGCAGAGCGCTGTGCCCAATATACAGAAACGTCTTGCAGTATCTCCTACAGGGAAAGTGCCAGGAGGAATTGTGGAGCTTGTTCTCAGTGTCTCTGAGAATTGCTCTGATTATCCGTGTGACCTCTTTGCTAAGACTCTCCAGAGAGCCGTCCTCAAAACCAACACACATCTTGACATATCTCCCTCATTGATCGCAGTGTCTCCAGGAACGGCATTCAAGGAGCCAGGAACTTTTCTCCCTACACTGTCCATTGAGTTGTCCTCAAAACCAATATACATCCTGCTATATCTCCCACATGGAAAGTGCTTGGCGGGAGAAGTGGGGATTATGTTTAGACTTTCTCGGAACTGCTTCAAATCAACTAGATAGCTTTGTGCTGTAAATCTCCCAACAGCCAAATGCAAAAGCAGCAAACATCTCGCTGTATGTTCCACATCCAAAGTGCCAAGAGAGTACTGTAGAGCTTGCTCTCCCTGTCTTTGAGTACTGTTTTCAGTGTCCCGGTTACCTCTTTGCTAACATTCTCTTCAGAGCTGCAGTGAAACCAGGAACCACGTGGAGAAGGCACCCACACTGAAAGTGCCTGGAAGGAACATTGGGGCTTCTTCTCAGTGTCTCTGACATAGGGTTTCACTGTCCCAGGAAAGCCTCTGCTAACACCCTGCAGAGCGCTGTGCCCAATATACAGAAACGTCTTGCAGTATCTCCTACAGGGAAAGTGCCAGGAGGAATTGTGGAGCTTGTTCTCAGTGTCTCTGAGAATTGCTCTGATTATCCGTGTGACCTCTTTGCTAAGACTCTCCAGAGAGACATCCTCAAAACCAACACACATCTTGACATATCTCCCTCATTGATCGCAGTGTCTCCAGGAACGGCATTCAAGGAGCCAGGAACTTTTCTCCCTACACTGTCCATTGAGTTGTCCTCAAAACCAATATACATCCTGCTATATCTCCCACATGGAAAGTGCTTGGAGGGAGAAGTGGGGATTATGTTTAGACTTTCTCGGAACTGCTTCAAATCAACTAGATATCTTTGTGCTGTAAATCTCCCAACAGCCAAACGCAAAAGCAGCAAACATCTCGCTGTATGTCCCACATCCAAAGTGCCAAGAGAGTACTGTAGAGCTTGCTCTCCCTGTCTTTGAGTACTGTTTTCACTGTCCCAGTTACCTCTTCGCTAACATTCTCTTCAGAGCTGCAGTGAAACCAGGAACCACGTGGAGAAGGCACCCACACTGAAAGTGCCTGGAAGGAACATTGGGGCTTCTTCTCAGTGTCTCTGACATAGGGTTTCACTGTCCCAGGAAAGCCTCTGCTAACACCCTGCAGAGCGCTGTGCCCAATATACAGAAACGTCTTGCAGTATCTCCTACAGGGAAAGTGCCAGGAGGAATTGTGGAGCTTGTTCTCAGTGTCTCTGAGAATTGCTCTGATTATCCGTGTGACCTCTTTGCTAAGACTCTCCAGAGAGACGTCCTCAAAACCAACACACATCTTGACATATCTCCCTCATTGATCGCAGTGTCTCCAGGAACGGCATTCAAGGAGCCAGGAACTTTTCTCCCTACACTGTCCATTGAGTTGTCCTCAAAACCAATATACATCCTGCTATATCTCCCACATGGAAAGTGCTTGGCGGGAGAAGTGGGGATTATGTTTAGACTTTCTCGGAACTGCTTCAAATCAACTAGATATCTTTGTGCTGTAAATCTCCCAACAGCCAAACGCAAAAGCAGCAAACATGTCGCTGTATGTCCCACATCGTAAGTGCCAAGAGAGTACTGTAGAGCTTGCTCTCCCTGTCTTTGAGTACTGTTTTCAGTGTCCCGGTTACCTCTTTGCTAACATTCTCTTCAGAGCTGCAGTGAAACCAGGAACCACGTGGAAAAGGCACCCACACTGAAAATGACTGGAAGGAACATTGGGGCTTCTTCTCAGTGTCTCTGACATAGGGTTTCACTGTCCCGGGAAAGCCTCTGCTAACACCCTGCAGAGCGCTGTGCCCAATATACAGAACCGTCTTGCGGTATCTCCTACAGGGAAAGTGCCAGGAGGAATTGTGGAGCTTGGTCTCAGTGTCTCTGAGAATTGCTCTGATTATCCCTGTGACCTCTTTGCTAAGACTCTCCAGAGAGACGTCCTCAAAACCAACACACATCTTGACATATCTCCCACACTGACTGCAGAGTATCCAGGAACGGCATTCAAGGAGCCAGGAACTTTTCTGCCCACACTCTCCGGGGACAGTTCCTTAAAAGCAATAAACATCCTGCTATATCTCCCACATGGAAAGTGCCAGGAGGGAGAAGTGAGGATTATGCTTAGACTTTCTCGGAACTGCTTCAACTCAACTAGATATCTTTGTGCTGTAAATCTCCCAACAGCCAAACGCAAAAGCAGCAAACATGTCGCTGTATGTCCCACATCGTAAGTGCCAAGAGAGAGCTTGCTCTCCCTGTCTTTGAGTACTGTTTTCACTGTCCCGGTTACCTCTTTGCTAACATTCTCTTCAGAGCTGCAGTGAAACCAGGAACCACGTGGAGAAGGCACCCACACTGAAAGTGCCTGGAAGGAACATTGGGGCTTCTTCTCAGTGTCTCTGACATAGGGTTTCACTGTCCCGGGAAAGCCTCTGCTAACACCCTGCAGAGCGCTGTGCCCAATATACAGAAACGTCTTGCAGTATCTCCTACAGGGAAAGTGCCAGGAGGAATTGTGGAGCTTGTTCTCAGTGTCTCTGAGAATTGCTCTGATTATCCGTGTGACCTCTTTGCTAAGACTCTCCAGAGAGACATCCTCAAAACCAACACACATCTTGACATATCTCCCTCATTGATCGCAGTGTCTCCAGGAACGGCATTCAAGGAGCCAGGAACTTTTCTCCCTACACTGTCCATTGAGTTGTCCTCAAAACCAATATACATCCTGCTATATCTCCCACATGGAAAGTGCTTGGCGGGAGAAGTGGGGATTATGTTTAGACTTTCTCGGAACTGCTTCAAATCAACTAGATATCTTTGTGCTGTAAATCTCCCAACAGCCAAACGCAAAAGCAGCAAACATCTCGCTGTATGTCCCATATCCAAAGTGCCAAGAGAGTACTGTAGAGCTTGCTCTCCCTCTCTTTGAGTACTGTTTTCACTGTCCCGGTTACCTCTTTGCTAACATTCTCTTCAGAGCTGCAGTGAAACCAGGAACCACGTGGAGAAGGCACCCACACTGAAAATGACTGGAAGGAACATTGGGGCTTCTTCTCAGTGTCTCTGACATAGGGTTTCACTGTCCCGGGAAAGCCTCTGCTAACACCCTGCAGAGCGCTGTGCCCAATATACAGAAACGTCTTGCGGTATCTCCTACAGGGAAAGTGCCAGGAGGAATTGTGGAGCTTGGTCTCAGTGTCTCTGAGAATTGCTCTGATTATCCGTGTGACCTCTTTGCTAAGACTCTCCAGAGAGACGTCCTCAAAACCAACACACATCTTGACATATCTCCCACACTGACTGCAGAGTATCCAGGAACGGCATTCAAGGAGCCAGGAACTTTTCTGCCCACACTCTCCGGGGACAGTTCCTTAAAAGCAATAAACATCCTGCTATATCTCCCACATGGAAAGTGCCAGGAGGGAGAAGTGAGGATTATGCTTAGACTTTCTCGGAACTGCTTCAGCTCAACTAGATATCTTTGTGCTGTAAATCTCCCAACAGCCAAACGCAAAAGCAGCAAACATGTCGCTGTATGTCCCACATCGTAAGTGCCAAGAGAGAGCTTGCTCTCCCTGTCTTTGAGTACTGTTTTCACTGTCCCGGTTACCTCTTTGCTAACATTCTCTTCAGAGCTGCAGTGAAACCAGGAACCACGTGGAGAAGGCACCCACACTGAAAGTGCCTGGAAGGAACATTGGGGCTTCTTCTCAGTGTCTCTGACATAGGGTTTCACTGTCCCGGGAAAGCCTCTGCTAACACCCTGCAGAGCGCTGTGCCCAATATACAGAAACGTCTTGCAGTATCTCCTACAGGGAAAGTGCCAGGAGGAATTGTGGAGCTTGTTCTCAGTGTCTCTGAGAATTGCTCTGATTATCCGTGTGACCTCTTTGCTAAGACTCTCCAGAGAGACGTCCTCAAAACCAACACACATCTTGACATATCTCCCTCATTGATCGCAGTGTCTCCAGGAACGGCATTCAAGGAGCCAGGAACTTTTCTCCCTACACTGTCCATTGAGTTGTCCTCAAAACCAATATACATCCTGCTATATCTCCCACATGGAAAGTGCCAGGAGGGAGAAGTGGGGATTATGTTTAGACTTTCTCGGAACTGCTTCAAATCAACTAGATATCTTTGTGCTGTAAATCTCCCAACAGCCAAATCAAAAGCAGCAAACATCTCGCTGTATGTCCCACATCCAAAGTGCCAAGAGAGTAATGTAGAGCTTGCTCTCCCTGTCTTTGAGTACTGTTTTCACTGTCCCGGTTACCTCTTTGCTAACATTCTCTTCAGAGCTGCAGTGAAACCAGGAACCACGTGGAGAAGGCACCCACACTGAAAATGACTGGAAGGAACGTTGGGGCTTCTTCTCAGTGTCTCTGACATAGGGTTTCACTGTCCCGGGAAAGCCTCTGCTAACACCCTGCAGAGCGCTGTGCCCAATATACAGAAACGTCTTGCAGTATCTCCTACAGGGAAAGTGCCAGGAGGAATTGTGGAGCTTGTTCTCAGTGTCTCTGAGAATTGCTCTGATTATCCGTGTGACCTCTTTGCTAAGACTCTCCAGAGAGACGTCCTCAAAACCAACACACATCTTGACATATCTCCCTCATTGATCGCAGTGTCTCCAGGAACGGCATTCAAGGAGCCAGGAACTTTTCTCCCTACACTGTCCATTGAGTTGTCCTCAAAACCAATATACATCCTGCTATATCTCCCACATGGAAAGTGCTTGGCGGGAGAAGTGGGGATTATGTTTAGACTTTCTCGGAACTGCTTCAAATCAACTAGATATCTTTGTGCTGTAAATCTCCCAACAGCCAAACGCAAAAGCAGCAAACATCTCGCTGTATGTCCCACATCGTAAGTGCCAAGAGAGTACTGTAGAGCTTGCTCTCCCTGTCTTTGAGTACTGTTTTCAGTGTCCCGGTTACCTCTTTGCTAACATTCTCTTCAGAGCTGCAGTGAAACCAGGAACCACGTGGAAAAGGCACCCACACTGAAAATGACTGGAAGGAACATTGGGGCTTCTTCTCAGTGTCTCTGACATAGGGTTTCACTGTCCCGGGAAAGCCTCTGCTAACACCCTGCAGAGCGCTGTGCCCAATATACAGAACCGTCTTGCGGTATCTCCTACAGGGAAAGTGCCAGGAGGAATTGTGGAGCTTGGTCTCAGTGTCTCTGAGAATTGCTCTGATTATCCCTGTGACCTCTTTGCTAAGACTCTCCAGAGAGACGTCCTCAAAACCAACACACATCTTGACATATCTCCCACACTGACTGCAGAGTATCCAGGAACGGCATTCAAGGAGCCAGGAACTTTTCTGCCCACACTCTCCGGGGACAGTTCCTTAAAAGCAATAAACATCCTGCTATATCTCCCACATGGAAAGTGCCAGGAGGGAGAAGTGAGGATTATGCTTAGACTTTCTCGGAACTGCTTCAACTCAACTAGATATCTTTGTGCTGTAAATCTCCCAACAGCCAAACGCAAAAGCAGCAAACATGTCGCTGTATGTCCCACATCGTAAGTGCCAAGAGAGAGCTTGCTCTCCCTGTCTTTGAGTACTGTTTTCACTGTCCCGGTTACCTCTTTGCTAACATTCTCTTCAGAGCTGCAGTGAAACCAGGAACCACGTGGAGAAGGCACCCACACTGAAAGTGCCTGGAAGGAACATTGGGGCTTCTTCTCAGTGTCTCTGACATAGGGTTTCACTGTCCCGGGAAAGCCTCTGCTAACACCCTGCAGAGCGCTGTGCCCAATATACAGAAACGTCTTGCAGTATCTCCTACAGGGAAAGTGCCAGGAGGAATTGTGGAGCTTGTTCTCAGTGTCTCTGAGAATTGCTCTGATTATCCGTGTGACCTCTTTGCTAAGACTCTCCAGAGAGACATCCTCAAAACCAACACACATCTTGACATATCTCCCTCATTGATCGCAGTGTCTCCAGGAACGGCATTCAAGGAGCCAGGAACTTTTCTCCCTACACTGTCCATTGAGTTGTCCTCAAAACCAATATACATCCTGCTATATCTCCCACATGGAAAGTGCTTGGCGGGAGAAGTGGGGATTATGTTTAGACTTTCTCGGAACTGCTTCAAATCAACTAGATATCTTTGTGCTGTAAATCTCCCAACAGCCAAACGCAAAAGCAGCAAACATCTCGCTGTATGTCCCATATCCAAAGTGCCAAGAGAGTACTGTAGAGCTTGCTCTCCCTGTCTTTGAGTACTGTTTTCACTGTCCCGGTTACCTCTTTGCTAACATTCTCTTCAGAGCTGCAGTGAAACCAGGAACCACGTGGAGAAGGCACCCACACTGAAAATGACTGGAAGGAACATTGGGGCTTCTTCTCAGTGTCTCTGACATAGGGTTTCACTGTCCCGGGAAAGCCTCTGCTAACACCCTGCAGAGCGCTGTGCCCAATATACAGAAACGTCTTGCGGTATCTCCTACAGGGAAAGTGCCAGGAGGAATTGTGGAGCTTGGTCTCAGTGTCTCTGAGAATTGCTCTGATTATCCGTGTGACCTCTTTGCTAAGACTCTCCAGAGAGACGTCCTCAAAACCAACACACATCTTGACATATCTCCCACACTGACTGCAGAGTATCCAGGAACGGCATTCAAGGAGCCAGGAACTTTTCTGCCCACACTCTCCGGGGACAGTTCCTTAAAAGCAATAAACATCCTGCTATATCTCCCACATGGAAAGTGCCAGGAGGGAGAAGTGAGGATTATGCTTAGACTTTCTCGGAACTGCTTCAGCTCAACTAGATATCTTTGTGCTGTAAATCTCCCAACAGCCAAATCAAAAGCAGCAAACATCTCGCTGTATGTCCCACATCGTAAGTGCCAAGAGAGAGCTTGCTCTCCCTGTCTTTGAGTACTGTTTTCACTGTCCCGGTTACCTCTTTGCTAACATTCTCTTCAGAGCTGCAGTGAAACCAGGAACCACGTGGAGAAGGCACCCACACTGAAAGTGCCTGGAAGGAACATTGGGGCTTCTTCTCAGTGTCTCTGACATAGGGTTTCACTGTCCCGGGAAAGCCTCTGCTAACACCCTGCAGAGCGCTGTGCCCAATATACAGAAACGTCTTGCAGTATCTCCTACAGGGAAAGTGCCAGGAGGAATTGTGGAGCTTGTTCTCAGTGTCTCTGAGAATTGCTCTGATTATCCGTGTGACCTCTTTGCTAAGACTCTCCAGAGAGACGTCCTCAAAACCAACACACATCTTGACATATCTCCCTCATTGATCGCAGTGTCTCCAGGAACGGCATTCAAGGAGCCAGGAACTTTTCTCCCTACACTGTCTATTGAGTTGTCCTCAAAACCAATATACATCCTGCTATATCTCCCACATGGAAAGTGCCAGGAGGGAGAAGTGGGGATTATGTTTAGACTTTCTCGGAACTGCTTCAAATCAACTAGATATCTTTGTGCTGTAAATCTCCCAACAGCCAAATCAAAAGCAGCAAACATCTCGCTGTATGTCCCACATCCAAAGTGCCAAGAGAGTAATGTAGAGCTTGCTCTCCCTGTCTTTGAGTACTGTTTTCACTGTCCCGGTTACCTCTTTGCTAACATTCTCTTCAGAGCTGCAGTGAAACCAGGAACCACGTGGAGAAGGCACCCACACTGAAAATGACTGGAAGGAACGTTGGGGCTTCTTCTCAGTGTCTCTGACATAGGGTTTCACTGTCCCGGGAAAGCCTCTGCTAACACCCTGCAGAGCGCTGTGCCCAATATACAGAAACGTCTTGCAGTATCTCCTACAGGGAAAGTGCCAGGAGGAATTGTGGAGCTTGGTCTCAGTGTCTCTGAGAATTGCTCTGATTATCCGTGTGACCTCTTTGCTAAGACTCTCCAGAGAGACGTCCTCAAAACCAACACACATCTTGACATATCTCCCTCATTGATCGCAGTGTCTCCAGGAACGGCATTCAAGGAGCCAGGAACTTTTCTCCCTACACTGTCCATTGAGTTGTCCTCAAAACCAATATACATCCTGCTATATCTCCCACATGGAAAGTGCTTGGCGGGAGAAGTGGGGATTATGTTTAGACTTTCTCGGAACTGCTTCAAATCAACTAGATATCTTTGTGCTGTAAATCTCCCAACAGCCAAATCAAAAGCAGCAAACATCTCGCTGTATGTCCCACATCCAAAGTGCCAAGAGAGTAATGTAGAGCTTGCTAACCCTCTCTTTGAGTACTGTTTTCAGTGTCCCGGTTACCTCTTTGCTAACATTCTCTTCAGAGCTGCAGTGAAACCAGGAACCACGTGGAGAAGGCACCCACACTGAAAATGACTGGAAGGAACGTTGGGGCTTCTTCTCAGTGTCTCTGACATAGGGTTTCACTGTCCCGGGAAAGCCTCTGCTAACACCCTGCAGAGCGCTGTGCCCAATATACAGAAACGTCTTGCAGTATCTCCTACAGGGAAAGTGCCAGGAGGAATTGTGGAGCTTGTTCTCAGTGTCTCTGAGAATTGCTCTGATTATCCGTGTGACCTCTTTGCTAAGACTCTCCAGAGAGACGTCCTCAAAACCAACACACATCTTGACATATCTCCCTCATTGATCGCAGTGTCTCCAGGAACGGCATTCAAGGAGCCAGGAACTTTTCTCCCTACACTGTCCATTGAGTTGTCCTCAAAACCAATATACATCCTGCTATATCTCCCACATGGAAAGTGCCAGGAGGGAGAAGTGGGGATTATGTTTAGACTTTCTCGGAACTGCTTCAAATCAACTAGATATCTTTGTGCTGTAAATCTCCCAACAGCCAAATCAAAAGCAGCAAACATCTCGCTGTATGTCCCACATCCAAAGTGCCAAGAGAGTAATGTAGAGCTTGCTCTCCCTGTCTTTGAGTACTGTTTTCACTGTCCCGGTTACCTCTTTGCTAACATTCTCTTCAGAGCTGCAGTGAAACCAGGAACCACGTGGAGAAGGCACCCACACTGAAAGTGCCTGGAAGGAACATTGGGGCTTCTTCTCAGTGTCTCTGACATAGGGTTTCACTGTCCCGGGAAAGTCTCTGCTAACACCCTGCAGAGCACAGCGCCCAATATACAGAAACGTCTTGCGGTATCTCCTACAGGGAAAGTGCCAGGAGAAATTGTGGAGCTTGGTCTCAGTGTCTCTGAGAATTGCTCTGATTATCCGTGTGACCTCTTTGCTAAGACTCTCCAGAGAGACGTCCTCAAAACCAACACACATCTTGACATATCTCCCTCATTGATCGCAGTGTCTCCAGGAACGGCATTCAAGGAGCCAGGAACTTTTCTCCCTACACTGTCCATTGAGTTGTCCTCAAAACCAATATACATCCTGCTATATCTCCCACATGGAAAGTGCTTGGAGGGAGAAGTGGGGATTATGTTTAGACTTTCTCGGAACTGCTTCAAATCAACTAGATATCTTTGTGCTGTAAATCTCCCAACAGCCAAACGTAAAAGCAGCAAACATCTCGCTGTATGTCCCATATCCAAAGTGCCAAGAGAGTACTGTAGAGCTTGCTCTCCCTGTCTTTGAGTACTGTTTTCAGTGTCCCGGTTACCTCTTTGCTAACATTCTCTTCAGAGCTGCAGTGAAACCAGGAACCACGTGGAGAAGGCACCCACACTGAAAGTGCCTGGAAGGAACATTGGGGCTTCTTCTCAGTGTCTCTGACATAGGGTTTCACTGTCCCAGGAAAGCCTCTGCTAACACCCTGCAGAGCGCTGTGCCCAATATACAGAAACGTCTTGCGGTATCTCCTACAGGGAAAGTGCCAGGAGGAATTGTGGAGCTTGTTCTCAGTGTCTCTGAGAATTGCTCTGATTATCCGTGTGACCTCTTTGCTAAGACTCTCCAGAGAGACGTCCTCAAAACCAACACACATCTTGACATATCTCCCTCATTGATCGCAGTGTCTCCAGGAACGGCATTCAAGGAGCCAGGAACTTTTCTCCCTGCACTGTCTATTGAGTTGTCCTCAAAACCAATATACATCCTGCTATATCTCCCACATGGAAAGTGCTTGGGGGGAGAAGTGGGGATTATGTTTAGACTTTCTCGGAACTGCTTCAAATCAACTAGATATCTTTGTGCTGTAAATCTTCCAACAGCCAAACACAAAAGCAGCAAACATCTCGCTGTATGTCTCACATCGTAAGTGCCAAGAGAGAGCTTGCTCTCCCTGTCTTTGAGTACTGTTTTCACTGTCCCAGTTACCTCTTTGCTAACATTCTCTTCAGAGCTGCAGTGAAACCAGGAACCATGTGGAGAAGGCACCCACACTGAAAGTGCCTGGAAGGAACATTGGGGCTTCTTCTCAGTGTCTCTGACATAGGGTTTCACTGTCCCGGGAAAGTCTCTGCTAACACCCTGCAGAGCGCTGTGCCCAATATACAGAAACGTCTTGCGGTATCTCCTACAGGGAAAGTGCCAGGAGGAATTGTGGAGCTTGGTCTCAGTGTCTCTGAGAATTGCTCTGATTATCCCTGTGACCTCTTTGCTAAGACTCTCCAGAGACACGTCCTCAAAACCAACACACATCTTGACATATCTCCCTCATTGATCGCAGTGTCTCCAGGAACGGCATTCAAGGAGCCAGGAACTTTTCTCCCTACACTGTCCATTGAGTTGTCCTCAAAACCAATATACATCCTGCTATATCTCCCACATGGAAAGTGCTTGGAGGGAGAAATGGGGATTATGTTTAGACTTTCTCGGAACTGCTTCAAATCAACTAGATAGCTTTGTGCTGTAAATCTCCCAACAGCCAAACGTAAAAGCAGCAAACATCTCGCTGTATGTCCCATATCCAAAGTGCCAAGAGAGTACTGTAGAGCTTGCTCTCCCTGTCTTTGAGTACTGTTTTCACTGTCCCGGTTACCTCTTTGCTAACATTCTCTTCAGAGCTGCAGTGAAACCAGGAACCACGTGGAGAAGGCACCCACACTGAAAGTGCCTGGAAGGAACACTGGGGCTTCTTCTCAGTGTCTCTGACATAGGGTTTCACTGTCCCAGGAAAGCCTCTGCTAACACCCTGCAGAGCGCTGTGCCCAATATACAGAAACGTCTTGCAGTATCTCCTACAGGGAAAGTGCCAGGAGGAATTGTGGAGCTTGTTCTCAGTGTCTCTGAGAATTGCTCTGATTATCCGTGTGACCTCTTTGCTAAGACTCTCCAGAGAGACGTCCTCAAAACCAACACACATCTTGACATATCTCCCTCATTGATCGCAGTGTCTCCAGGAACGGCATTCAAGGAGCCAGGAACTTTTCTCCCTACACTGTCCATTGAGTTGTCCTCAAAACCAATATACATCCTGCTATATCTCCCACATGGAAAGTGCTTGGCGGGAGAAGTGGGGATTATGTTTAGACTTTCTCGGAACTGCTTCAAATCAACTAGATATCTTTGTGCTGTAAATCTCCCAACAGCCAAATCAAAAGCAGCAAACATCTCGCTGTATGTCCCACATCCAAAGTGCCAAGAGAGTAATGTAGAGCTTGCTAACCCTCTCCTTGAGTACTGTTTTCAGTGTCCCGGTTACCTCTTTGCTAACATTCTCTTCAGAGCTGCAGTGAAACCAGGAACCACGTGGAGAAGGCACCCACACTGAAAATGACTGGAAGGAACGTTGGGGCTTCTTCTCAGTGTCTCTGACATAGGGTTTCACTGTCCCGGGAAAGCCTCTGCTAACACCCTGCAGAGCGCTGTGCCCAATATACAGAAACGTCTTGCGGTATCTCCTACAGGGAAAGTGCCAGGAGGAATTGTGGAGCTTGGTCTCAGTGTCTCTGAGAATTGCTCTGATTATCCGTGTGACCTCTTTGCTAAGACTCTCCAGAGAGACGTCCTCAAAACCAACACACATCTTGACATATCTCCCTCATTGATCGCAGTGTCTCCAGGAACGGCATTCAAGGAGCCAGGAACTTTTCTCCCTACACTGTCTATTGAGTTGTCCTCAAAACCAATATACATCCTGCTATATCTCCCACATGGAAAGTGCTTGGGGGGAGAAGTGGGGATTATGTTTAGACTTTCTCGGAACTGCTTCAAATCAACTAGATATCTTTGTGCTGTAAATCTTCCAACAGCCAAACACAAAAGCAGCAAACATCTCGCTGTATGTCTCACATCGTAAGTGCCAAGAGAGAGCTTGCTCTCCCTGTCTTTGAGTACTGTTTTCACTGTCCCAGTTACCTCTTTGCTAACATTCTCTTCAGAGCTGCAGTGAAACCAGGAACCATGTGGAGAAGGCACCCACACTGAAAGTGCCTGGAAGGAACATTGGGGCTTCTTCTCAGTGTCTCTGACATAGGGTTTCACTGTCCCGGGAAAGTCTCTGCTAACACCCTGCAGAGCGCTGTGCCCAATATACAGAAACGTCTTGCGGTATCTCCTACAGGGAAAGTGCCAGGAGGAATTGTGGAGCTTGGTCTCAGTGTCTCTGAGAATTGCTCTGATTATCCGTGTGACCTCTTTGCTAAGACTCTCCAGAGAGACGTCCTCAAAACCAACACACATCTTGACATATCTCCCTCATTGATCGCAGTGTCTCCAGGAACGGCATTCAAGGAGCCAGGAACTTTTCTCCCTACACTGTCCATTGAGTTGTCCTCAAAACCAATATACATCCTGCTATATCTCCCACATGGAAAGTGCTTGGCGGGAGAAGTGGGGATTATGTTTAGACTTTCTCGGAACTGCTTCAAATCAACTAGATATCTTTGTGCTGTAAATCTTCCAACAGCCAAACACAAAAGCAGCAAACATCTCGCTGTATGTCCCACATCGTAAGTGCCAAGAGAGAGCTTGCTCTCCCTGTCTTTGAGTACTGTTTTCACTGTCCCGGTTACCTCTTTGCTAACATTCTCTTCAGAGCTGCAGTGAAACCAGGAACCACGTGGAGAAGGCACCCACACTGAAAGTGCCTGGAAGGAACATTGGGGCTTCTTCTCAGTGTCTCTGACATAGGGTTTCACTGTCCCGGGAAAGCCTCTGCTAACACCCTGCAGAGCGCTGTGCCCAATATACAGAAACGTCTTGCGGTATCTCCTACAGGGAAAGTGCCAGGAGGAATTGTGGAGCTTGTTCTCAGTGTCTCTGAGAATTGCTCTGATTATCCGTGTGACCTCTTTGCTAAGACTCTCCAGAGAGACGTCCTCAAAACCAACACACATCTTGACATATCTCCCTCATTGATCGCAGTGTCTCCAGGAACGGCATTCAAGGAGCCAGGAACTTTTCTCCCTACACTGTCCATTGAGTTGTCCTCAAAACCAATATACATCCTGCTATATCTCCCACATGGAAAGTGCTTGGCGGGAGAAGTGGGGATTATGTTTAGACTTTCTCGGAACTGCTTCAAATCAACTAGATATCTTTGTGCTGTAAATCTCCCAACAGCCAAATCAAAAGCAGCAAACATCTCGCTGTATGTCCCACATCCAAAGTGCCAAGAGAGTAATGTAGAGCTTGCTCTCCCTGTCTTTGAGTACTGTTTTCACTGTCCCAGTTACCTCTTTGCTAACATTCTCTTCAGAGCTGCAGTGAAACCAGGAACCACGTGGAGAAGGCACCCACACTGAAAATGACTGGAAGGAACGTTGGGGCTTCTTCTCAGTGTCTCTGACATAGGGTTTCACTGTCCCGGGAAAGCCTCTGCTAACACCCTGCAGAGCGCTGTGCCCAATATACAGAAACGTCTTGCGGTATCTCCTACAGGGAAAGTGCCAGGAGGAATTGTGGAGCTCGGTCTCAGTGTCTCTGAGAATTGCTCTGATTATCCGTGTGACCTCTTTGCTAAGACTCTCCAGAGAGACGTCCTCAAAACCAACACACATCTTGACATATCTCCCTCATTGATCGCAGTGTCTCCAGGAACGGCATTCAAGGAGCCAGGAACTTTTCTCCCTACACTGTCTATTGAGTTGTCCTCAAAACCAATATACATCCTGCTATATCTCCCACATGGAAAGTGCTTGGGGGGAGAAGTGGGGATTATGTTTAGACTTTCTCGGAACTGCTTCAAATCAACTAGATATCTTTGTGCTGTAAATCTTCCAACAGCCAAACACAAAAGCAGCAAACATCTCGCTGTATGTCCCACATCGTAAGTGCCAAGAGAGAGCTTGCTCTCCCTGTCTTTGAGTACTGTTTTCACTGTCCCGGTTACCTCTTTGCTAACATTCTCTTCAGAGCTGCAGTGAAACCAGGAACCACGTGGAGAAGGCACCCACACTGAAAGTGCCTGGAAGGAACACTGGGGCTTCTTCTCAGTGTCTCTGACATAGGGTTTCACTGTCCCGGGAAAGTCTCTGCTAACACCCTGCAGAGCGCTGTACCCAATATACAGAAACGTCTTGCGGTATCTCCTACAGGGAAAGTGCCAGGAGGAATTGTGGAGCTTGGTCTCAGTGTCTCTGACAATTGCTCTGATTATCCGTGTGACCTCTTTGCTAAGACTCTCCAGAGAGACGTCCTCAAAACCAACACACATCTTGACATATCTCCCACACTGACTGCAGAGTATCCAGGAACGGCATTCAAGGAGCCAGGAACTTTTCTGCCCACACTGTCCATTGAGTGGTCCTCAAAACCAATATACATCCTGCTATATCTCCCACATGGAAAGTGCTTGGCGGGAGAAGTGGGGATTATGTTTAGACTTTCTCGGAACTGCTTCAAATCAACTAGATATCTTTGTGCTGTAAATCTCCCAACAGCCAAACGCAAAAGCAGCAAACATCTCGCTGTATGTTCCACATCCAAAGTGCCAAGAGAGAGCTTGCTCTCCCTGTCTTTGAGTACTGTTTTCACTGTCCCGGTTACCTCTTTCTAACATTCTCTTCAGAGCTGCAGTGAAACCAGGAACCACGTGGAGAAGGCACCCACCCTGAAAATGACTGGAAGGAACGTTGGGGCTTCTTCTCAGTGTCTCTGATGTCGGGTTTCACTGTCCCGGGAAAGCCTCTGCTAACACCCTGCAGAGCGCAGTGCCCAATATACAGAAACGTCTTGCAGTATCTCCTACAGGGAAAGTGCCAGGAGGAATTGTGGAGCTTGGTCTCAGTGTCTCTGAGAATTGCTCTGATTATCCGTGTGACCTCTTTGCTAAGACTCTCCAGAGAGACGTCCTCAAAACCAACACACATCTTGAAATATCTCCCACACTGACCGCAGAGTATCCAGGAACGGCATTCAAGGAGCCAGGAAATTTTCTGCCCACACTCTCCGGGGACAGTTCCTTAAAAGCAATATACATCCTGCTATATCTCCCACATCGAAAGTGCCAGGAGGCAGAATTGGGGATTATGTTTAGACTTTCTCAGAACTGCTTCAAATCAACTAGATATCTTTGTGCTGTAAATCTCCCAACAGCCAAACGTAAAAGCAGCAAACATCTCGCTGTGTGTCCCACATCGTAAGTGCCAAGAGAGAGCTTGCTCTCCCTGTCTTTGAGTACTGTTTTCACTGTCCCGGTTACCTCTTTGCTAACATTCTCTTCAGAGCTGCAGTGAAACCAGGAACCACGTGGAGAAGGCACCCACACTGAAAATGACTGGAAGGAACGTTGGGGCTTCTTCTCAGTGTCTCTGACATAGGGTTTCACTGTCCCGGGAAAGCCTCTGCTAACACCCTGCAGAGCGCTGTGCCCAATATACAGAAACGTCTTGCGGTATCTCCTACAGGGAAAGTGCCAGGAGGAATTGTGGAGCTTGTTCTCAGTGTCTCTGAGAATTGCTCTGATTATCCGTGTGACCTCTTTGCTAAGACTCTCCAGAGAGACGTCCTCAAAACCAACACACATCTTGACATATCTCCCTCATTGATCGCAGTGTCTCCAGGAACGGCATTCAAGGAGCCAGGAACTTTTCTCCCTACACTGTCTATTGAGTTGTCCTCAAAACCAATATACATCCTGCTATATCTCCCACATGGAAAGTGCTTGGGGGGAGAAGTGGGGATTATGTTTAGACTTTCTCGGAACTGCTTCAAATCAACTAGATATCTTTGTGCTGTAAATCTTCCAACAGCCAAACACAAAAGCAGCAAACATCTCGCTGTATGTCTCACATCGTAAGTGCCAAGAGAGAGCTTGCTCTCCCTGTCTTTGAGTACTGTTTTCACTGTCCCAGTTACCTCTTTGCTAACATTCTCTTCAGAGCTGCAGTGAAACCAGGAACCATGTGGAGAAGGCACCCACACTGAAAGTGCCTGGAAGGAACATTGGGGCTTCTTCTCAGTGTCTCTGACATAGGGTTTCACTGTCCCGGGAAAGTCTCTGCTAACACCCTGCAGAGCGCTGTGCCCAATATACAGAAACGTCTTGCGGTATCTCCTACAGGGAAAGTGCCAGGAGGAATTGTGGAGCTTGGTCTCAGTGTCTCTGAGAATTGCTCTGATTATCCGTGTGACCTCTTTGCTAAGACTCTCCAGAGAGACGTCCTCAAAACCAACACACATCTTGACATATCTCCCTCATTGATCGCAGTGTCTCCAGGAACGGCATTCAAGGAGCCAGGAACTTTTCTCCCTACACTGTCCATTGAGTTGTCCTCAAAACCAATATACATCCTGCTATATCTCCCACATGGAAAGTGCTTGGCGGGAGAAGTGGGGATTATGTTTAGACTTTCTCGGAACTGCTTCAAATCAACTAGATATCTTTGTGCTGTAAATCTTCCAACAGCCAAACACAAAAGCAGCAAACATCTCGCTGTATGTCCCACATCGTAAGTGCCAAGAGAGAGCTTGCTCTCCCTGTCTTTGAGTACTGTTTTCACTGTCCCGGTTACCTCTTTGCTAACATTCTCTTCAGAGCTGCAGTGAAACCAGGAACCACGTGGAGAAGGCACCCACACTGAAAGTGCCTGGAAGGAACATTGGGGCTTCTTCTCAGTGTCTCTGACATAGGGTTTCACTGTCCCGGGAAAGTCTCTGCTAACACCCTGCAGAGCGCTGTGCCCAATATACAGAAACGTCTTGCGGTATCTCCTACAGGGAAAGTGCCAGGAGGAATTGTGGAGCTTGTTCTCAGTGTCTCTGAGAATTGCTCTGATTATCCGTGTGACCTCTTTGCTAAGACTCTCCAGAGAGACGTCCTCAAAACCAACACACATCTTGACATATCTCCCTCATTGATCGCAGTGTCTCCAGGAACGGCATTCAAGGAGCCAGGAACTTTTCTCCCTACACTGTCCATTGAGTTGTCCTCAAAACCAATATACATCCTGCTATATCTCCCACATGGAAAGTGCTTGGCGGGAGAAGTGGGGATTATGTTTAGACTTTCTCGGAACTGCTTCAAATCAACTAGATATCTTTGTGCTGTAAATCTCCCAACAGCCAAATCAAAAGCAGCAAACATCTCGCTGTATGTCCCACATCCAAAGTGCCAAGAGAGTAATGTAGAGCTTGCTAACCCTCTCCTTGAGTACTGTTTTCAGTGTCCCGGTTACCTCTTTGCTAACATTCTCTTCAGAGCTGCAGTGAAACCAGGAACCACGTGGAGAAGGCACCCACACTGAAAATGACTGGAAGGAACGTTGGGGCTTCTTCTCAGTGTCTCTGACATAGGGTTTCACTGTCCCGGGAAAGCCTCTGCTAACACCCTGCAGAGCGCTGTGCCCAATATACAGAAACGTCTTGCGGTATCTCCTACAGGGAAAGTGCCAGGAGGAATTGTGGAGCTCGGTCTCAGTGTCTCTGAGAATTGCTCTGATTATCCGTGTGACCTCTTTGCTAAGACTCTCCAGAGAGACGTCCTCAAAACCAACACACATCTTGACATATCTCCCTCATTGATCGCAGTGTCTCCAGGAACGGCATTCAAGGAGCCAGGAACTTTTCTCCCTACACTGTCTATTGAGTTGTCCTCAAAACCAATATACATCCTGCTATATCTCCCACATGGAAAGTGCTTGGGGGGAGAAGTGGGGATTATGTTTAGACTTTCTCGGAACTGCTTCAAATCAACTAGATATCTTTGTGCTGTAAATCTTCCAACAGCCAAACACAAAAGCAGCAAACATCTCGCTGTATGTCCCACATCGTAAGTGCCAAGAGAGAGCTTGCTCTCCCTGTCTTTGAGTACTGTTTTCACTGTCCCGGTTACCTCTTTGCTAACATTCTCTTCAGAGCTGCAGTGAAACCAGGAACCACGTGGAGAAGGCACCCACACTGAAAGTGCCTGGAAGGAACACTGGGGCTTCTTCTCAGTGTCTCTGACATAGGGTTTCACTGTCCCGGGAAAGTCTCTGCTAACACCCTGCAGAGCGCTGTACCCAATATACAGAAACGTCTTGCGGTATCTCCTACAGGGAAAGTGCCAGGAGGAATTGTGGAGCTTGGTCTCAGTGTCTCTGACAATTGCTCTGATTATCCGTGTGACCTCTTTGCTAAGACTCTCCAGAGAGACGTCCTCAAAACCAACACACATCTTGACATATCTCCCACACTGACTGCAGAGTATCCAGGAACGGCATTCAAGGAGCCAGGAACTTTTCTGCCCACACTGTCCATTGAGTGGTCCTCAAAACCAATATACATCCTGCTATATCTCCCACATGGAAAGTGCTTGGCGGGAGAAGTGGGGATTATGTTTAGACTTTCTCGGAACTGCTTCAAATCAACTAGATATCTTTGTGCTGTAAATCTCCCAACAGCCAAACGCAAAAGCAGCAAACATCTCGCTGTATGTTCCACATCCAAAGTGCCAAGAGAGAGCTTGCTCTCCCTGTCTTTGAGTACTGTTTTCACTGTCCCGGTTACCTCTTTCTAACATTCTCTTCAGAGCTGCAGTGAAACCAGGAACCACGTGGAGAAGGCACCCACCCTGAAAATGACTGGAAGGAACGTTGGGGCTTCTTCTCAGTGTCTCTGATGTCGGGTTTCACTGTCCCGGGAAAGCCTCTGCTAACACCCTGCAGAGCGCAGTGCCCAATATACAGAAACGTCTTGCAGTATCTCCTACAGGGAAAGTGCCAGGAGGAATTGTGGAGCTTGGTCTCAGTGTCTCTGAGAATTGCTCTGATTATCCGTGTGACCTCTTTGCTAAGACTCTCCAGAGAGACGTCCTCAAAACCAACACACATCTTGAAATATCTCCCACACTGACCGCAGAGTATCCAGGAACGGCATTCAAGGAGCCAGGAAATTTTCTGCCCACACTCTCCGGGGACAGTTCCTTAAAAGCAATATACATCCTGCTATATCTCCCACATCGAAAGTGCCAGGAGGCAGAATTGGGGATTATGTTTAGACTTTCTCAGAACTGCTTCAAATCAACTAGATATCTTTGTGCTGTAAATCTCCCAACAGCCAAACGTAAAAGCAGCAAACATCTCGCTGTGTGTCCCACATCGTAAGTGCCAAGAGAGAGCTTGCTCTCCCTGTCTTTGAGTACTGTTTTCACTGTCCCGGTTACCTCTTTGCTAACATTCTCTTCAGAGCTGCAGTGAAACCAGGAACCACGTGGAGAAGGCACCCACACTGAAAGTGCCTGGAAGGAACACTGGGGCTTCTTCTCAGTGTCTCTGACATAGGGTTTCACTGTCCCAGGAAAGCCTCTGCTAACACCCTGCAGAGCGCTGTGCCCAATATACAGAAACATCTTGCAGTATCTCCTACAGGGAAAGTGCCAGGAGGAATTGTGGAGCTTGTTCTCAGTGTCTCTGAGAATTGCTCTGATTATCCGTGTGACCTCTTTGCTAAGACTCTCCAGAGAGACGTCCTCAAAACCAACACACATCTTGACATATCTCCCTCATTGATCGCAGTGTCTCCAGGAACGGCATTCAAGGAGCCAGGAACTTTTCTCCCTACACTGTCCATTGAGTTGTCCTCAAAACCAATATACATCCTGCTATATCTCCCACATGGAAAGTGCTTGGCGGGAGAAGTGGGGATTATGTTTAGACTTTCTCGGAACTGCTTCAAATCAACTAGATATCTTTGTGCTGTAAATCTCCCAACAGCCAAATCAAAAGCAGCAAACATCTCGCTGTATGTCCCACATCCAAAGTGCCAAGAGAGTAATGTAGAGCTTGCTAACCCTCTCCTTGAGTACTGTTTTCAGTGTCCCGGTTACCTCTTTGCTAACATTCTCTTCAGAGCTGCAGTGAAACCAGGAACCACGTGGAGAAGGCACCCACACTGAAAATGACTGGAAGGAACGTTGGGGCTTCTTCTCAGTGTCTCTGACATAGGGTTTCACTGTCCCGGGAAAGCCTCTGCTAACACCCTGCAGAGCGCTGTGCCCAATATACAGAAACGTCTTGCGGTATCTCCTACAGGGAAAGTGCCAGGAGGAATTGTGGAGCTCGGTCTCAGTGTCTCTGAGAATTGCTCTGATTATCCGTGTGACCTCTTTGCTAAGACTCTCCAGAGAGACGTCCTCAAAACCAACACACATCTTGACATATCTCCCTCATTGATCGCAGTGTCTCCAGGAACGGCATTCAAGGAGCCAGGAACTTTTCTCCCTACACTGTCTATTGAGTTGTCCTCAAAACCAATATACATCCTGCTATATCTCCCACATGGAAAGTGCTTGGGGGGAGAAGTGGGGATTATGTTTAGACTTTCTCGGAACTGCTTCAAATCAACTAGATATCTTTGTGCTGTAAATCTTCCAACAGCCAAACACAAAAGCAGCAAACATCTCGCTGTATGTCCCACATCGTAAGTGCCAAGAGAGAGCTTGCTCTCCCTGTCTTTGAGTACTGTTTTCACTGTCCCGGTTACCTCTTTGCTAACATTCTCTTCAGAGCTGCAGTGAAACCAGGAACCACGTGGAGAAGGCACCCACACTGAAAGTGCCTGGAAGGAACACTGGGGCTTCTTCTCAGTGTCTCTGACATAGGGTTTCACTGTCCCGGGAAAGTCTCTGCTAACACCCTGCAGAGCGCTGTACCCAATATACAGAAACGTCTTGCGGTATCTCCTACAGGGAAAGTGCCAGGAGGAATTGTGGAGCTTGGTCTCAGTGTCTCTGACAATTGCTCTGATTATCCGTGTGACCTCTTTGCTAAGACTCTCCAGAGAGACGTCCTCAAAACCAACACACATCTTGACATATCTCCCACACTGACTGCAGAGTATCCAGGAACGGCATTCAAGGAGCCAGGAACTTTTCTGCCCACACTGTCCATTGAGTGGTCCTCAAAACCAATATACATCCTGCTATATCTCCCACATGGAAAGTGCTTGGCGGGAGAAGTGGGGATTATGTTTAGACTTTCTCGGAACTGCTTCAAATCAACTAGATATCTTTGTGCTGTAAATCTCCCAACAGCCAAACGCAAAAGCAGCAAACATCTCGCTGTATGTTCCACATCCAAAGTGCCAAGAGAGAGCTTGCTCTCCCTGTCTTTGAGTACTGTTTTCACTGTCCCGGTTACCTCTTTCTAACATTCTCTTCAGAGCTGCAGTGAAACCAGGAACCACGTGGAGAAGGCACCCACCCTGAAAATGACTGGAAGGAACGTTGGGGCTTCTTCTCAGTGTCTCTGATGTCGGGTTTCACTGTCCCGGGAAAGCCTCTGCTAACACCCTGCAGAGCGCAGTGCCCAATATACAGAAACGTCTTGCAGTATCTCCTACAGGGAAAGTGCCAGGAGGAATTGTGGAGCTTGGTCTCAGTGTCTCTGAGAATTGCTCTGATTATCCGTGTGACCTCTTTGCTAAGACTCTCCAGAGAGACGTCCTCAAAACCAACACACATCTTGAAATATCTCCCACACTGACCGCAGAGTATCCAGGAACGGCATTCAAGGAGCCAGGAAATTTTCTGCCCACACTCTCCGGGGACAGTTCCTTAAAAGCAATATACATCCTGCTATATCTCCCACATCGAAAGTGCCAGGAGGCAGAATTGGGGATTATGTTTAGACTTTCTCAGAACTGCTTCAAATCAACTAGATATCTTTGTGCTGTAAATCTCCCAACAGCCAAACGTAAAAGCAGCAAACATCTCGCTGTGTGTCCCACATCGTAAGTGCCAAGAGAGAGCTTGCTCTCCCTGTCTTTGAGTACTGTTTTCACTGTCCCGGTTACCTCTTTGCTAACATTCTCTTCAGAGCTGCAGTGAAACCAGGAACCACGTGGAGAAGGCACCCACACTGAAAGTGCCTGGAAGGAACACTGGGGCTTCTTCTCAGTGTCTCTGACATAGGGTTTCACTGTCCCAGGAAAGCCTCTGCTAACACCCTGCAGAGCGCTGTGCCCAATATACAGAAACGTCTTGCAGTATCTCCTACAGGGAAAGTGCCAGGAGGAATTGTGGAGCTTGTTCTCAGTGTCTCTGAGAATTGCTCTGATTATCCGTGTGACCTCTTTGCTAAGACTCTCCAGAGAGCCGTCCTCAAAACCAACACACATCTTGACATATCTCCCTCATTGATCGCAGTGTCTCCAGGAACGGCATTCAAGGAGCCAGGAACTTTTCTCCCTACACTGTCCATTGAGTTGTCCTCAAAACCAATATACATCCTGCTATATCTCCCACATGGAAAGTGCCAGGAGGGAGAAGTTGGGATTATGTTTAGACTTTCTCGGAACTGCTTCAAATCAACTAGATATCTTTGTGCTGTAAATCTCCCAACAGCCAAACACAAAAGCAGCAAACATCTCGCTGTATGTCCCACATCGTAAGTGCCAAGAGAGAGCTTGCTCTCCCTGTCTTTGAGTACTGTTTTCACTGTCCCAGTTACCTCTTTGCTAACATTCTCTTCAGAGCTGCAGTGAAACCAGGAACCACGTGGAGAAGGCACCCACACTGAAAGTGCCTGGAAGGAACATTGGGGCTTCTTCTCAGTGTCTCTGACATAGGGTTTCACTGTCCCGGGAAAGTCTCTGCTAACACCCTGCAGAGCGCTGTGCCCAATATACAGAAACGTCTTGCGGTATCTCCTACAGGGAAAGTGCCAGGAGGAATTGTGGAGCTTGGTCTCAGTGTCTCTGAGAATTGCTCTGATTATCCGTGTGACCTCTTTGCTAAGACTCTCCAGAGAGCCGTCCTCAAAACCAACACACATCTTGACATATCTCCCTCATTGATCGCACTGTCTCCAGGAACGGCATTCAAGGAGCCAGGAACTTTTCTCCCTACACTGTCCATTGAGTTGTCCTCAAAACCAATATACATCCTGCTATATCTCCCACATGGAAAGTGCTTGGCGGGAGAAGTGGGGATTATGTTTAGACTTTCTCGGAACTGCTTCAAATCAACTAGATATCTTTGTGCTGTAAATCTCCCAACAGCCAAATCAAAAGCAGCAAACATCTCGCTGTATGTCCCACATCCAAAGTGCCAAGAGAGTACTGTAGAGCTTGCTCTCCCTCTCTTTGAGTACTGTTTTCAGTGTCCCGGTTACCTCTTTGCTAACATTCTCTTCAGAGCTGCAGTGAAACCAGGAACCACGTGGAGAAGGCACCCACACTGAAAATGACTGGAAGGAACGTTGGGGCTTCTTCTCAGTGTCTCTGACATAGGGTTTCACTGTCCCGGGAAAGCCTCTGCTAACACCCTGCAGAGCACAGCGCCCAATATACAGAAACGTCTTGCAGTATCTCCTACAGGGAAAGTGCCAGGAGGAATTGTGGAGCTTGGTCTCAGTGTCTCTGAGAATTGCTCTGATTATCCGTGTGACCTCTTTGCTAAGACTCTCCAGAGAGACGTCCTCAAAACCAACACACATCTTGACATATCTCCCACACTGACTGCAGAGTATCCAGGAACGGCATTCAAGGAGCCAGGAACTTTTCTGCCCACACTCTCCGGGGACAGTTCCTTAAAAGCAATAAACATCCTGCTATATCTCCCACATGGAAAGTGCCAGGAGGGAGAAGTGAGGATTATGCTTAGACTTTCTCGGAACTGCTTCAACTCAACTAGATATCTTTGTGCTGTAAATCTCCCAACAGCCAAACGCAAAAGCAGCAAACATGTCGCTGTATGTCCCACATCGTAAGTGCCAAGAGAGAGCTTGCTCTCCCTGTCTTTGAGTACTGTTTTCACTGTCCCGGTTACCTCTTTGCTAACATTCTCTTCAGAGCTGCAGTGAAACCAGGAACCACGTGGAGAAGGCACCCACACTGAAAGTGCCTGGAAGGAACGTTGGGGCTTCTTCTCAGTGTCTCTGACATAGGGTTTCACTGTCCCGGGAAAGTCTCCGCTAACACCCTTCAGAGCGCAGTGCCCAATATACAGAAACGTCTTGCAGTATCTCCTACAGGGAAAGTGCCAGGAGGAATTGTGGAGCTTGTTCTCAGTGTCTCTGAGAATTGCTCTGATTATCCGTGTGACCTCTTTGCTAAGACTCTCCAGAGAGACGTCCTCAAAACCAACACACATCTTGACATATCTCCCTCATTGATCGCAGTGTCTCCAGGAACGGCATTCAAGGAGCCAGGAACTTTTCTCCCTACACTGTCCATTGAGTTGTCCTCAAAACCAATATACATCCTGCTATATCTCCCACATGGAAAGTGCTTGGCGGGAGAAGTGGGGATTATGTTTAGACTTTCTCGGAACTGCTTCAAATCAACTAGATATCTTTGTGCTGTAAATCTCCCAACAGCCAAATCAAAAGCAGCAAACATCTCGCTGTATGTCCCACATCCAAAGTGCCAAGAGAGTAATGTAGAGCTTGCTAACCCTCTCTTTGAGTACTGTTTTCAGTGTCCCGGTTACCTCTTTGCTAACATTCTCTTCAGAGCTGCAGTGAAACCAGGAACCACGTGGAGAAGGCACCCACACTGAAAATGTCTGGAAGGAACGTTGGGGCTTCTTCTCAGTGTCTCTGACATAGGGTTTCACTGTCCCGGGAAAGCCTCTGCTAACACCCTGCAGAGCGCTGTGCCCAATATACAGAAACGTCTTGCAGTATCTCCTACAGGGAAAGTGCCAGGAGGAATTGTGGAGCTTGTTCTCAGTGTCTCTGAGAATTGCTCTGATTATCCGTGTGACCTCTTTGCTAAGACTCTCCAGAGAGCCGTCCTCAAAACCAACACACATCTTGACATATCTCCCTCATTGATCGCAGTGTCTCCAGGAACGGCATTCAAGGAGCCAGGAACTTTTCTCCCTACACTGTCCATTGAGTTGTCCTCAAAACCAATATACATCCTGCTATATCTCCCACATGGAAAGTGCTTGGCGGGAGAAGTGGGGATTATGTTTAGACTTTCTCAGAACTGCTTCAAATCAACTAGATATCTTTGTGCTGTAAATCTCCCAACAGCCAAATCAAAAGCAGCAAACATCTCGCTGTATGTCCCACATCCAAAGTGCCAAGAGAGTAATGTAGAGCTTGCTAACCCTCTCTTTGAGTACTGTTTTCAGTGTCCCGGTTACCTCTTTGCTAACATTCTCTTCAGAGCTGCAGTGAAACCAGGAACCACGTGGAGAAAGCACCCACACTGAAAATGACTGGAAGGAACGTTGGGGCTTCTTCTCAGTGTCTCTGACATAGGGTTTCACTGTCCCGGGAAAGCCTCTGCTAACACCCTGCAGAGCACAGCGCCCAATATACAGAAACGTCTTGCAGTATCTCCTACAGGGAAAGTGCCAGGAGGAATTGTGGAGCTTGGTCTCAGTGTCTCTGAGAATTGCTCTGATTATCCGTGTGACCTCTTTGCTAAGACTCTCCGGAGAGACGTCCTCAAAACCAACACACATCTTGACATATCTCCCACACTGACCGCAGAGTATCCAGGAACGGCATTCAAGGAGCCAGGAAATTTTCTGCCCACACTCTCCGGGGACAGTTCCTTAAAACCAATATACATCCTGCTACATCTCCCACATGGAAATTGCCAGGAGGGAAAAGTGGGGATTATGCTTAGACTTTCTCAGAACTGCTTCAACTCAACTAGATATCTTTGTGCTGTAAATCTCCCAACAGCCAAACGCAAAAGCAGCAAACATGTCGCTGTATGTCCCACGTCGTAAGTGCCAAGAGAGAGCTTGCTCTCCCTGTCTTTGAGTACTGTTTTCACTGTCCCGGTTACCTCTTTGCTAACATTCTCTTCAGAGCTGCAGTGAAACCAGGAACCACGTGGAGAAGGCACCCACACTGAAAGTGCCTGGAAGGAACATTGGGGCTTCTTCTCAGTGTCTCTGACATAGGGTTTCACTGTCCCGGGAAAGCCTCTGCTAACACCCTGCAGAGCGCTGTGCCCAATATACAGAAACGTCTTGCAGTATCTCCTACAGGGAAAGTGCCAGGAGGAATTGTGGAGCTTGTTCTCAGTGTCTCTGAGAATTGCTCTGATTATCCGTGTGACCTCTTTGCTAAGACTCTCCAGAGAGACGTCCTCAAAACCAACCCACATCTTGACATATCTCCCTCATTGATCGCAGTGTCTCCAGGAACGGCATTCAAGGAGCCAGGAACTTTTCTCCCTACACTGTCCATTGAGTTGTCCTCAAAACCAATATACATCCTGCTATATCTCCCACATGGAAAGTGCCAGGAGGGAGAAGTGGGGATTATGTTTAGACTTTCTCAGAACTGCTTCAAATCAACTAGATATCTTTGTGCTGTAAATCTCCCAACAGCCAAATCAAAAGCAGCAAACATCTCGCTGTATGTCCCACATCCAAAGTGCCAAGAGAGTAATGTAGAGCTTGCTAACCCTCTCTTTGAGTACTGTTTTCAGTGTCCTGGTTACCTCTTTGCTAACATTCTCTTCAGAGCTGCAGTGAAACCAGGAACCACGTGGAGAAGGCACCCACACTGAAAATGACTGGAAGGAACGTTGGGGCTTCTTCTCAGTGTCTCTGACATAGGGTTTCACTGTCCCGGGAAAGCCTCTGCTAACACCCTGCAGAGCACAGCGCCCAATATACAGAAACGTCTTGCAGTATCTCCTACAGGGAAAGTGCCAGGAGGAATTGTGGAGCTTGGTCTCAGTGTCTCTGAGAATTGCTCTGATTATCCGTGTGACCTCTTTGCTAAGACTCTCCAGAGAGACGTCCTCAAAACCAACACACATCTTGACATATCTCCCACACTGACTGCAGAGTATCCAGGAACGGCATTCAAGGAGCCAGGAACTTTTCTGCCCACACTCTCCGGGGACAGTTCCTTAAAAGCAATAAACATCCTGCTATATCTCCCACATGGAAAGTGCCAGGAGGGAGAAGTGAGGATTATGCTTAGACTTTCTCAGAACTGCTTCAAATCAACTAGATATCTTTGTGCTGTAAATCTCCCAACAGCCAAACGCAAAAGCAGCAAACATCTCGCTGTATGTCCCACATCGTAAGTGCCAAGAGAGAGCTTGCTCTCCCTGTCTTTGAGTACTGTTTTCACTGTCCCGGTTACCTCTTTGCTAACATTCTCTTCAGAGCTGCAGTGAAACCAGGAACCACGTGGAGAAGGCACCCACACTGAAAGTGCCTGGAAGGAACGTTGGGGCTTCTTCTCAGTGTCTCTGACATAGGGTTTCACTGTCCCGGGAAAGTCTCCGCTAACACCCTTCAGAGCGCAGTGCCCAATATACAGAAACGTCTTGCAGTATCTCCTACAGGGAAAGTGCCAGGAGGAATTGTGGAGCTTGTTCTCAGTGTCTCTGAGAATTGCTCTGATTATCCGTGTGACCTCTTTGCTAAGACTCTCCAGAGAGACGTCCTCAAAACCAACACACATCTTGACATATCTCCCTCATTGATCGCAGTGTCTCCAGGAACGGCATTCAAGGAGCCAGGAACTTTTCTCCCTACACTGTCCATTGAGTTGTCCTCAAAACCAATATACATCCTGCTATATCTCCCACATGGAAAGTGCTTGGCGGGAGAAGTGGGGATTATGTTTAGACTTTCTCGGAACTGCTTCAAATCAACTAGATATCTTTGTGCTGTAAATCTCCCAACAGCCAAATCAAAAGCAGCAAACATCTCGCTGTATGTCCCACATCCAAAGTGCCAAGAGAGTAATGTAGAGCTTGCTAACCCTCTCTTTGAGTACTGTTTTCAGTGTCCCGGTTACCTCTTTGCTAACATTCTCTTCAGAGCTGCAGTGAAACCAGGAACCACGTGGAGAAGGCACCCACACTGAAAATGACTGGAAGGAACGTTGGGGCTTCTTCTCAGTGTCTCTGACATAGGGTTTCACTGTCCCGGGAAAGCCTCTGCTAACACCCTGCAGAGCGCTGTGCCCAATATACAGAAACGTCTTGCAGTATCTCCTACAGGGAAAGTGCCAGGAGGAATTGTGGAGCTTGGTCTCAGTGTCTCTGAGAATTGCTCTGATTATCCGTGTGACCTCTTTGCTAAGACTCTCCGGAGAGACGTCCTCAAAACCAACACACATCTTGACATATCTCCCACACTGACCGCAGAGTATCCAGGAACGGCATTCAAGGAGCCAGGAAATTTTCTGCCCACACTCTCCGGGGACAGTTCCTTAAAACCAATATACATCCTGCTACATCTCCCACATGGAAATTGCCAGGAGGGAAAAGTGGGGATTATGCTTAGACTTTCTCAGAACTGCTTCAACTCAACTAGATATCTTTGTGCTGTAAATCTCCCAACAGCCAAACGCAAAAGCAGCAAACATGTCGCTGTATGTCCCACGTCGTAAGTGCCAAGAGAGAGCTTGCTCTCCCTGTCTTTGAGTACTGTTTTCACTGTCCCGGTTACCTCTTTGCTAACATTCTCTTCAGAGCTGCAGTGAAACCAGGAACCACGTGGAGAAGGCACCCACACTGAAAGTGCCTGGAAGGAACATTGGGGCTTCTTCTCAGTGTCTCTGACATAGGGTTTCACTGTCCCGGGAAAGCCTCTGCTAACACCCTGCAGAGCGCTGTGCCCAATATACAGAAACGTCTTGCAGTATCTCCTACAGGGAAAGTGCCAGGAGGAATTGTGGAGCTTGTTCTCAGTGTCTCTGAGAATTGCTCTGATTATCCGTGTGACCTCTTTGCTAAGACTCTCCAGAGAGACGTCCTCAAAACCAACCCACATCTTGACATATCTCCCTCATTGATCGCAGTGTCTCCAGGAACGGCATTCAAGGAGCCAGGAACTTTTCTCCCTACACTGTCCATTGAGTTGTCCTCAAAACCAATATACATCCTGCTATATCTCCCACATGGAAAGTGCCAGGAGGGAGAAGTGGGGATTATGTTTAGACTTTCTCAGAACTGCTTCAAATCAACTAGATATCTTTGTGCTGTAAATCTCCCAACAGCCAAATCAAAAGCAGCAAACATCTCGCTGTATGTCCCACATCCAAAGTGCCAAGAGAGTAATGTAGAGCTTGCTAACCCTCTCTTTGAGTACTGTTTTCAGTGTCCCGGTTACCTCTTTGCTAACATTCTCTTCAGAGCTGCAGTGAAACCAGGAACCACGTGGAGAAAGCACCCACACTGAAAATGACTGGAAGGAACGTTGGGGCTTCTTCTCAGTGTCTCTGACATAGGGTTTCACTGTCCCGGGAAAGCCTCTGCTAACACCCTGCAGAGCACAGCGCCCAATATACAGAAACGTCTTGCAGTATCTCCTACAGGGAAAGTGCCAGGAGGAATTGTGGAGCTTGGTCTCAGTGTCTCTGAGAATTGCTCTGATTATCCGTGTGACCTCTTTGCTAAGACTCTCCGGAGAGACGTCCTCAAAACCAACACACATCTTGACATATCTCCCACACTGACCGCAGAGTATCCAGGAACGGCATTCAAGGAGCCAGGAAATTTTCTGCCCACACTCTCCGGGGACAGTTCCTTAAAACCAATATACATCCTGCTACATCTCCCACATGGAAATTGCCAGGAGGGAAAAGTGGGGATTATGCTTAGACTTTCTCAGAACTGCTTCAACTCAACTAGATATCTTTGTGCTGTAAATCTCCCAACAGCCAAACGCAAAAGCAGCAAACATGTCGCTGTATGTCCCACGTCGTAAGTGCCAAGAGAGAGCTTGCTCTCCCTGTCTTTGAGTACTGTTTTCACTGTCCCGGTTACCTCTTTGCTAACATTCTCTTCAGAGCTGCAGTGAAACCAGGAACCACGTGGAGAAGGCACCCACACTGAAAGTGCCTGGAAGGAACATTGGGGCTTCTTCTCAGTGTCTCTGACATAGGGTTTCACTGTCCCGGGAAAGCCTCTGCTAACACCCTGCAGAGCGCTGTGCCCAATATACAGAAACGTCTTGCAGTATCTCCTACAGGGAAAGTGCCAGGAGGAATTGTGGAGCTTGTTCTCAGTGTCTCTGAGAATTGCTCTGATTATCCGTGTGACCTCTTTGCTAAGACTCTCCAGAGAGACGTCCTCAAAACCAACCCACATCTTGACATATCTCCCTCATTGATCGCAGTGTCTCCAGGAACGGCATTCAAGGAGCCAGGAACTTTTCTCCCTACACTGTCCATTGAGTTGTCCTCAAAACCAATATACATCCTGCTATATCTCCCACATGGAAAGTGCCAGGAGGGAGAAGTGGGGATTATGTTTAGACTTTCTCAGAACTGCTTCAAATCAACTAGATATCTTTGTGCTGTAAATCTCCCAACAGCCAAATCAAAAGCAGCAAACATCTCGCTGTATGTCCCACATCCAAAGTGCCAAGAGAGTAATGTAGAGCTTGCTAACCCTCTCTTTGAGTACTGTTTTCAGTGTCCTGGTTACCTCTTTGCTAACATTCTCTTCAGAGCTGCAGTGAAACCAGGAACCACGTGGAGAAGGCACCCACACTGAAAATGACTGGAAGGAACGTTGGGGCTTCTTCTCAGTGTCTCTGACATAGGGTTTCACTGTCCCGGGAAAGCCTCTGCTAACACCCTGCAGAGCACAGCGCCCAATATACAGAAACGTCTTGCAGTATCTCCTACAGGGAAAGTGCCAGGAGGAATTGTGGAGCTTGGTCTCAGTGTCTCTGAGAATTGCTCTGATTATCCGTGTGACCTCTTTGCTAAGACTCTCCAGAGAGACGTCCTCAAAACCAACACACATCTTGACATATCTCCCACACTGACTGCAGAGTATCCAGGAACGGCATTCAAGGAGCCAGGAAATTTTCTGCCCACACTCTCCGGGGACAGTTCCTTAAAACCAATATACATCCTGCTACATCTCCCACATGGAAATTGCCAGGAGGGAAAAGTGGGGATTATGCTTAGACTTTCTCAGAACTGCTTCAACTCAACTAGATATCTTTGTGCTGTAAATCTCCCAACAGCCAAACGCAAAAGCAGCAAACATGTCGCTGTATGTCCCACGTCGTAAGTGCCAAGAGAGAGCTTGCTCTCCCTGTCTTTGAGTACTGTTTTCACTGTCCCGGTTACCTCTTTGCTAACATTCTCTTCAGAGCTGCAGTGAAACCAGGAACCACGTGGAGAAGGCACCCACACTGAAAGTGCCTGGAAGGAACATTGGGGCTTCTTCTCAGTGTCTCTGACATAGGGTTTCACTGTCCCGGGAAAGCCTCTGCTAACACCCTGCAGAGCGCTGTGCCCAATATACAGAAACGTCTTGCAGTATCTCCTACAGGGAAAGTGCCAGGAGGAATTGTGGAGCTTGGTCTCAGTGTCTCTGAGAATTGCTCTGATTATCCGTGTGACCTCTTTGCTAAGACTCTCCAGAGAGACGTCCTCAAAACCAACACACATCTTGACATATCTCCCACACTGACTGCAGAGTATCCAGGAACGGCATTCAAGGAGCCAGGAACTTTTCTGCCCACACTCTCCGGGGACAGTTCCTTAAAACCAATATACATCCTGCTATATCTCCCACATGGAAAGAACCAGGAGGGAGAAGTGAGGATTATGCTTAGACTTTCTCAGAACTGCTTCAACTCAACTAGATATCTTTGTGCTGTAAATCTCCCAACAGCCAAACGCAAAAGCAGCAAACATCTCGCTGTATGTCCCACATCCAAAGTGCCAAGAAAGTACTGTAGAGCTTGCTCTCCCTGTCTTTGAGTACTGTTTTCACTGTCCCGGTTACCTCTTTGCTAACATTCTCTTCAGAGCTGCAGTGAAACCAGGAACCACGTGGAGAAGGCACCCACACTGAAAGTGCCTGGAAGGAACATTGGGGCTTCTTCTCAGTGTCTCTGACATAGGGTTTCACTGTCCCAGGAAAGCCTCTGCTAACACCCTGCAGAGCGCAGTGCCCAATATACAGAAACGTCTTGCGGTATCTCCTACAGGGAAAGTGCCAGGAGGAATTGTGGAGCTTGTTCTCAGTGTCTCTGAGAATTGCTCTGATTATCCGTGTGACCTCTTTGCTAAGACTCTCCAGAGAGACGTCCTCAAAACCAACCCACATCTTGACATATCTCCCTCATTGATCGCAGTGTCTCCAGGAACGGCATTCAAGGAGCCAGGAACTTTTCTCCCTACACTGTCCATTGAGTTGTCCTCAAAACCAATATACATCCTGCTATATCTCCCACATGGAAAGTGCCAGGAGGGAGAAGTGGGGATTATGTTTAGACTTTCTCAGAACTGCTTCAAATCAACTAGATATCTTTGTGCTGTAAATCTCCCAACAGCCAAATCAAAAGCAGCAAACATCTCGCTGTATGTCCCACATCCAAAGTGCCAAGAGAGTAATGTAGAGCTTGCTAACCCTCTCTTTGAGTACTGTTTTCAGTGTCCCGGTTACCTCTTTGCTAACATTCTCTTCAGAGCTGCAGTGAAACCAGGAACCACGTGGAGAAGGCACCCACACTGAAAATGACTGGAAGGAACGTTGGGGCTTCTTCTCAGTGTCTCTGACATAGGGTTTCACTGTCCCGGGAAAGCCTCTGCTAACACCCTGCAGAGCACAGCGCCCAATATACAGAAACGTCTTGCAGTATCTCCTACAGGGAAAGTGCCAGGAGGAATTGTGGAGCTTGGTCTCAGTGTCTCTGAGAATTGCTCTGATTATCCGTGTGACCTCTTTGCTAAGACTCTCCAGAGAGACGTCCTCAAAACCAACACACATCTTGACATATCTCCCACACTGACTGCAGAGTATCCAGGAACGGCATTCAAGGAGCCAGGAACTTTTCTGCCCACACTCTCCGGGGACAGTTCCTTAAAAGCAATAAACATCCTGCTATATCTCCCACATGGAAAGTGCCAGGAGGGAGAAGTGAGGATTATGCTTAGACTTTCTCAGAACTGCTTCAAATCAACTAGATATCTTTGTGCTGTAAATCTCCCAACAGCCAAACGCAAAAGCAGCAAACATCTCGCTGTATGTCCCACATCGTAAGTGCCAAGAGAGAGCTTGCTCTCCCTGTCTTTGAGTACTGTTTTCACTGTCCCGGTTACCTCTTTGCTAACATTCTCTTCAGAGCTGCAGTGAAACCAGGAACCACGTGGAGAAGGCACCCACACTGAAAGTGCCTGGAAGGAACGTTGGGGCTTCTTCTCAGTGTCTCTGACATAGGGTTTCACTGTCCCGGGAAAGTCTCCGCTAACACCCTTCAGAGCGCAGTGCCCAATATACAGAAACGTCTTGCAGTATCTCCTACAGGGAAAGTGCCAGGAGGAATTGTGGAGCTTGTTCTCAGTGTCTCTGAGAATTGCTCTGATTATCCGTGTGACCTCTTTGCTAAGACTCTCCAGAGAGACGTCCTCAAAACCAACACACATCTTGACATATCTCCCTCATTGATCGCAGTGTCTCCAGGAACGGCATTCAAGGAGCCAGGAACTTTTCTCCCTACACTGTCCATTGAGTTGTCCTCAAAACCAATATACATCCTGCTATATCTCCCACATGGAAAGTGCTTGGCGGGAGAAGTGGGGATTATGTTTAGACTTTCTCGGAACTGCTTCAAATCAACTAGATATCTTTGTGCTGTAAATCTCCCAACAGCCAAATCAAAAGCAGCAAACATCTCGCTGTATGTCCCACATCCAAAGTGCCAAGAGAGTAATGTAGAGCTTGCTAACCCTCTCTTTGAGTACTGTTTTCAGTGTCCCGGTTACCTCTTTGCTAACATTCTCTTCAGAGCTGCAGTGAAACCAGGAACCACGTGGAGAAGGCACCCACACTGAAAATGACTGGAAGGAACGTTGGGGCTTCTTCTCAGTGTCTCTGACATAGGGTTTCACTGTCCCGGGAAAGCCTCTGCTAACACCCTGCAGAGCGCTGTGCCCAATATACAGAAACGTCTTGCAGTATCTCCTACAGGGAAAGTGCCAGGAGGAATTGTGGAGCTTGTTCTCAGTGTCTCTGAGAATTGCTCTGATTATCCATGTGACCTCTTTGCTAAGACTCTCCAGAGAGCCGTCCTCAAAACCAACACACATCTTGACATATCTCCCTCATTGATCGCAGTGTCTCCAGGAACGGCATTCAAGGAGCCAGGAACTTTTCTCCCTACACTGTCCATTGAGTTGTCCTCAAAACCAATATACATCCTGCTATATCTCCCACATGGAAAGTGCCAGGAGGGAGAAGTGGGGATTATGTTTAGACTTTCTCAGAACTGCTTCAAATCAACTAGATATCTTTGTGCTGTAAATCTCCCAACAGCCAAATCAAAAGCAGCAAACATCTCGCTGTATGTCCCACATCCAAAGTGCCAAGAGAGTAATGTAGAGCTTGCTAACCCTCTCTTTGAGTACTGTTTTCAGTGTCCCGGTTACCTCTTTGCTAACATTCTCTTCAGAGCTGCAGTGAAACCAGGAACCACGTGGAGAAGGCACCCACACTGAAAATGACTGGAAGGAACGTTGGGGCTTCTTCTCAGTGTCTCTGATGTCGGGTTTCACTGTCCCGGGAAAGCCTCTGCTAACACCCTGCAGAGCGCAGTGCCCAATATACAGAAACGTCTTGCAGTATCTCCTACAGGGAAAGTGCCAGGAGGAATTGTGGAGCTTGGTCTCAGTGTCTCTGAGAATTGCTCTGATTATCCGTGTGACCTCTTTGCTAAGACTCTCCAGAGAGACGTCCTCAAAACCAACACACATCTTGAAATATCTCCCACACTGACCGCAGAGTATCCAGGAACGGCATTCAAGGAGCCAGGAAATTTTCTGCCCACACTCTCCGGGGACAGTTCCTTAAAAGCAATATACATCCTGCTATATCTCCCACATCGAAAGTGCCAGGAGGCAGAATTGGGGATTATGTTTAGACTTTCTCAGAACTGCTTCAAATCAACTAGATATCTTTGTGCTGTAAATCTCCCAACAGCCAAACGTAAAAGCAGCAAACATCTCGCTGTGTGTCCCACATCGTAAGTGCCAAGAGAGAGCTTGCTCTCCCTGTCTTTGAGTACTGTTTTCACTGTCCCGGTTACCTCTTTGCTAACATTCTCTTCAGAGCTGCAGTGAAACCAGGAACCACGTGGAGAAGGCACCCACACTGAAAGTGCCTGGAAGGAACACTGGGGCTTCTTCTCAGTGTCTCTGACATAGGGTTTCACTGTCCCAGGAAAGCCTCTGCTAACACCCTGCAGAGCGCTGTGCCCAATATACAGAAACGTCTTGCAGTATCTCCTACAGGGAAAGTGCCAGGAGGAATTGTGGAGCTTGTTCTCAGTGTCTCTGAGAATTGCTCTGATTATCCGTGTGACCTCTTTGCTAAGACTCTCCAGAGAGACGTCCTCAAAACCAACACACATCTTGACATATCTCCCTCATTGATCGCAGTGTCTCCAGGAACGGCATTCAAGGAGCCAGGAACTTTTCTCCCTACACTGTCCATTGAGTTGTCCTCAAAACCAATATACATCCTGCTATATCTCCCACATGGAAAGTGCCAGGAGGGAGAAGTTGGGATTATGTTTAGACTTTCTCGGAACTGCTTCAAATCAACTAGATACCTTTGTGCTGTAAATCTCCCAACAGCCAAACACAAAAGCAGCAAACATCTCGCTGTATGTCCCACATCGTAAGTGCCAAGAGAGAGCTTGCTCTCCCTGTCTTTGAGTACTGTTTTCACTGTCCCAGTTACCTCTTTGCTAACATTCTCTTCAGAGCTGCAGTGAAACCAGGAACCACGTGGAGAAGGCACCCACACTGAAAGTGCCTGGAAGGAACATTGGGGCTTCTTCTCAGTGTCTCTGACATAGGGTTTCACTGTCCCGGGAAAGTCTCTGCTAACACCCTGCAGAGCGCTGTGCCCAATATACAGAAACGTCTTGCGGTATCTCCTACAGGGAAAGTGCCAGGAGGAATTGTGGAGCTTGGTCTCAGTGTCTCTGAGAATTGCTCTGATTATCCGTGTGACCTCTTTGCTAAGACTCTCCAGAGAGCCGTCCTCAAAACCAACACACATCTTGACATATCTCCCACATTGATCGCACTGTCTCCAGGAACGGCATTCAAGGAGCCAGGAACTTTTCTCCCTACACTGTCCATTGAGTTGTCCTCAAAACCAATATACATCCTGCTATATCTCCCACATGGAAAGTGCTTGGCGGGAGAAGTGGGGATTATGTTTAGACTTTCTCGGAACTGCTTCAAATCAACTAGATAGCTTTGTGCTGTAAATCTCCCAACAGCCAAATCAAAAGCAGCAAACATCTCGCTGTATGTCCCACATCCAAAGTGCCAAGAGAGTAATGTAGAGCTTGCTAACCCTCTCTTTGAGTACTGTTTTCAGTGTCCCGGTTACCTCTTTGCTAACATTCTCTTCAGAGCTGCAGTGAAACCAGGAACCACGTGGAGAAGGCACCCACACTGAAAATGACTGGAAGGAACGTTGGGGCTTCTTCTCAGTGTCTCTGACATAGGGTTTCACTGTCCCGGGAAAGCCTCTGCTAACACCCTGCAGAGCACAGCGCCCAATATACAGAAACGTCTTGCAGTATCTCCTACAGGGAAAGTGCCAGGAGGAATTGTGGAGCTTGGTCTCAGTGTCTCTGAGAATTGCTCTGATTATCCGTGTGACCTCTTTGCTAAGACTCTCCAGAGAGACGTCCTCAAAACCAACACACATCTTGACATATCTCCCACACTGACTGCAGAGTATCCAGGAACGGCATTCAAGGAGCCAGGAACTTTTCTGCCCACACTCTCCGGGGACAGTTCCTTAAAACCAATATACATCCTGCTATATCTCCCACATGGAAAGTGCCAGGAGGGAGAAGTGAGGATTATGCTTAGACTTTCTCAGAACTGCTTCAAATCAACTAGATATCTTTGTGCTGTAAATCTCCCAACAGCCAAACGCAAAAGCAGCAAACATCTCGCTGTATGTCCCACATCGTAAGTGCCAAGAGAGAGCTTGCTCTCCCTGTCTTTGAGTACTGTTTTCACTGTCCCGGTTACCTCTTTGCTAACATTCTCTTCAGAGCTGCAGTGAAACCAGGAACCACGTGGAGAAGGCACCCACACTGAAAGTGCCTGGAAGGAACGTTGGGGCTTCTTCTCAGTGTCTCTGACATAGGGTTTCACTGTCCCGGGAAAGTCTCCGCTAACACCCTTCAGAGCGCTGTGCCCAATATACAGAAACGTCTTGCAGTATCTCCTACAGGGAAAGTGCCAGGAGGAATTGTGGAGCTTGTTCTCAGTGTCTCTGAGAATTGCTCTGATTATCCGTGTGACCTCTTTGCTAAGACTCTCCAGAGAGACGTCCTCAAAACCAACACACATCTTGACATATCTCCCTCATTGATCGCAGTGTCTCCAGGAACGGCATTCAAGGAGCCAGGAACTTTTCTCCCTACACTGTCCATTGAGTTGTCCTCAAAACCAATATACATCCTGCTATATCTCCCACATGGAAAGTGCTTGGCGGGAGAAGTGGGGATTATGTTTAGACTTTCTCGGAACTGCTTCAAATCAACTAGATATCTTTGTGCTGTAAATCTCCCAACAGCCAAATCAAAAGCAGCAAACATCTCGCTGTATGTCCCACATCCAAAGTGCCAAGAGAGTAATGTAGAGCTTGCTAACCCTCTCTTTGAGTACTGTTTTCAGTGTCCCGGTTACCTCTTTGCTAACATTCTCTTCAGAGCTGCAGTGAAACCAGGAACCACGTGGAGAAGGCACCCACACTGAAAATGACTGGAAGGAACGTTGGGGCTTCTTCTCAGTGTCTCTGACATAGGGTTTCACTGTCCCGGGAAAGCCTCTGCTAACACCCTGCAGAGCGCTGTGCCCAATATACAGAAACGTCTTGCAGTATCTCCTACAGGGAAAGTGCCAGGAGGAATTGTGGAGCTTGTTCTCAGTGTCTCTGAGAATTGCTCTGATTATCCGTGTGACCTCTTTGCTAAGACTCTCCAGAGAGCCGTCCTCAAAACCAACACACATCTTGACATATCTCCCTCATTGATCGCAGTGTCTCCAGGAACGGCATTCAAGGAGCCAGGAACTTTTCTCCCTACACTGTCCATTGAGTTGTCCTCAAAACCAATATACATCCTGCTATATCTCCCACATGGAAAGTGCTTGGAGGGAGAAGTCGGGATTATGTTTAGACTTTCTCAGAACTGCTTCAAATCAACTAGATATCTTTGTGCTGTAAATCTCCCAACAGCCAAATCAAAAGCAGCAAACATCTCGCTGTATGTCCCACATCCAAAGTGCCAAGAGAGTAATGTAGAGCTTGCTAACCCTCTCTTTGAGTACTGTTTTCAGTGTCCCGGTTACCTCTTTGCTAACATTCTCTTCAGAGCTGCAGTGAAACCAGGAACCACGTGGAGAAGGCACCCACACTGAAAATGACTGGAAGGAACGTTGGGGCTTCTTCTCAGTGTCTCTGACATAGGGTTTCACTGTCCCGGGAAAGCCTCTGCTAACACCCTGCAGAGCACAGCGCCCAATATACAGAAACGTCTTGCAGTATCTCCTACAGGGAAAGTGCCAGGAGGAATTGTGGAGCTTGGTCTCAGTGTCTCTGAGAATTGCTCTGATTATCCGTGTGACCTCTTTGCTAAGACTCTCCGGAGAGACGTCCTCAAAACCAACACACATCTTGACATATCTCCCACACTGACCGCAGAGTATCCAGGAACGGCATTCAAGGAGCCAGGAAATTTTCTGCCCACACTCTCCGGGGACAGTTCCTTAAAACCAATATACATCCTGCTACATCTCCCACATGGAAATTGCCAGGAGGGAAAAGTGGGGATTATGCTTAGACTTTCTCAGAACTGCTTCAACTCAACTAGATATCTTTGTGCTGTAAATCTCCCAACAGCCAAACGCAAAAGCAGCAAACATGTCGCTGTATGTCCCACGTCGTAAGTGCCAAGAGAGAGCTTGCTCTCCCTGTCTTTGAGTACTGTTTTCACTGTCCCGGTTACCTCTTTGCTAACATTCTCTTCAGAGCTGCAGTGAAACCAGGAACCACGTGGAGAAGGCACCCACACTGAAAGTGCCTGGAAGGAACATTGGGGCTTCTTCTCAGTGTCTCTGACATAGGGTTTCACTGTCCCGGGAAAGCCTCTGCTAACACCCTGCAGAGCGCTGTGCCCAATATACAGAAACGTCTTGCAGTATCTCCTACAGGGAAAGTGCCAGGAGGAATTGTGGAGCTTGTTCTCAGTGTCTCTGAGAATTGCTCTGATTATCCGTGTGACCTCTTTGCTAAGACTCTCCAGAGAGACGTCCTCAAAACCAACCCACATCTTGACATATCTCCCTCATTGATCGCAGTGTCTCCAGGAACGGCATTCAAGGAGCCAGGAACTTTTCTCCCTACACTGTCCATTGAGTTGTCCTCAAAACCAATATACATCCTGCTATATCTCCCACATGGAAAGTGCCAGGAGGGAGAAGTGGGGATTATGTTTAGACTTTCTCAGAACTGCTTCAAATCAACTAGATATCTTTGTGCTGTAAATCTCCCAACAGCCAAATCAAAAGCAGCAAACATCTCGCTGTATGTCCCACATCCAAAGTGCCAAGAGAGTAATGTAGAGCTTGCTAACCCTCTCTTTGAGTACTGTTTTCAGTGTCCCGGTTACCTCTTTGCTAACATTCTCTTCAGAGCTGCAGTGAAACCAGGAACCACGTGGAGAAAGCACCCACACTGAAAATGACTGGAAGGAACGTTGGGGCTTCTTCTCAGTGTCTCTGACATAGGGTTTCACTGTCCCGGGAAAGCCTCTGCTAACACCCTGCAGAGCACAGCGCCCAATATACAGAAACGTCTTGCAGTATCTCCTACAGGGAAAGTGCCAGGAGGAATTGTGGAGCTTGGTCTCAGTGTCTCTGAGAATTGCTCTGATTATCCGTGTGACCTCTTTGCTAAGACTCTCCGGAGAGACGTCCTCAAAACCAACACACATCTTGACATATCTCCCACACTGACCGCAGAGTATCCAGGAACGGCATTCAAGGAGCCAGGAAATTTTCTGCCCACACTCTCCGGGGACAGTTCCTTAAAACCAATATACATCCTGCTACATCTCCCACATGGAAATTGCCAGGAGGGAAAAGTGGGGATTATGCTTAGACTTTCTCAGAACTGCTTCAACTCAACTAGATATCTTTGTGCTGTAAATCTCCCAACAGCCAAACGCAAAAGCAGCAAACATGTCGCTGTATGTCCCACGTCGTAAGTGCCAAGAGAGAGCTTGCTCTCCCTGTCTTTGAGTACTGTTTTCACTGTCCCGGTTACCTCTTTGCTAACATTCTCTTCAGAGCTGCAGTGAAACCAGGAACCACGTGGAGAAGGCACCCACACTGAAAGTGCCTGGAAGGAACATTGGGGCTTCTTCTCAGTGTCTCTGACATAGGGTTTCACTGTCCCGGGAAAGCCTCTGCTAACACCCTGCAGAGCGCTGTGCCCAATATACAGAAACGTCTTGCAGTATCTCCTACAGGGAAAGTGCCAGGAGGAATTGTGGAGCTTGTTCTCAGTGTCTCTGAGAATTGCTCTGATTATCCGTGTGACCTCTTTGCTAAGACTCTCCAGAGAGACGTCCTCAAAACCAACCCACATCTTGACATATCTCCCTCATTGATCGCAGTGTCTCCAGGAACGGCATTCAAGGAGCCAGGAACTTTTCTCCCTACACTGTCCATTGAGTTGTCCTCAAAACCAATATACATCCTGCTATATCTCCCACATGGAAAGTGCCAGGAGGGAGAAGTGGGGATTATGTTTAGACTTTCTCAGAACTGCTTCAAATCAACTAGATATCTTTGTGCTGTAAATCTCCCAACAGCCAAATCAAAAGCAGCAAACATCTCGCTGTATGTCCCACATCCAAAGTGCCAAGAGAGTAATGTAGAGCTTGCTAACCCTCTCTTTGAGTACTGTTTTCAGTGTCCTGGTTACCTCTTTGCTAACATTCTCTTCAGAGCTGCAGTGAAACCAGGAACCACGTGGAGAAGGCACCCACACTGAAAATGACTGGAAGGAACGTTGGGGCTTCTTCTCAGTGTCTCTGACATAGGGTTTCACTGTCCCGGGAAAGCCTCTGCTAACACCCTGCAGAGCACAGCGCCCAATATACAGAAACGTCTTGCAGTATCTCCTACAGGGAAAGTGCCAGGAGGAATTGTGGAGCTTGGTCTCAGTGTCTCTGAGAATTGCTCTGATTATCCGTGTGACCTCTTTGCTAAGACTCTCCAGAGAGACGTCCTCAAAACCAACACACATCTTGACATATCTCCCACACTGACTGCAGAGTATCCAGGAACGGCATTCAAGGAGCCAGGAAATTTTCTGCCCACACTCTCCGGGGACAGTTCCTTAAAACCAATATACATCCTGCTACATCTCCCACATGGAAATTGCCAGGAGGGAAAAGTGGGGATTATGCTTAGACTTTCTCAGAACTGCTTCAACTCAACTAGATATCTTTGTGCTGTAAATCTCCCAACAGCCAAACGCAAAAGCAGCAAACATGTCGCTGTATGTCCCACGTCGTAAGTGCCAAGAGAGAGCTTGCTCTCCCTGTCTTTGAGTACTGTTTTCACTGTCCCGGTTACCTCTTTGCTAACATTCTCTTCAGAGCTGCAGTGAAACCAGGAACCACGTGGAGAAGGCACCCACACTGAAAGTGCCTGGAAGGAACATTGGGGCTTCTTCTCAGTGTCTCTGACATAGGGTTTCACTGTCCCGGGAAAGCCTCTGCTAACACCCTGCAGAGCGCTGTGCCCAATATACAGAAACGTCTTGCAGTATCTCCTACAGGGAAAGTGCCAGGAGGAATTGTGGAGCTTGGTCTCAGTGTCTCTGAGAATTGCTCTGATTATCCGTGTGACCTCTTTGCTAAGACTCTCCAGAGAGACGTCCTCAAAACCAACACACATCTTGACATATCTCCCACACTGACTGCAGAGTATCCAGGAACGGCATTCAAGGAGCCAGGAACTTTTCTGCCCACACTCTCCGGGGACAGTTCCTTAAAACCAATATACATCCTGCTATATCTCCCACATGGAAAGAACCAGGAGGGAGAAGTGAGGATTATGCTTAGACTTTCTCAGAACTGCTTCAACTCAACTAGATATCTTTGTGCTGTAAATCTCCCAACAGCCAAACGCAAAAGCAGCAAACATCTCGCTGTATGTCCCACATCCAAAGTGCCAAGAAAGTACTGTAGAGCTTGCTCTCCCTGTCTTTGAGTACTGTTTTCACTGTCCCGGTTACCTCTTTGCTAACATTCTCTTCAGAGCTGCAGTGAAACCAGGAACCACGTGGAGAAGGCACCCACACTGAAAGTGCCTGGAAGGAACATTGGGGCTTCTTCTCAGTGTCTCTGACATAGGGTTTCACTGTCCCAGGAAAGCCTCTGCTAACACCCTGCAGAGCGCAGTGCCCAATATACAGAAACGTCTTGCGGTATCTCCTACAGGGAAAGTGCCAGGAGGAATTGTGGAGCTTGTTCTCAGTGTCTCTGAGAATTGCTCTGATTATCCGTGTGACCTCTTTGCTAAGACTCTCCAGAGAGACGTCCTCAAAACCAACACACATCTTGACATATCTCCCTCATTGATCGCAGTGTCTCCAGGAACGGCATTCAAGGAGCCAGGAACTTTTCTCCCTACACTGTCCATTGAGTTGTCCTCAAAACCAATATACATCCTGCTATATCTCCCACATGGAAAGTGCTTGGCGGGAGAAGTGGGGATTATGTTTAGACTTTCTCGGAACTGCTTCAAATCAACTAGATAGCTTTGTGCTGTAAATCTCCCAACAGCCAAACGCAAAAGCAGCAAACATCTCGCTGTATGTCCCACATCCAAAGTGCCAAGAGAGTAATGTAGAGCTTGCTAACCCTCTCTTTGAGTACTGTTTTCAGTGTCCCGGTTACCTCTTTGCTAACATTCTCTTCAGAGCTGCAGTGAAACCAGGAACCACGTGGAGAAGGCACCCACACTGAAAATGACTGGAAGGAACGTTGGGGCTTCTTCTCAGTGTCTCTGACATAGGGTTTCACTGTCCCGGGAAAGCCTCTGCTAACACCCTGCAGAGCGCTGTGCCCAATATACAGAAACGTCTTGCGGTATCTCCTACAGGGAAAGTGCCAGGAGGAATTGTGGAGCTTGGTCTCAGTGTCTCTGAGAATTGCTCTGATTATCCGTGTGACCTCTTTGCTAAGACTCTCCAGAGAGACGTCCTCAAAACCAACACACATCTTGACATATCTCCCACACTGACTGCAGAGTATCCAGGAATGGCATTCAAGGAGCCAGGAACTTTTCTGCCCACACTCTCCGGGGACAGTTCCTTAAAACCAATATACATCCTGCTATATCTCCCACATGGAAAGAACCAGGAGGGAGAAGTGAGGATTATGCTTAGACTTTCTCAGAACTGCTTCAACTCAACTAGATATCTTTGTGCTGTAAATCTCCCAACAGCCAAACGCAAAAGCAGCAAACATCTCGCTGTATGTCCCACATCCAAAGTGCCAAGAGAGTAATGTAGAGCTTGCTAACCCTCTCTTTGAGTACTGTTTTCAGTGTCCCGGTTACCTCTTTGCTAACATTCTCTTCAGAGCTGCAGTGATACCAGGAACCACGTGGAGAAGGCACCCACACTGAAAATGACTGGAAGGAACGTTGGGGCTTCTTCTCAGTGTCTCTGACATAGGGTTTCACTGTCCCAGGAAAGCCTCTGCTAACACCCTGCAGAGCACAGCGCCCAATATACAGAAACGTCTTGCAGTATCTCCTACAGGGAAAGTGCCAGGAGGAATTGTGGAGCTTGTTCTCAGTGTCTCTGAGAATTGCTCTGATTATCCCTGTGACCTCTTTGCTAAGACTCTCCGGAGAGACGTCCTCAAAACCAACACACATCTTGACATATCTCCCACACTGACCGCAGAGTATCCAGGAACGGCATTCAAGGAGCCAGGAACTTTTCTGCCCACACTCTCCGGGGACAGTTCCTTAAAACCAATATACATCCTGCTATATCTCCCACATGGAAAGAACCAGGAGGGAGAAGTGAGGATTATGCTTAGACTTTCTCAGAACTGCTTCAACTCAACTAGATATCTTTGTGCTGTAAATCTCCCAACAGCCAAACGCAAAAGCAGCAAACATGTCGCTGTATGTCCCACGTCGTAAGTGCCAAGAGAGAGCTTGCTCTCCCTGTCTTTGAGTACTGTTTTCACTGTCCCGGTTACCTCTTTGCTAACATTCTCTTCAGAGCTGCAGTGAAACCAGGAACCACGTGGAGAAGGCACCCACACTGAAAGTGCCTGGAAGGAACATTGGGGCTTCTTCTCAGTGTCTCTGACATAGGGTTTCACTGTCCCGGGAAAGCCTCTGCTAACACCCTGCAGAGCGCTGTGCCCAATATACAGAAACGTCTTGCAGTATCTCCTACAGGGAAAGTGCCAGGAGGAATTGTGGAGCTTGGTCTCAGTGTCTCTGAGAATTGCTCTGATTATCCGTGTGACCTCTTTGCTAAGACTCTCCAGAGAGACGTCCTCAAAACCAACCCACATCTTGACATATCTCCCTCATTGATCGCAGTGTCTCCAGGAACGGCATTCAAGGAGCCAGGAACTTTTCTCCCTACACTGTCCATTGAGTTGTCCTCAAAACCAATATACATCCTGCTATATCTCCCACATGGAAAGTGCTTGGCGGGAGAAGTGGGGATTATGTTTAGACTTTCTCGGAACTGCTTCAAATCAACTAGATAGCTTTGTGCTGTAAATCTCCCAACAGCCAAACGCAAAAGCAGCAAACATCTCGCTGTATGTCCCACATCCAAAGTGCCAAGAGAGTAATGTAGAGCTTGCTAACCCTCTCTTTGAGTACTGTTTTCAGTGTCCCGGTTACCTCTTTGCTAACATTCTCTTCAGAGCTGCAGTGAAACCAGGAACCACGTGGAGAAGGCACCCACACTGAAAATGACTGGAAGGAACGTTGGGGCTTCTTCTCAGTGTCTCTGACATAGGGTTTCACTGTCCCGGGAAAGCCTCTGCTAACACCCTGCAGAGCGCTGTGCCCAATATACAGAAACGTCTTGCGGTATCTCCTACAGGGAAAGTGCCAGGAGGAATTGTGGAGCTTGGTCTCAGTGTCTCTGAGAATTGCTCTGATTATCCGTGTGACCTCTTTGCTAAGACTCTCCAGAGAGACGTCCTCAAAACCAACACACATCTTGACATATCTCCCACACTGACTGCAGAGTATCCAGGAATGGCATTCAAGGAGCCAGGAACTTTTCTGCCCACACTCTCCGGGGACAGTTCCTTAAAACCAATATACATCCTGCTATATCTCCCACATGGAAAGAACCAGGAGGGAGAAGTGAGGATTATGCTTAGACTTTCTCAGAACTGCTTCAACTCAACTAGATATCTTTGTGCTGTAAATCTCCCAACAGCCAAACGCAAAAGCAGCAAACATCTCGCTGTATGTCCCACATCCAAAGTGCCAAGAGAGTAATGTAGAGCTTGCTAACCCTCTCTTTGAGTACTGTTTTCAGTGTCCCGGTTACCTCTTTGCTAACATTCTCTTCAGAGCTGCAGTGAAACCAGGAACCACGTGGAGAAGGCACCCACACTGAAAATGACTGGAAGGAACGTTGGGGCTTCTTCTCAGTGTCTCTGACATAGGGTTTCACTGTCCCGGGAAAGCCTCTGCTAACACCCTGCAGAGCACAGCGCCCAATATACAGAAACGTCTTGCAGTATCTCCTACAGGGAAAGTGCCAGGAGGAATTGTGGAGCTTGTTCTCAGTGTCTCTGAGAATTGCTCTGATTATCCCTGTGACCTCTTTGCTAAGACTCTCCGGAGAGACGTCCTCAAAACCAACACACATCTTGACATATCTCCCACACTGACCGCAGAGTATCCAGGAACGGCATTCAAGGAGCCAGGAACTTTTCTGCCCACACTCTCCGGGGACAGTTCCTTAAAACCAATATACATCCTGCTATATCTCCCACATGGAAAGAACCAGGAGGGAGAAGTGAGGATTATGCTTAGACTTTCTCAGAACTGCTTCAACTCAACTAGATATCTTTGTGCTGTAAATCTCCCAACAGCCAAACGCAAAAGCAGCAAACATGTCGCTGTATGTCCCACGTCGTAAGTGCCAAGAGAGAGCTTGCTCTCCCTGTCTTTGAGTACTGTTTTCACTGTCCCGGTTACCTCTTTGCTAACATTCTCTTCAGAGCTGCAGTGAAACCAGGAACCACGTGGAGAAGGCACCCACACTGAAAGTGCCTGGAAGGAACATTGGGGCTTCTTCTCAGTGTCTCTGACATAGGGTTTCACTGTCCCGGGAAAGCCTCTGCTAACACCCTGCAGAGCGCTGTGCCCAATATACAGAAACGTCTTGCAGTATCTCCTACAGGGAAAGTGCCAGGAGGAATTGTGGAGCTTGGTCTCAGTGTCTCTGAGAATTGCTCTGATTATCCGTGTGACCTCTTTGCTAAGACTCTCCAGAGAGCCGTCCTCAAAACCAACACACATCTTGACATATCTCCCTCATTGATCGCAGTGTCTCCAGGAACGGCATTCAAGGAGCCAGGAACTTTTCTCCCTACACTGTCCATTGAGTTGTCCTCAAAACCAATATACATCCTGCTATATCTCCCACATGGAAAGTGCTTGGCGGGAGAAGTGGGGATTATGTTTAGACTTTCTCGGAACTGCTTCAAATCAACTAGATATCTTTGTGCTGTAAATCTCCCAACAGCCAAACGCAAAAGCAGCAAACATCTCGCTGTATGTCCCACATCGTAAGTGCCAAGAGAGAGCTTGCTCTCCCTGTCTTTGAGTACTGTTTTCACTGTCCCGGTTACCTCTTTGCTAACATTCTCTTCAGAGCTGCAGTGAAACCAGGAACCACGTGGAGAAGGCACCCACACTGAAAGTGCCTGGAAGGAACATTGGGGCTTCTTCTCAGTGTCTCTGACATAGGGTTTCACTGTCCCGGGAAAGCCTCTGCTAACACCCTGCAGAGCGCTGTGCCCAATATACAGAAACGTCTTGCAGTATCTCCTACAGGGAAAGTGCCAGGAGGAATTGTGGAGCTTGTTCTCAGTGTCTCTGAGAATTGCTCTGATTATCCGTGTGACCTCTTTGCTAAGACTCTCCAGAGAGACGTCCTCAAAACCAACACACATCTTGACATATCTCCCTCATTGATCGCAGTGTCTCCAGGAATGGCATTCAAGGAGCCAGGAACTTTTCTCCCTACACTGTCCATTGAGTTGTCCTCAAAACCAATATACATCCTGCTATATCTCCCACATGGAAAGTGCCAGGAGGGAGAAGTGGGGATTATGTTTAGACTTTCTCGGAACTGCTTCAAATCAACTAGATATCTTTGTGCTGTAAATCTCCCAACAGCCAAACGCAAAAGCAGCAAACATGTCGCTGTATGTCCCACGTCGTAAGTGCCAAGAGAGAGCTTGCTCTCCCTGTCTTTGAGTACTGTTTTCACTGTCCCGGTTACCTCTTTGCTAACATTCTCTTCAGAGCTGCAGTGAAACCAGGAACCACGTGGAGAAGGCACCCACACTGAAAGTGCCTGGAAGGAACATTGGGGCTTCTTCTCAGTGTCTCTGACATAGGGTTTCACTGTCCCGGGAAAGCCTCTGCTAACACCCTGCAGAGCGCTGTGCCCAATATACAGAAACGTCTTGCAGTATCTCCTACAGGGAAAGTGCCAGGAGGAATTGTGGAGCTTGGTCTCAGTGTCTCTGAGAATTGCTCTGATTATCCGTGTGACCTCTTTGCTAAGACTCTCCAGAGAGCCGTCCTCAAAACCAACACACATCTTGACATATCTCCCTCATTGATCGCAGTGTCTCCAGGAACGGCATTCAAGGAGCCAGGAACTTTTCTCCCTACACTGTCCATTGAGTTGTCCTCAAAACCAATATACATCCTGCTATATCTCCCACATGGAAAGTGCTTGGCGGGAGAAGTGGGGATTATGTTTAGACTTTCTCGGAACTGCTTCAAATCAACTAGATAGCTTTGTGCTGTAAATCTCCCAACAGCCAAACGCAAAAGCAGCAAACATCTCGCTGTATGTCCCACATCCAAAGTGCCAAGAGAGAGCTTGCTCTCCCTGTCTTTGAGTACTGTTTTCACTGTCCCGGTTACCTCTTTGCTAACATTCTCTTCAGAGCTGCAGTGAAACCAGGAACCACGTGGAGAAGGCACCCACACTGAAAGTGCCTGGAAGGAACATTGGGGCTTCTTCTCAGTGTCTCTGACATAGGGTTTCACTGTCCCGGGAAAGCCTCTGCTAACACCCTGCAGAGCGCTGTGCCCAATATACAGAAACGTCTTGCAGTATCTCCTACAGGGAAAGTGCCAGGAGGAATTGTGGAGCTTGTTCTCAGTGTCTCTGAGAATTGCTCTGATTATCCGTGTGACCTCTTTGCTAAGACTCTCCAGAGAGCCGTCCTCAAAACCAACACACATCTTGACATATCTCCCTCATTGATCGCAGTGTCTCCAGGAACGGCATTCAAGGAGCCAGGAACTTTTCTCCCTACACTGTCCATTGAGTTGTCCTCAAAACCAATATACATCCTGCTATATCTCCCACATGGAAAGTGCTTGGCGGGAGAAGTGGGGATTATGTTTAGACTTTCTCAGAACTGCTTCAAATCAACTAGATATCTTTGTGCTGTAAATCTCCCAACAGCCAAATCAAAAGCAGCAAACATCTCGCTGTATGTCCCACATCCAAAGTGCCAAGAGAGTAATGTAGAGCTTGCTAACCCTCTCTTTGAGTACTGTTTTCACTGTCCCGGTTACCTCTTTGCTAACATTCTCTTCAGAGCTGCAGTGAAACCAGGAACCACGTGGAGAAGGCACCCACACTGAAAATGACTGGAAGGAACGTTGGGGCTTCTTCTCAGTGTCTCTGACATAGGGTTTCACTGTCCCGGGAAAGCCTCTGCTAACACCCTGCAGAGCACAGCGCCCAATATACAGAAACGTCTTGCAGTATCTCCTACAGGGAAAGTGCCAGGAGGAATTGTGGAGCTTGTTCTCAGTGTCTCTGAGAATTGCTCTGATTATCCGTGTGACCTCTTTGCTAAGACTCTCCAGAGAGACGTCCTCAAAACCAACACACATCTTGACATATCTCCCTCATTGATCGCAGTGTCTCCAGGAATGGCATTCAAGGAGCCAGGAACTGTTCTCCCTACACTGTCCATTGAGTTGTCCTCAAAACCAATATACATCCTGCTATATCTCCCACATGGAAAGTGCTTGGCGGGAGAAGTGGGGATTATGTTTAGACTTTCTCGGAACTGCTTCAAATCAACTAGATATCTTTGTGCTGTAAATCTCCCAACAGCCAAATCAAAAGCAGCAAACATCTCGCTGTATGTCCCACATCCAAAGTGCCAAGAGAGTAATGTAGAGCTTGCTCTCCCTGTCTTTGAGTACTGTTTTCAGTGTCCCGGTTACCTCTTTGCTAACATTCTCTTCAGAGCTGCAGTGAAACCAGGAACCACGTGGAGAAGGCACCCACACTGAAAATGACTGGAAGGAACGTTGGGGCTTCTTCTCAGTGTCTCTGACATAGGGTTTCACTGTCCCGGGAAAGCCTCTGCTAACACCCTGCAGAGCGCTGTGCCCAATATACAGAAACGTCTTGCGGTATCTCCTACAGGGAAAGTGCCAGGAGGAATTGTGGAGCTTGGTCTCAGTGTCTCTGAGAATTGCTCTGATTATCCGTGTGACCTCTTTGCTAAGACTCTCCAGAGAGACGTCCTCAAAACCAACACACATCTTGACATATCTCCCACACTGACCGCAGAGTATCCAGGAACGGCATTCAAGGAGCCAGGAACTTTTCTGCCCACACTCTCCGGGGACAGTTCCTTAAAACCAATATACATCCTGCTATATCTCCCACATGGAAAGAACCAGGAGGGAGAAGTGAGGATTATGCTTAGACTTTCTCAGAACTGCTTCAACTCAACTAGATATCTTTGTGCTGTAAATCTCCCAACAGCCAAACGCAAAAGCAGCAAACATCTCGCTGTATGTCCCACATCCAAAGTGCCAAGAAAGTACTGTAGAGCTTGCTCTCCCTGTCTTTGAGTACTGTTTTCACTGTCCCGGTTACCTCTTTGCTAACATTCTCTTCAGAGCTGCAGTGAAACCAGGAACCACGTGGAGAAGGCACCCACACTGAAAGTGCCTGGAAGGAACATTGGGGCTTCTTCTCAGTGTCTCTGACATAGGGTTTCACTGTCCCAGGAAAGCCTCTGCTAACACCCTGCAGAGCGCTGTGCCCAATATACAGAAACGTCTTGCAGTATCTCCTACAGGGAAAGTGCCAGGAGGAATTGTGGAGCTTGTTCTCAGTGTCTCTGAGAATTGCTCTGATTATCCGTGTGACCTCTTTGCTAAGACTCTCCAGAGAGACGTCCTCAAAACCAACACACATCTTGACATATCTCCCTCATTGATCGCAGTGTCTCCAGGAACGGCATTCAAGGAGCCAGGAACTTTTCTCCCTACACTGTCCATTGAGTTGTCCTCAAAACCAATATACATCCTGCTATATCTCCCACATGGAAAGTGCTTGGCGGGAGAAGTGGGGATTATGTTTAGACTTTCTCGGAACTGCTTCAAATCAACTAGATAGCTTTGTGCTGTAAATCTCAAAACAGCCAAACGCAAAAGCAGCAAACATCTCGCTGTATGTTCCACATCCAAAGTGCCAAGAGAGTACTGTAGATCTTGCTCTCCCTGTCTTTGAGTACTGTTTTCAGTGTCCCGGTTACCTCTTTGCTAACATTCTCTTCAGAGCTGCAGTGATACCAGGAACCACGTGGAGAAGGCACCCACACTGAAAGTGCCTGGAAGGAACATTGGGGCTTCTTCTCAGTGTCTCTGATTTCGGGTTTCACTGTCCCGGGAAAGCCTCTGCTAACACCCTGCAGAGCACAGCGCCCAATATACAGAAACGTCTTGCAGTATCTCCTACAGGGAAAGTGCCAGGAGGAATTGTGGAGCTTGTTCTCAGTGTCTCTGAGAATTGCTCTGATTATCCGTGTGACCTCTTTGCTAAGACTCTCCAGAGAGACGTCCTCAAAACCAACACACATCTTGACATATCTCCCTCATTGATCGCAGTGTCTCCAGGAACGGCATTCAAGGAGCCAGGAACTTTTCTCCCTACACTGTCCATTGAGTTGTCCTCAAAACCAATATACATCCTGCTATATCTCCCACATGGAAAGTGCTTGGCGGGAGAAGTGGGGATTATGTTTAGACTTTCTCGGAACTGCTTCAAATCAACTAGATATCTTTGTGCTGTAAATCTCCCAACAGCCAAACGCAAAAGCAGCAAACATCTCGCTGTGTGTCCCATATCCAAAGTGCCAAGAGAGTACTGTAGAGCTTGCTCTCCCTGTCTTTGAGTACTGTTTTCACTGTCCCGGTTACCTCTTTGCTAACATTCTCTTCAGAGCTGCAGTGAAACCAGGAACCACGTGGAGAAGGCACCCACACTGAAAATGACTGGAAGGAAGGTTGGGGCTTCTTCTCAGTGTCTCTGACATAGGGTTTCACTGTCCCAGGAAAGCCTCTGCTAACACCCTGCAGAGCGCTGTGCCCAATATACAGAAACGTCTTGCAGTATCTCCTACAGGGAAAGTGCCAGGAGGAATTGTGGAGCTTGTTCTCAGTGTCTCTGAGAATTGCTCTGATTATCCGTGTGACCTCTTTGCTAAGACTCTCCAGAGAGACGTCCTCAAAACCAACACACATCTTGACATATCTCCCTCATTGATCGCAGTGTCTCCAGGAACGGCATTCAAGGAGCCAGGAACTTTTCTCCCTACACTGTCCATTGAGTTGTCCTCAAAACCAATATACATCCTGCTATATCTCCCACATGGAAAGTGCTTGGCGGGAGAAGTGGGGATTATGTTTAGACTTTCTCGGAACTGCTTCAAATCAACTAGATATCTTTGTGCTGTAAATCTCCCAACAGCCAAACGCAAAAGCAGCAAACATCTCGCTGTGTGTCCCATATCCAAAGTGCCAAGAGAGTACTGTAGAGCTTGCTCTCCCTGTCTTTGAGTACTGTTTTCACTGTCCCGGTTACCTCTTTGCTAATATTCTCTTCAGAGCTGCAGTGAAACCAGGAACCACGTGGAGAAGGCACCCACACTGAAAGTGCCTGGAAGGAACACTGGGGCTTCTTCTCAGTGTCTCTGACATAGGGTTTCACTGTCCCAGGAAAGTCTCTGCTAACACCCTGCAGAGCGCTGTGCCCAATATACAGAAACGTCTTGCAGTATCTCCTACAGGGAAAGTGCCAGGAGGAATTGTGGAGCTTGTTCTCAGTGTCTCTGAGAATTGCTCTGATTATCCGTGTGACCTCTTTGCTAAGACTCTCCAGAGAGACGTCCTCAAAACCAACACACATCTTGACATATCTCCCTCATTGATCGCAGTGTCTCCAGGAACGGCATTCAAGGAGCCAGGAACTTTTCTCCCTACACTGTCCATTGAGTTGTCCTCAAAACCAATATACATCCTGCTATATCTCCCACATGGAAAGTGCTTGGCGGGAGAAGTGGGGATTATGTTTAGACTTTCTCGGAACTGCTTCAAATCAACTAGATAGCTTTGTGCTGTAAATCTCCCAACAGCCAAACGCAAAAGCAGCAAACATGTCGCTGTATGTTCCACATCCAAAGTGCCAAGAGAGTGCTGTAGAGCTTGCTCTCCCTGTCTTTGAGTACTGTTTTCACTGTCCCGGTTACCTCTTTGCTAACATTCTCTTCAGAGCTGCAGTGAAACCAGGAACCACGTGGAGAAGGCACCCACACTGAAAGTGCCTGGAAGGAACATTGGGGCTTCTTCTCAGTGTCTCTGACATAGGGTTTCACTGTCCCGGGAAAGCCTCTGCTAACACCCTGCAGAGCGCTGTGCCCAATATACAGAAACGTCTTGCAGTATCTCCTACAGGGAAAGTGCCAGGAGGAATTGTGGAGCTTGGTCTCAGTGTCTCTGAGAATTGCTCTGATTATCCGTGTGACCTCTTTGCTAAGACTCTCCAGAGAGCCGTCCTCAAAACCAACACACATCTTGACATATCTCCCTCATTGATCGCAGTGTCTCCAGGAACGGCATTCAAGGAGCCAGGAACTTTTCTCCCTACACTGTCCATTGAGTTGTCCTCAAAACCAATATACATCCTGCTATATCTCCCACATGGAAAGTGCTTGGCGGGAGAAGTGGGGATTATGTTTAGACTTTCTCGGAACTGCTTCAAATCAACTAGATATCTTTGTGCTGTAAATCTCCCAACAGCCAAACGCAAAAGCAGCAAACATCTCGCTGTGTGTCCCATATCCAAAGTGCCAAGAGAGTACTGTAGAGCTTGCTCTCCCTCTCTTTGAGTACTGTTTTCACTGTCCCGGTTACCTCTTTGCTAACATTCTCTTCAGAGCTGCAGTGAAACCAGGAACCACGTGGAGAAGGCACCCACACTGAAAGTGCCTGGAAGGAACACTGGGGCTTCTTCTCAGTGTCTCTGACATAGGGTTTCACTGTCCCAGGAAAGCCTCTGCTAACACCCTGCAGAGCGCTGTGCCCAATATACAGAAACGTCTTGCAGTATCTCCTACAGGGAAAGTGCCAGGAGGAATTGTGGAGCTTGTTCTCAGTGTCTCTGAGAATTGCTCTGATTATCCGTGTGACCTCTTTGCTAAGACTCTCCAGAGAGACGTCCTCAAAACCAACACACATCTTGACATATCTCCCTCATTGATCGCAGTGTCTCCAGGAACGGCATTCAAGGAGCCAGGAACTTTTCTCCCTACACTGTCCATTGAGTTGTCCTCAAAACCAATATACATCCTGCTATATCTCCCACATGGAAAGTGCTTGGCGGGAGAAGTGGGGATTATGTTTAGACTTTCTCGGAACTGCTTCAAATCAACTAGATAGCTTTGTGCTGTAAATCTCAAAACAGCCAAACGCAAAAGCAGCAAACATCTCGCTGTATGTTCCACATCCAAAGTGCCAAGAGAGTACTGTAGAGCTTGCTCTCCCTGTCTTTGAGTACTGTTTTCAGTGTCCCGGTTACCTCTTTGCTAACATTCTCTTCAGAGCTGCAGTGATACCAGGAACCACGTGGAGAAGGCACCCACACTGAAAGTGCCTGGAAGGAACATTGGGGCTTCTTCTCAGTGTCTCTGATGTCGGGTTTCACTGTCCCGGGAAAGCCTCTGCTAACACCCTGCAGAGCACAGCGCCCAATATACAGAAACGTCTTGCAGTATCTCCTACAGGGAAAGTGCCAGGAGGAATTGTGGAGCTTGTTCTCAGTGTCTCTGAGAATTGCTCTGATTATCCGTGTGACCTCTTTGCTAAGACTCTCCAGAGAGACGTCCTCAAAACCAACACACATCTTGACATATCTCCCTCATTGATCGCAGTGTCTCCAGGAACGGCATTCAAGGAGCCAGGAACTTTTCTCCCTACACTGTCCATTGAGTTGTCCTCAAAACCAATATACATCCTGCTATATCTCCCACATGGAAAGTGCTTGGCGGGAGAAGTGGGGATTATGTTTAGACTTTCTCGGAACTGCTTCAAATCAACTAGATATCTTTGTGCTGTAAATCTCCCAACAGCCAAACGCAAAAGCAGCAAACATCTCGCTGTGTGTCCCATATCCAAAGTGCCAAGAGAGTACTGTAGAGCTTGCTCTCCCTGTCTTTGAGTACTGTTTTCACTGTCCCGGTTACCTCTTTGCTAACATTCTCTTCAGAGCTGCAGTGAAACCAGGAACCACGTGGAGAAGGCACCCACACTGAAAATGACTGGAAGGAAGGTTGGGGCTTCTTCTCAGTGTCTCTGACATAGGGTTTCACTGTCCCAGGAAAGCCTCTGCTAACACCCTGCAGAGCGCTGTGCCCAATATACAGAAACGTCTTGCAGTATCTCCTACAGGGAAAGTGCCAGGAGGAATTGTGGAGCTTGTTCTCAGTGTCTCTGAGAATTGCTCTGATTATCCGTGTGACCTCTTTGCTAAGACTCTCCAGAGAGACGTCCTCAAAACCAACACACATCTTGACATATCTCCCTCATTGATCGCAGTGTCTCCAGGAACGGCATTCAAGGAGCCAGGAACTTTTCTCCCTACACTGTCCATTGAGTTGTCCTCAAAACCAATATACATCCTGCTATATCTCCCACATGGAAAGTGCTTGGCGGGAGAAGTGGGGATTATGTTTAGACTTTCTCGGAACTGCTTCAAATCAACTAGATAGCTTTGTGCTGTAAATCTCCCAACAGCCAAACGCAAAAGCAGCAAACATCTCGCTGTGTGTCCCATATCCAAAGTGCCAAGAGAGTACTGTAGAGCTTGCTCTCCCTGTCTTTGAGTACTGTTTTCACTGTCCCGGTTACCTCTTTGCTAACATTCTCTTCAGAGCTGCAGTGAAACCAGGAACCACGTGGAGAAGGCACCCACACTGAAAGTGCCTGGAAGGAACACTGGGGCTTCTTCTCAGTGTCTCTGACATAGGGTTTCACTGTCCCAGGAAAGTCTCTGCTAACACCCTGCAGAGCGCTGTGCCCAATATACAGAAACGTCTTGCAGTATCTCCTACAGGGAAAGTGCCAGGAGGAATTGTGGAGCTTGTTCTCAGTGTCTCTGAGAATTGCTCTGATTATCCGTGTGACCTCTTTGCTAAGACTCTCCAGAGAGACGTCCTCAAAACCAACACACATCTTGACATATCTCCCTCATTGATCGCAGTGTCTCCAGGAACGGCATTCAAGGAGCCAGGAACTTTTCTCCCTACACTGTCCATTGAGTTGTCCTCAAAACCAATATACATCCTGCTATATCTCCCACATGGAAAGTGCTTGGCGGGAGAAGTGGGGATTATGTTTAGACTTTCTCGGAACTGCTTCAAATCAACTAGATAGCTTTGTGCTGTAAATCTCCCAACAGCCAAACGCAAAAGCAGCAAACATCTCGCTGTATGTTCCACATCCAAAGTGCCAAGAGAGTGCTGTAGAGCTTGCTCTCCCTGTCTTTGAGTACTGTTTTCACTGTCCCGGTTACCTCTTTGCTAACATTCTCTTCAGAGCTGCAGTGAAACCAGGAACCACGTGGAGAAGGCACCCACACTGAAAGTGCCTGGAAGGAACACTGGGGCTTCTTCTCAGTGTCTCTGACATAGGGTTTCACTGTCCCAGGAAAGCCTCTGCTAACACCCTGCAGAGCGCTGTGCCCAATATACAGAAACGTCTTGCAGTATCTCCTACAGGGAAAGTGCCAGGAGGAATTGTGGAGCTTGTTCTCAGTGTCTCTGAGAATTGCTCTGATTATCCGTGTGACCTCTTTGCTAAGACTCTCCAGAGAGACGTCCTCAAAACCAACACACATCTTGACATATCTCCCTCATTGATCGCAGTGTCTCCAGGAACGGCATTCAAGGAGCCAGGAACTTTTCTCCCTACACTGTCCATTGAGTTGTCCTCAAAACCAATATACATCCTGCTATATCTCCCACATGGAAAGTGCTTGGCGGGAGAAGTGGGGATTATGTTTAGACTTTCTCGGAACTGCTTCAAATCAACTAGATATCTTTGTGCTGTAAATCTCCCAACAGCCAAACGCAAAAGCAGCAAACATCTCGCTGTGTGTCCCATATCCAAAGTGCCAAGAGAGTACTGTAGAGCTTGCTCTCCCTGTCTTTGAGTACTGTTTTCACTGTCCCGGTTACCTCTTTGCTAACATTCTCTTCAGAGCTGCAGTGAAACCAGGAACCACGTGGAGAAGGCACCCACACTGAAAATGACTGGAAGGAAGGTTGGGGCTTCTTCTCAGTGTCTCTGACATAGGGTTTCACTGTCCCAGGAAAGCCTCTGCTAACACCCTGCAGAGCGCTGTGCCCAATATACAGAAACGTCTTGCAGTATCTCCTACAGGGAAAGTGCCAGGAGGAATTGTGGAGCTTGTTCTCAGTGTCTCTGAGAATTGCTCTGATTATCCGTGTGACCTCTTTGCTAAGACTCTCCAGAGAGACGTCCTCAAAACCAACACACATCTTGACATATCTCCCTCATTGATCGCAGTGTCTCCAGGAACGGCATTCAAGGAGCCAGGAACTTTTCTCCCTACACTGTCCATTGAGTTGTCCTCAAAACCAATATACATCCTGCTATATCTCCCACATGGAAAGTGCCAGGAGGGAGAAGTGGGGATTATGTTTAGACTTTCTCGGAACTGCTTCAAATCAACTAGATATCTTTGTGCTGTAAATCTCCCAACAGCCAAACGCAAAAGCAGCAAACATCTCGCTGTGTGTCCCATATCCAAAGTGCCAAGAGAGTACTGTAGAGCTTGCTCTCCCTCTCTTTGAGTACTGTTTTCACTGTCCCGGTTACCTCTTTGCTAACATTCTCTTCAGAGCTGCAGTGAAACCAGGAACCACGTGGAGAAGGCACCCACACTGAAAGTGCCTGGAAGGAACACTGGGGCTTCTTCTCAGTGTCTCTGACATAGGGTTTCACTGTCCCGGGAAAGCCTCTGCTAACACCCTGCAGAGCGCTGTGCCCAATATACAGAAACGTCTTGCAGTATCTCCTACAGGGAAAGTGCCAGGAGGAATTGTGGAGCTTGTTCTCAGTGTCTCTGAGAATTGCTCTGATTATCCGTGTGACCTCTTTGCTAAGACTCTCCAGAGAGACGTCCTCAAAACCAACACACATCTTGACATATCTCCCTCATTGATCGCAGTGTCTCCAGGAACGGCATTCAAGGAGCCAGGAACTTTTCTCCCTACACTGTCCATTGAGTTGTCCTCAAAACCAATATACATCCTGCTATATCTCCCACATGGAAAGTGCTTGGCGGGAGAAGTGGGGATTATGTTTAGACTTTCTCGGAACTGCTTCAAATCAACTAGATAGCTTTGTGCTGTAAATCTCAAAACAGCCAAACGCAAAAGCAGCAAACATCTCGCTGTATGTTCCACATCCAAAGTGCCAAGAGAGTACTGTAGATCTTGCTCTCCCTGTCTTTGAGTACTGTTTTCACTGTCCCGGTTACCTCTTTGCTAACATTCTCTTCAGAGCTGCAGTGATACCAGGAACCACGTGGAGAAGGCACCCACACTGAAAGTGCCTGGAAGGAACATTGGGGCTTCTTCTCAGTGTCTCTGATGTCGGGTTTCACTGTCCCGGGAAAGCCTCTGCTAACACCCTGCAGAGCACAGCGCCCAATATACAGAAACGTCTTGCAGTATCTCCTACAGGGAAAGTGCCAGGAGGAATTGTGGAGCTTGTTCTCAGTGTCTCTGAGAATTGCTCTGATTATCCGTGTGACCTCTTTGCTAAGACTCTCCAGAGAGACGTCCTCAAAACCAACACACATCTTGACATATCTCCCTCATTGATCGCAGTGTCTCCAGGAACGGCATTCAAGGAGCCAGGAACTTTTCTCCCTACACTGTCCATTGAGTTGTCCTCAAAACCAATATACATCCTGCTATATCTCCCACATGGAAAGTGCTTGGCGGGAGAAGTGGGGATTATGTTTAGACTTTCTCGGAACTGCTTCAAATCAACTAGATATCTTTGTGCTGTAAATCTCCCAACAGCCAAACGCAAAAGCAGCAAACATCTCGCTGTGTGTCCCATATCCAAAGTGCCAAGAGAGTACTGTAGAGCTTGCTCTCCCTGTCTTTGAGTACTGTTTTCACTGTCCCGGTTACCTCTTTGCTAACATTCTCTTCAGAGCTGCAGTGAAACCAGGAACCACGTGGAGAAGGCACCCACACTGAAAGTGCCTGGAAGGAACACTGGGGCTTCTTCTCAGTGTCTCTGACATAGGGTTTCACTGTCCCAGGAAAGTCTCTGCTAACACCCTGCAGAGCGCTGTGCCCAATATACAGAAACGTCTTGCAGTATCTCCTACAGGGAAAGTGCCAGGAGGAATTGTGGAGCTTGTTCTCAGTGTCTCTGAGAATTGCTCTGATTATCCGTGTGACCTCTTTGCTAAGACTCTCCAGAGAGCCGTCCTCAAAACCAACACACATCTTGACATATCTCCCTCATTGATCGCAGTGTCTCCAGGAACGGCATTCAAGGAGCCAGGAACTTTTCTCCCTACACTGTCCATTGAGTTGTCCTCAAAACCAATATACATCCTGCTATATCTCCCACATGGAAAGTGCTTGGCGGGAGAAGTGGGGATTATGTTTAGACTTTCTCGGAACTGCTTCAAATCAACTAGATAGCTTTGTGCTGTAAATCTCCCAACAGCCAAACGCAAAAGCAGCAAACCTCTCGCTGTATGTCCCACATCCAAAGTGCCAAGAGAGAGCTTGCTCTCCCTCTCTTTGAGTACTGTTTTCACTGTCCCGGTTACCTCTTTGCTAACATTCTCTTCAGAGCTGCAGTGAAACCAGGAACCACGTGGAGAAGGCACCCACACTGAAAGTGCCTGGAAGGAACACTGGGGCTTCTTCTCAGTGTCTCTGACATAGGGTTTCACTGTCCCAGGAAAGCCTCTGCTAACACCCTGCAGAGCGCTGTGCCCAATATACAGAAACGTCTTGCAGTATCTCCTACAGGGAAAGTGCCAGGAGGAATTGTGGAGCTTGTTCTCAGTGTCTCTGAGAATTGCTCTGATTATCCGTGTGACCTCTTTGCTAAGACTCTCCAGAGAGACGTCCTCAAAACCAACACACATCTTGACATATCTCCCTCATTGATCGCAGTGTCTCCAGGAACGGCATTCAAGGAGCCAGGAACTTTTCTCCCTACACTGTCCATTGAGTTGTCCTCAAAACCAATATACATCCTGCTATATCTCCCACATGGAAAGTGCTTGGCGGGAGAAGTGGGGATTATGTTTAGACTTTCTCGGAACTGCTTCAAATCAACTAGATATCTTTGTGCTGTAAATCTCCCAACAGCCAAACGCAAAAGCAGCAAACATCTCGCTGTGTGTCCCATATCCAAAGTGCCAAGAGAGTACTGTAGAGCTTGCTCTCCCTGTCTTTGAGTACTGTTTTCACTGTCCCGGTTACCTCTTTGCTAACATTCTCTTCAGAGCTGCAGTGAAACCAGGAACCACGTGGAGAAGGCACCCACACTGAAAATGACTGGAAGGAAGGTTGGGGCTTCTTCTCAGTGTCTCTGACATAGGGTTTCACTGTCCCAGGAAAGCCTCTGCTAACACCCTGCAGAGCGCTGTGCCCAATATACAGAAACGTCTTGCAGTATCTCCTACAGGGAAAGTGCCAGGAGGAATTGTGGAGCTTGTTCTCAGTGTCTCTGAGAATTGCTCTGATTATCCGTGTGACCTCTTTGCTAAGACTCTCCAGAGAGACGTCCTCAAAACCAACACACATCTTGACATATCTCCCTCATTGATCGCAGTGTCTCCAGGAACGGCATTCAAGGAGCCAGGAACTTTTCTCCCTACACTGTCCATTGAGTTGTCCTCAAAACCAATATACATCCTGCTATATCTCCCACATGGAAAGTGCCAGGAGGGAGAAGTGGGGATTATGTTTAGACTTTCTCGGAACTGCTTCAAATCAACTAGATATCTTTGTGCTGTAAATCTCCCAACAGCCAAACGCAAAAGCAGCAAACATCTCGCTGTGTGTCCCATATCCAAAGTGCCAAGAGAGTACTGTAGAGCTTGCTCTCCCTCTCTTTGAGTACTGTTTTCACTGTCCCGGTTACCTCTTTGCTAACATTCTCTTCAGAGCTGCAGTGAAACCAGGAACCACGTGGAGAAGGCACCCACACTGAAAGTGCCTGGAAGGAACACTGGGGCTTCTTCTCAGTGTCTCTGACATAGGGTTTCACTGTCCCAGGAAAGCCTCTGCTAACACCCTGCAGAGCGCTGTGCCCAATATACAGAAACGTCTTGCAGTATCTCCTACAGGGAAAGTGCCAGGAGGAATTGTGGAGCTTGTTCTCAGTGTCTCTGAGAATTGCTCTGATTATCCGTGTGACCTCTTTGCTAAGACTCTCCAGAGAGACGTCCTCAAAACCAACACACATCTTGACATATCTCCCTCATTGATCGCAGTGTCTCCAGGAACGGCATTCAAGGAGCCAGGAACTTTTCTCCCTACACTGTCCATTGAGTTGTCCTCAAAACCAATATACATCCTGCTATATCTCCCACATGGAAAGTGCTTGGCGGGAGAAGTGGGGATTATGTTTAGACTTTCTCGGAACTGCTTCAAATCAACTAGATAGCTTTGTGCTGTAAATCTCAAAACAGCCAAACGCAAAAGCAGCAAACATCTCGCTGTATGTTCCACATCCAAAGTGCCAAGAGAGTGCTGTAGAGCTTGCTCTCCCTCTCTTTGAGTACTGTTTTCACTGTCCCGGTTACCTCTTTGCTAACATTCTCTTCAGAGCTGCAGTGAAACCAGGAACCACGTGGAGAAGGCACCCACACTGAAAGTGCCTGGAAGGAAGGTTGGGGCTTCTTCTCAGTGTCTCTGACATAGGGTTTCACTGTCCCGGGAAAGCCTCTGCTAACACCCTGCAGAGCACAGCGCCCAATATACAGAAACGTCTTGCAGTATCTCCTACAGGGAAAGTGCCAGGAGGAATTGTGGAGCTTGGTCTCAGTGTCTCTGAGAATTGCTCTGATTATCCGTGTGACCTCTTTGCTAAGACTCTCCAGAGAGACGTCCTCAAAACCAACACACATCTTGACATATCTCCCACACTGACCGCAGAGTATCCAGGAACGGCATTCAAGGAGCCAGGAACTTTTCTGCCCACACTCTCCGGGGACAGTTCCTTAAAACCAATATACATCCTGCTACATCTCCCACATGGAAATTGCCAGCAGGGAGAAGTGGGGATTATGTTTAGACTTTCTCGGAACTGCTTCAAATCAACTAGATAGCTTTGTGCTGTAAATCTCCCAACAGCCAAACGCAAAAGCAGCAAACCTCTCGCTGTATGTCCCACATCCAAAGTGCCAAGAGAGTACTGTAGAGCTTGCTCTCCCTCTCTTTGAGTACTGTTTTCACTGTCCCGGTTACCTCTTTGCTAACATTCTCTTCAGAGCTGCAGTGATACCAGGAACCACGTGGAGAAGGCACCCACACTGAAAGTGCCTGGAAGGAACATTGGGGCTTCTTCTCAGTGTCTCTGATGTCGGGTTTCACTGTCCCGGGAAAGCCTCTGCTAACACCCTGCAGAGCGCAGTGCCCAATATACAGAAACGTCTTGCAGTATCTCCTACAGGGAAAGTGCCAGGAGGAATTGTGGAGCTTGTTCTCAGTGTCTCTGAGAATTGCTCTGATTATCCGTGTGACCTCTTTGCTAAGACTCTCCAGAGAGACGTCCTCAAAACCAACACACATCTTGACATATCTCCCACATTGATCGCACTGTCTCCAGGAACGGCATTCAAGGAGCCAGGAACTTTTCTCCCTACACTGTCCATTGAGTTGTCCTCAAAACCAATATACATCCTGCTATATCTCCCACATGGAAAGTGCTTGGCGGGAGAAGTGGGGATTATGTTTAGACTTTCTCGGAACTGCTTCAAATCAACTAGATATCTTTGTGCTGTAAATCTCCCAACAGCCAAACGCAAAAGCAGCAAACATCTCGCTGTATGTCCCACATCGTAAGTGCCAAGAGAGAGCTTGCTCTCCCTGTCTTTGAGTACTGTTTTCACTGTCCCGGTTACCTCTTTGCTAACATTCTCTTCAGAGCTGCAGTGAAACCAGGAACCACGTGGAGAAGGCACCCACACTGAAAGTGCCTGGAAGGAACATTGGGGCTTCTTCTCAGTGTCTCTGACATAGGGTTTCACTGTCCCGGGAAAGCCTCTGCTAACACCCTGCAGAGCGCTGTGCCCAATATACAGAAACGTCTTGCAGTATCTCCTACAGGGAAAGTGCCAGGAGGAATTGTGGAGCTTGTTCTCAGTGTCTCTGAGAATTGCTCTGATTATCCGTGTGACCTCTTTGCTAAGACTCTCCAGAGAGACGTCCTCAAAACCAACACACATCTTGACATATCTCCCACATTGATCGCAGTGTCTCCAGGAACGGCATTCAAGGAGCCAGGAACTTTTCTCCCTACACTGTCCATTGAGTTGTCCTCAAACCCAATATACATCCTGCTATATCTCCCACATGGAAAGTGCTTGGCGGGAGAAGTGGGGATTATGTTTAGACTTTCTCGGAACTGCTTCAAATCAACTAGATATCTTTGTGCTGTAAATCTCCCAACAGCCAAATCAAAAGCAGCAAACATCTCGCTGTATGTCCCACATCCAAAGTGCCAAGAGAGTACTGTAGAGCTTGCTCTCCCTCTCTTTGAGTACTGTTTTCAGTGTCCCGGTTACCTCTTTGCTAACATTCTCTTCAGAGCTGCAGTGAAACCAGGAACCACGTGGAAAAGGCACCCACACTGAAAGTGCCTGGAAGGAACATTGGGGCTTCTTCTCAGTGTCTCTGACATAGGGTTTCACTGTCCCGGGAAAGCCTCTGCTAACACCCTGCAGAGCGCTGTGCCCAATATACAGAAACGTCTTGCGGTATCTCCTACAGGGAAAGTGCCAGGAGGAATTGTGGAGCTTGTTCTCAGTGTCTCTGAGAATTGCTCTGATTATCCGTGTGACCTCTTTGCTAAGACTCTCCAGAGAGCCGTCCTCAAAACCAACACACATCTTGACATATCTCCCACATTGATCGCAGTGTCTCCAGGAACGGCATTCAAGGAGCCAGGAACTTTTCTCCCTACACTGTCCATTGAGTTGTCCTCAAAACCAATATACATCCTGCTATATCTCCCACACGGAAAGTGCTTGGCGGGAGAAGTGGGGATTATGTTTAGACTTTCTCGGAACTGCTTCAAATCAACTAGATATCTTTGTGCTGTAAATCTCCCAACAGCCAAACGCAAAAGCAGCAAACATCTCGCTGTATGTCCCACATCGTAAGTGCCAAGAGAGAGCTTGCTCTCCCTGTCTTTGAGTACTGTTTTCAGTGTCCCGGTTACCTCTTTGCTAACATTCTCTTCAGAGCTGCAGTGAAACCAGGAACCACGTGGAGAAGGCACCCACACTGAAAATGACTGGAAGGAAGGTTGGGGCTTCTTCTCAGTGTCTCTGACATAGGGTTTCACTGTCCCAGGAAAGTCTCTGCTAACACCCTACAGAGCGCAGTGCCCAATATACAGAAACGTCTTGCGGTATCTCCTACAGGGAAAGTGCCAGGAGGAATTGTGGAGCTTGTTCTCAGTGTCTCTGAGAATTGCTCTGATTATCCGTGTGACCTCTTTGCTAAGACTCTCCAGAGAGCCGTCCTCAAAACCAACACACATCTTGACATATCTCCCTCATTGATCGCAGTGTCTCCAGGAACGGCATTCAAGGAGCCAGGAACTTTTCTCCCTACACTGTCCATTGAGTTGTCCTCAAAACCAATATACATCCTGCTATATCTCCCACATGGAAAGTGCTTGGGGGGAGAAGTGGGGATTATGTTTAGACTTTCTCGGAACTGCTTCAAATCAACTAGATATCTTTGTGCTGTAAATCTCCCAACAGCCAAACGCAAAAGCAGCAAACATCTCGCTGTATGTCCCATATCCAAAGTGCCAAGAGAGTACTGTAGAGCTTGCTCTCCCTGTCTTTGAGTACTGTTTTCACTGTCCCGGTTACCTCTTTGCTAACATTCTCTTCAGAGCTGCAGTGATACCAGGAACCACGTGGAGAAGGCACCCACACTGAAAGTGCCTGGAAGGAACATTGGGGCTTCTTCTCAGTGTCTCTGATGTCGGGTTTCACTGTCCCGGGAAAGCCTCTGCTAACACCCTGCAGAGCGCTGTGCCCAATATACAGAAACGTCTTGCAGTATCTCCTACAGGGAAAGTGCCAGGAGGAATTGTGGAGCTTGGTCTCAGTGTCTCTGAGAATTGCTCTGATTATCCGTGTGACCTCTTTGCTAAGACTCTCCAGAGAGACGTCCTCAAAACCAACACACATCTTGACATATCTCCCACATTGATCGCACTGTCTCCAGGAACGGCATTCAAGGAGCCAGGAACTTTTCTCCCTACACTGTCCATTGAGTTGTCCTCAAAACCAATATACATCCTGCTATATCTCCCACACGGAAAGTGCTTGGCGGGAGAAGTGGGGATTATGTTTAGACTTTCTCGGAACTGCTTCAAATCAACTAGATAGCTTTGTGCTGTAAATCTCCCAACAGCCAAACGCAAAAGCAGCAAACATCTCGCTGTATGTCCCACATCGTAAGTGCCAAGAGAGAGCTTGCTCTCCCTGTCTTTGAGTACTGTTTTCAGTGTCCCGGTTACCTCTTTGCTAACATTCTCTTCAGAGCTGCAGTGAAACCAGGAACCACGTGGAGAAGGCACCCACACTGAAAATGACTGGAAGGAAGGTTGGGGCTTCTTCTCAGTGTCTCTGACATAGGGTTTCACTGTCCCAGGAAAGTCTCTGCTAACACCCTACAGAGCGCAGTGCCCAATATACAGAAACGTCTTGCGGTATCTCCTACAGGGAAAGTGCCAGGAGGAATTGTGGAGCTTGTTCTCAGTGTCTCTGAGAATTGCTCTGATTATCCGTGTGACCTCTTTGCTAAGACTCTCCAGAGAGACGTCCTCAAAATCAACACACATCTTGACATATCTCCCTCATTGATCGCAGTGTCTCCAGGAACGGCATTCAAGGAGCCAGGAACTTTTCTCCCTACACTGTCCATTGAGTTGTCCTCAAAACCAATATACATCCTGCTATATCTCCCACATGGAAAGTGCTTGGCGGGAGAAGTGGGGATTATGTTTAGACTTTCTCGGAACTGCTTCAAATCAACTAGATAGCTTTGTGCTGTAAATCTCCCAACAGCCAAACGCAAAAGCAGCAAACATCTCGCTGTATGTCCCATATCCAAAGTGCCAAGAGAGTACTGTAGAGCTTGCTCTCCCTCTCTTTGAGTACTGTTTTCACTGTCCCAGTTACCTCTTTGCTAACATTCTCTTCAGAGCTGCAGTGAAACCAGGAACCACGTGGAGAAGGCACCCACACTGAAAGTGCCTGGAAGGAACACTGGGGCTTCTTCTCAGTGTCTCTGACATAGGGTTTCACTGTCCCAGGAAAGCCTCTGCTAACACCCTGCAGAGCGCTGTGCCCAATATACAGAAACGTCTTGCAGTATCTCCTACAGGGAAAGTGCCAGGAGGAATTGTGGAGCTTGTTCTCAGTGTCTCTGAGAATTGCTCTGATTATCCGTGTGACCTCTTTGCTAAGACTCTCCAGAGAGGCGTCCTCAAAACCAACACACATCTTGACATATCTCCCTCATTGATCGCAGTGTCTCCAGGAACGGCATTCAAGGAGCCAGGAACTTTTCTCCCTACACTGTCCATTGAGTTGTCCTCAAAACCAATATACATCCTGCTATATCTCCCACATGGAAAGTGCTTGGCGGGAGAAGTGGGGATTATGTTTAGACTTTCTCGGAACTGCTTCAAATCAACTAGATATCTTTGTGCTGTAAATCTCCCAACAGCCAAACGCAAAAGCAGCAAACATCTCGCTGTATGTCCCATATCCAAAGTGCCAAGAGAGTACTGTAGAGCTTGCTCTCCCTCTCTTTGAGTACTGTTTTCAGTGTCCCGGTTACCTCTTTGCTAACATTCTCTTCAGAGCTGCAGTGAAACCAGGAACCACGTGGAAAAGGCACCCACACTGAAAGTGCCTGGAAGGAACATTGGGGCTTCTTCTCAGTGTCTCTGACATAGGGTTTCACTGTCCCGGGAAAGCCTCTGCTAACACCCTGCAGAGCGCTGTGCCCAATATACAGAAACGTCTTGCGGTATCTCCTACAGGGAAAGTGCCAGGAGGAATTGTGGAGCTTGTTCTCAGTGTCTCTGAGAATTGCTCTGATTATCCGTGTGACCTCTTTGCTAAGACTCTCCAGAGAGCCGTCCTCAAAACCAACACACATCTTGACATATCTCCCACATTGATCGCAGTGTCTCCAGGAACGGCATTCAAGGAGCCAGGAACTTTTCTCCCTACACTGTCCATTGAGTTGTCCTCAAAACCAATATACATCCTGCTATATCTCCCACACGGAAAGTGCTTGGCGGGAGAAGTGGGGATTATGTTTAGACTTTCTCGGAACTGCTTCAAATCAACTAGATATCTTTGTGCTGTAAATCTCCCAACAGCCAAACGCAAAAGCAGCAAACATGTCGCTGTATGTCCCACATCGTAAGTGCCAAGAGAGAGCTTGCTCTCCCTGTCTTTGAGTACTGTTTTCAGTGTCCCGGTTACCTCTTTGCTAACATTCTCTTCAGAGCTGCAGTGAAACCAGGAACCACGTGGAGAAGGCACCCACACTGAAAATGACTGGAAGGAAGGTTGGGGCTTCTTCTCAGTGTCTCTGACATAGGGTTTCACTGTCCCAGGAAAGTCTCTGCTAACACCCTACAGAGCGCAGTGCCCAATATACAGAAACGTCTTGCGGTATCTCCTACAGGGAAAGTGCCAGGAGGAATTGTGGAGCTTGTTCTCAGTGTCTCTGAGAATTGCTCTGATTATCCGTGTGACCTCTTTGCTAAGACTCTCCAGAGAGACGTCCTCAAAACCAACACACATCTTGACATATCTCCCTCATTGATCGCAGTGTCTCCAGGAACGGCATTCAAGGAGCCAGGAACTTTTCTCCCTACACTGTCCATTGAGTTGTCCTCAAAACCAATATACATCCTGCTATATCTCCCACATGTAAAGTGCCAGGAGGGAGAAGTGGGGATTATGTTTAGACTTTCTCGGAACTGCTTCAAATCAACTAGATATCTTTGTGCTGTAAATCTCCCAACAGCCAAACGCAAAAGCAGCAAACATCTCGCTGTATGTCCCATATCCAAAGTGCCAAGAGAGTACTGTAGAGCTTGCTCTCCCTGTCTTTGAGTACTGTTTTCACTGTCCCGGTTACCTCTTTGCTAACATTCTCTTCAGAGCTGCAGTGAAACCAGGAACCACGTGGAGAAGGCACCCACACTGAAAGTGCCTGGAAGGAACATTGGGGCTTCTTCTCAGTGTCTCTGACATAGGGTTTCACTGTCCCGGGAAAGCCTCTGCTAACACCCTGCAGAGCGCTGTGCCCAATATACAGAAACGTCTTGCGGTATCTCCTACAGGGAAAGTGCCAGGAGGAATTGTGGAGCTTGGTCTCAGTGTCTCTGAGAATTGCTCTGATTATCCGTGTGACCTCTTTGCTAAGACTCTCCAGAGAGACGTCCTCAAAACCAACACACATCTTGACATATCTCCCTCATTGATCGCAGTGTCTCCAGGAACGGCATTCAAGGAGCCAGGAACTTTTCTCCCTACACTGTCCATTGAGTTGTCCTCAAAACCAATATACATCCTGCTATATCTCCCACATGGAAAGTGCCAGGAGGGAGAAGTGGGGATTATGTTTAGACTTTCTTGGAACTGCTTCAAATCAACTAGATAGCTTTGTGCTGTAAATCTCCCAACAGCCAAACGCAAAAGCAGCAAACATGTCGCTGTATGTTCCACATCCAAAGTGCCAAGAGAGTACTGTAGAGCTTGCTCTCCCTGTCTTTGAGTACTGTTTTCACTGTCCCGGTTACCTCTTTGCTAACATTCTCTTCAGAGCTGCAGTGAAACCAGGAACCACGTGGAGAAGGCACCCACACTGAAAGTGCCTGGAAGGAACATTGGGGCTTCTTCTCAGTGTCTCTGACATAGGGTTTCACTGTCCCGGGAAAGCCTCTGCTAACACCCTGCAGAGCGCTGTGCCCAATATACAGAAACGTCTTGCAGTATCTCCTACAGGGAAAGTGCCAGGAGGAATTGTGGAGCTTGTTCTCAGTGTCTCTGAGAATTGCTCTGATTATCCGTGTGACCTCTTTGCTAAGACTCTCCAGAGAGACGTCCTCAAAACCAACACACATCTTGACATATCTCCCACATTGATCGCAGTGTCTCCAGGAACGGCATTCAAGGAGCCAGGAACTTTTCTCCCTACACTGTCCATTGAGTTGTCCTCAAAACCAATATACATCCTGCTATATCTCCCACACGGAAAGTGCTTGGCGGGAGAAGTGGGGATTATGTTTAGACTTTCTCGGAACTGCTTCAAATCAACTAGATATCTTTGTGCTGTAAATCTCCCAACAGCCAAACGCAAAAGCAGCAAACCTCTCGCTGTATGTCCCACATCCAAAGTGCCAAGAGAGAGCTTGCTCTCCCTGTCTTTGAGTACTGTTTTCACTGTCCCGGTTACCTCTTTGCTAACATTCTCTTCAGAGCTGCAGTGAAACCAGGAACCACGTGGAGAAGGCACCCACACTGAAAATGACTGGAAGGAAGGTTGGGGCTTCTTCTCAGTGTCTCTGACATAGGGTTTCACTGTCCCAGGAAAGTCTCTGCTAACACCCTACAGAGCGCAGTGCCCAATATACAGAAACGTCTTGCGGTATCTCCTACAGGGAAAGTGCCAGGAGGAATTGTGGAGCTTGTTCTCAGTGTCTCTGAGAATTGCTCTGATTATCCGTGTGACCTCTTTGCTAAGACTCTCCAGAGAGACGTCCTCAAAACCAACACACATCTTGACATATCTCCCTCATTGATCGCAGTGTCTCCAGGAACGGCATTCAAGGAGCCAGGAACTTTTCTCCCTACACTGTCCATTGAGTTGTCCTCAAAACCAATATACATCCTGCTATATCTCCCACATGGAAAGTGCTTGGGGGGAGAAGTGGGGATTATGTTTAGACTTTCTCGGAACTGCTTCAAATCAACTAGATATCTTTGTGCTGTAAATCTCCCAACAGCCAAACGCAAAAGCAGCAAACATCTCGCTGTATGTCCCATATCCAAAGTGCCAAGAGAGTACTGTAGAGCTTGCTCTCCCTGTCTTTGAGTACTGTTTTCACTGTCCCGGTTACCTCTTTGCTAACATTCTCTTCAGAGCTGCAGTGATACCAGGAACCACGTGGAGAAGGCACCCACACTGAAAGTGCCTGGAAGGAACATTGGGGCTTCTTCTCAGTGTCTCTGATGTCGGGTTTCACTGTCCCGGGAAAGCCTCTGCTAACACCCTGCAGAAAGCTGTGCCCAATATACAGAAACGTCTTGCAGTATCTCCTACAGGGAAAGTGCCAGGAGGAATTGTGGAGCTTGGTCTCAGTGTCTCTGAGAATTGCTCTGATTATCCGTGTGACCTCTTTGCTAAGACTCTCCAGAGAGACGTCCTCAAAACCAACACACATCTTGACATATCTCCCACATTGATCGCAGTGTCTCCAGGAACGGCATTCAAGGAGCCAGGAACTTTTCTCCCTACACTGTCCATTGAGTTGTCCTCAAAACCAATATACATCCTGCTATATCTCCCACACGGAAAGTGCTTGGCGGGAGAAGTGGGGATTATGTTTAGACTTTCTCGGAACTGCTTCAAATCAACTAGATAGCTTTGTGCTGTAAATCTCCCAACAGCCAAACGCAAAAGCAGCAAACATCTCGCTGTATGTCCCACATCGTAAGTGCCAAGAGAGAGCTTGCTCTCCCTGTCTTTGAGTACTGTTTTCACTGTCCCGGTTACCTCTTTGCTAACATTCTCTTCAGAGCTGCAGTGAAACCAGGAACCACGTGGAGAAGGCACCCACACTGAAAATGACTGGAAGGAAGGTTGGGGCTTCTTCTCAGTGTCTCTGACATAGGGTTTCACTGTCCCAGGAAAGTCTCTGCTAACACCCTACAGAGCGCAGTGCCCAATATACAGAAACGTCTTGCGGTATCTCCTACAGGGAAAGTGCCAGGAGGAATTGTGGAGCTTGTTCTCAGTGTCTCTGAGAATTGCTCTGATTATCCGTGTGACCTCTTTGCTAAGACTCTCCAGAGAGACGTCCTCAAAACCAACACACATCTTGACATATCTCCCTCATTGATCGCAGTGTCTCCAGGAACGGCATTCAAGGAGCCAGGAACTTTTCTCCCTACACTGTCCATTGAGTTGTCCTCAAAACCAATATACATCCTGCTATATCTCCCACATGGAAAGTGCTTGGGGGGAGAAGTGGGGATTATGTTTAGACTTTCTCGGAACTGCTTCAAATCAACTAGATATCTTTGTGCTGTAAATCTCCCAACAGCCAAACGCAAAAGCAGCAAACATCTCGCTGTATGTCCCATATCCAAAGTGCCAAGAGAGTACTGTAGAGCTTGCTCTCCCTGTCTTTGAGTACTGTTTTCACTGTCCCGGTTACCTCTTTGCTAACATTCTCTTCAGAGCTGCAGTGATACCAGGAACCACGTGGAGAAGGCACCCACACTGAAAGTGCCTGGAAGGAACATTGGGGCTTCTTCTCAGTGTCTCTGATGTCGGGTTTCACTGTCCCGGGAAAGCCTCTGCTAACACCCTGCAGAAAGCTGTGCCCAATATACAGAAACGTCTTGCAGTATCTCCTACAGGGAAAGTGCCAGGAGGAATTGTGGAGCTTGGTCTCAGTGTCTCTGAGAATTGCTCTGATTATCCGTGTGACCTCTTTGCTAAGACTCTCCAGAGAGACGTCCTCAAAACCAACACACATCTTGACATATCTCCCTCATTGATCGCAGTGTCTCCAGGAACGGCATTCAAGGAGCCAGGAACTTTTCTCCCTACACTGTCCATTGAGTTGTCCTCAAAACCAATATACATCCTGCTATATCTCCCACACGGAAAGTGCTTGGCGGGAGAAGTGGGGATTATGTTTAGACTTTCTCGGAACTGCTTCAAATCAACTAGATAGCTTTGTGCTGTAAATCTCCCAACAGCCAAACGCAAAAGCAGCAAACATCTCGCTGTATGTCCCACATCGTAAGTGCCAAGAGAGAGCTTGCTCTCCCTGTCTTTGAGTACTGTTTTCAGTGTCCCGGTTACCTCTTTGCTAACATTCTCTTCAGAGCTGCAGTGAAACCAGGAACCACGTGGAGAAGGCACCCACACTGAAAATGACTGGAAGGAAGGTTGGGGCTTCTTCTCAGTGTCTCTGACATAGGGTTTCACTGTCCCAGGAAAGTCTCTGCTAACACCCTACAGAGCGCAGTGCCCAATATACAGAAACGTCTTGCGGTATCTCCTACAGGGAAAGTGCCAGGAGGAATTGTGGAGCTTGTTCTCAGTGTCTCTGAGAATTGCTCTGATTATCCGTGTGACCTCTTTGCTAAGACTCTCCAGAGAGACGTCCTCAAAATCAACACACATCTTGACATATCTCCCTCATTGATCGCAGTGTCTCCAGGAACGGCATTCAAGGAGCCAGGAACTTTTCTCCCTACACTGTCCATTGAGTTGTCCTCAAAACCAATATACATCCTGCTATATCTCCCACATGGAAAGTGCTTGGCGGGAGAAGTGGGGATTATGTTTAGACTTTCTCGGAACTGCTTCAAATCAACTAGATAGCTTTGTGCTGTAAATCTCCCAACAGCCAAACGCAAAAGCAGCAAACATCTCGCTGTATGTCCCATATCCAAAGTGCCAAGAGAGTACTGTAGAGCTTGCTCTCCCACTCTTTGAGTACTGTTTTCACTGTCCCGGTTACCTCTTTGCTAACATTCTCTTCAGAGCTGCAGTCAAACCAGGAACCACGTGGAGAAGGCACCCACACTGAAAGTGCCTGGAAGGAACACTGGGGCTTCTTCTCAGTGTCTCTGACATAGGGTTTCACTGTCCCAGGAAAGCCTCTGCTAACACCCTGCAGAGCGCTGTGCCCAATATACAGAAACGTCTTGCAGTATCTCCTACAGGGAAAGTGCCAGGAGGAATTGTGGAGCTTGTTCTCAGTGTCTCTGAGAATTGCTCTGATTATCCGTGTGACCTCTTTGCTAAGACTCTCCAGAGAGGCGTCCTCAAAACCAACACACATCTTGACATATCTCCCTCATTGATCGCAGTGTCTCCAGGAACGGCATTCAAGGAGCCAGGAACTTTTCTCCCTACACTGTCCATTGAGTTGTCCTCAAAACCAATATACATCCTGCTATATCTCCCACATGGAAAGTGCTTGGAGGGAGAAGTGGGGATTATGTTTAGACTTTCTCGGAACTGCTTCAAATCAACTAGATATCTTTGTGCTGTAAATCTCCCAACAGCCAAACGCAAAAGCAGCAAACATCTCGCTGTATGTCCCACATCGTAAGTGCCAAGAGAGAGCTTGCTCTCCCTGTCTTTGAGTACTGTTTTCAGTGTCCCGGTTACCTCTTTGCTAACATTCTCTTCAGAGCTGCAGTGATACCAGGAACCACGTGGAGAAGGCACCCACACTGAAAATGACTGGAAGGAACGTTGGGGCTTCTTCTCAGTGTCTCTGACATAGGGTTTCACTGTCCCGGGAAAGCCTCTGCTAACACCCTGCAGAGCACAGCGCCCAATATACAGAAACGTCTTGCAGTACCTCCTACAGGGAAAGTGCCAGGAGGAATTGTGGAGCTTCTTCTCAGTGTCTCTGAGAATTGCTCTGATTATCCGTGTGACCTCTTTGCTAAGACTCTCCGGAGAGACGTCCTCAAAACCAACACACATCTTGACATATCTCCCACACTGACCGCAGAGTATCCAGGAACGGCATTCAAGGAGCCAGGAAATTTTCTGCCCACACTCTCCGGGGACAGTTCCTTAAAACCAATATACATCCTGCTACATCTCCCACATGGAAATTGGCAGGAGGGAAAAGTGGGGATTATGCTTAGACTTTCTCAGAACTGCTTCAACTCAACTAGATATCTTTGTGCTGTAAATCTCCCAACAGCCAAACGCAAAAGCAGCAAACATGTCGCTGTATGTCCCACATCGTAAGTGCCAAGAGAGAGCTTGCTCTCCCTGTCTTTGAGTACTGTTTTCACTGTCCCGGTTACCTCTTTGCTAACATTCTCTTCAGAGCTGCAGTGAAACCAGGAACCACGTGGAGAAGGCACCCACACTGAAAGTGCCTGGAAGGAACATTGGGGCTTCTTCTCAGTGTCTCTGACATAGGGTTTCACTGTCCCAGGAAAGCCTCTGCTAACACCCTGCAGAGCGCTGTGCCCAATATACAGAAACGTCTTGCAGTATCTCCTACAGGGAAAGTGCCAGGAGGAATTGTGGAGCTTGTTCTCAGTGTCTCTGAGAATTGCTCTGATTATCCGTGTGACCTCTTTGCTAAGACTCTCCAGAGAGACGTCCTCAAAACCAACACACATCTTGACATATCTCCCTCATTGATCGCAGTGTCTCCAGGAACGGCATTCAAGGAGCCAGGAACTTTTCTCCCTACACTGTCCATTGAGTTGTCCTCAAAACCAATATACATCCTGCTATATCTCCCACATGGAAAGTGCTTGGCGGGAGAAGTGGGGATTATGTTTAGACTTTCTCGGAACTGCTTCAAATCAACTAGATAGCTTTGTGCTGTAAATCTCAAAACAGCCAAACGCAAAAGCAGCAAACATCTCGCTGTATGTTCCACATCCAAAGTGCCAAGAGAGTACTGTAGATCTTGCTCTCCCTGTCTTTGAGTACTGTTTTCAGTGTCCCGGTTACCTCTTTGCTAACATTCTCTTCAGAGCTGCAGTGATACCAGGAACCACGTGGAGAAGGCACCCACACTGAAAGTGCCTGGAAGGAACATTGGGGCTTCTTCTCAGTGTCTCTGATGTCGGGTTTCACTGTCCCGGGAAAGCCTCTGCTAACACCCTGCAGAGCACAGCGCCCAATATACAGAAACGTCTTGCAGTATCTCCTACAGGGAAAGTGCCAGGAGGAATTGTGGAGCTTGTTCTCAGTGTCTCTGAGAATTGCTCTGATTATCCGTGTGACCTCTTTGCTAAGACTCTCCAGAGAGACGTCCTCAAAACCAACACACATCTTGACATATCTCCCTCATTGATCGCAGTGTCTCCAGGAACGGCATTCAAGGAGCCAGGAACTTTTCTCCCTACACTGTCCATTGAGTTGTCCTCAAAACCAATATACATCCTGCTATATCTCCCACATGGAAAGTGCTTGGCGGGAGAAGTGGGGATTATGTTTAGACTTTCTCGGAACTGCTTCAAATCAACTAGATATCTTTGTGCTGTAAATCTCCCAACAGCCAAACGCAAAAGCAGCAAACATCTCGCTGTGTGTCCCATATCCAAAGTGCCAAGAGAGTACTGTAGAGCTTGCTCTCCCTGTCTTTGAGTACTGTTTTCACTGTCCCGGTTACCTCTTTGCTAACATTCTCTTCAGAGCTGCAGTGAAACCAGGAACCACGTGGAGAAGGCACCCACACTGAAAATGACTGGAAGGAAGGTTGGGGCTTCTTCTCAGTGTCTCTGACATAGGGTTTCACTGTCCCAGGAAAGCCTCTGCTAACACCCTGCAGAGCGCTGTGCCCAATATACAGAAACGTCTTGCAGTATCTCCTACAGGGAAAGTGCCAGGAGGAATTGTGGAGCTTGTTCTCAGTGTCTCTGAGAATTGCTCTGATTATCCGTGTGACCTCTTTGCTAAGACTCTCCAGAGAGACGTCCTCAAAACCAACACACATCTTGACATATCTCCCTCATTGATCGCAGTGTCTCCAGGAACGGCATTCAAGGAGCCAGGAACTTTTCTCCCTACACTGTCCATTGAGTTGTCCTCAAAACCAATATACATCCTGCTATATCTCCCACATGGAAAGTGCTTGGCGGGAGAAGTGGGGATTATGTTTAGACTTTCTCGGAACTGCTTCAAATCAACTAGATATCTTTGTGCTGTAAATCTCCCAACAGCCAAACGCAAAAGCAGCAAACATCTCGCTGTGTGTCCCATATCCAAAGTGCCAAGAGAGTACTGTAGAGCTTGCTCTCCCTGTCTTTGAGTACTGTTTTCACTGTCCCGGTTACCTCTTTGCTAATATTCTCTTCAGAGCTGCAGTGAAACCAGGAACCACGTGGAGAAGGCACCCACACTGAAAGTGCCTGGAAGGAACACTGGGGCTTCTTCTCAGTGTCTCTGACATAGGGTTTCACTGTCCCAGGAAAGTCTCTGCTAACACCCTGCAGAGCGCTGTGCCCAATATACAGAAACGTCTTGCAGTATCTCCTACAGGGAAAGTGCCAGGAGGAATTGTGGAGCTTGTTCTCAGTGTCTCTGAGAATTGCTCTGATTATCCGTGTGACCTCTTTGCTAAGACTCTCCAGAGAGACGTCCTCAAAACCAACACACATCTTGACATATCTCCCTCATTGATCGCAGTGTCTCCAGGAACGGCATTCAAGGAGCCAGGAACTTTTCTCCCTACACTGTCCATTGAGTTGTCCTCAAAACCAATATACATCCTGCTATATCTCCCACATGGAAAGTGCTTGGCGGGAGAAGTGGGGATTATGTTTAGACTTTCTCGGAACTGCTTCAAATCAACTAGATAGCTTTGTGCTGTAAATCTCAAAACAGCCAAACGCAAAAGCAGCAAACCTCTCCCTGTATGTTCCACATCCAAAGTGCCAAGAGAGAGCTTGCTCTCCCTCTCTTTGAGTACTGTTTTCACTGTCCCGGTTACCTCTTTGCTAACATTCTCTTCAGAGCTGCAGTGAAACCAGGAACCACGTGGAGAAGGCACCCACACTGAAAGTGCCTGGAAGGAACACTGGGGCTTCTTCTCAGTGTCTCTGACATAGGGTTTCACTGTCCCAGGAAAGCCTCTGCTAACACCCTGCAGAGCGCTGTGCCCAATATACAGAAACGTCTTGCAGTATCTCCTACAGGGAAAGTGCCAGGAGGAATTGTGGAGCTTGTTCTCAGTGTCTCTGAGAATTGCTCTGATTATCCGTGTGACCTCTTTGCTAAGACTCTCCAGAGAGACGTCCTCAAAACCAACACACATCTTGACATATCTCCCTCATTGATCGCAGTGTCTCCAGGAACGGCATTCAAGGAGCCAGGAACTTTTCTCCCTACACTGTCCATTGAGTTGTCCTCAAAACCAATATACATCCTGCTATATCTCCCACATGGAAAGTGCTTGGCGGGAGAAGTGGGGATTATGTTTAGACTTTCTCGGAACTGCTTCAAATCAACTAGATATCTTTGTGCTGTAAATCTCCCAACAGCCAAACGCAAAAGCAGCAAACATCTCGCTGTGTGTCCCATATCCAAAGTGCCAAGAGAGTACTGTAGAGCTTGCTCTCCCTGTCTTTGAGTACTGTTTTCACTGTCCCGGTTACCTCTTTGCTAACATTCTCTTCAGAGCTGCAGTGAAACCAGGAACCACGTGGAGAAGGCACCCACACTGAAAATGACTGGAAGGAAGGTTGGGGCTTCTTCTCAGTGTCTCTGACATAGGGTTTCACTGTCCCAGGAAAGCCTCTGCTAACACCCTGCAGAGCGCTGTGCCCAATATACAGAAACGTCTTGCAGTATCTCCTACAGGGAAAGTGCCAGGAGGAATTGTGGAGCTTGTTCTCAGTGTCTCTGAGAATTGCTCTGATTATCCGTGTGACCTCTTTGCTAAGACTCTCCAGAGAGACGTCCTCAAAACCAACACACATCTTGACATATCTCCCTCATTGATCGCAGTGTCTCCAGGAACGGCATTCAAGGAGCCAGGAACTTTTCTCCCTACACTGTCCATTGAGTTGTCCTCAAAACCAATATACATCCTGCTATATCTCCCACATGGAAAGTGCCAGGAGGGAGAAGTGGGGATTATGTTTAGACTTTCTCGGAACTGCTTCAAATCAACTAGATATCTTTGTGCTGTAAATCTCCCAACAGCCAAACGCAAAAGCAGCAAACATCTCGCTGTGTGTCCCATATCCAAAGTGCCAAGAGAGTACTGTAGAGCTTGCTCTCCCTCTCTTTGAGTACTGTTTTCACTGTCCCGGTTACCTCTTTGCTAACATTCTCTTCAGAGCTGCAGTGAAACCAGGAACCACGTGGAGAAGGCACCCACACTGAAAGTGCCTGGAAGGAACACTGGGGCTTCTTCTCAGTGTCTCTGACATAGGGTTTCACTGTCCCAGGAAAGCCTCTGCTAACACCCTGCAGAGCGCTGTGCCCAATATACAGAAACGTCTTGCAGTATCTCCTACAGGGAAAGTGCCAGGAGGAATTGTGGAGCTTGTTCTCAGTGTCTCTGAGAATTGCTCTGATTATCCGTGTGACCTCTTTGCTAAGACTCTCCAGAGAGACGTCCTCAAAACCAACACACATCTTGACATATCTCCCTCATTGATCGCAGTGTCTCCAGGAACGGCATTCAAGGAGCCAGGAACTTTTCTCCCTACACTGTCCATTGAGTTGTCCTCAAAACCAATATACATCCTGCTATATCTCCCACATGGAAAGTGCTTGGCGGGAGAAGTGGGGATTATGTTTAGACTTTCTCGGAACTGCTTCAAATCAACTAGATAGCTTTGTGCTGTAAATCTCAAAACAGCCAAACGCAAAAGCAGCAAACATCTCGCTGTATGTTCCACATCCAAAGTGCCAAGAGAGTGCTGTAGAGCTTGCTCTCCCTCTCTTTGAGTACTGTTTTCACTGTCCCGGTTACCTCTTTGCTAACATTCTCTTCAGAGCTGCAGTGAAACCAGGAACCACGTGGAGAAGGCACCCACACTGAAAGTGCCTGGAAGGAAGGTTGGGGCTTCTTCTCAGTGTCTCTGACATAGGGTTTCACTGTCCCGGGAAAGCCTCTGCTAACACCCTGCAGAGCACAGCGCCCAATATACAGAAACGTCTTGCAGTATCTCCTACAGGGAAAGTGCCAGGAGGAATTGTGGAGCTTGGTCTCAGTGTCTCTGAGAATTGCTCTGATTATCCGTGTGACCTCTTTGCTAAGACTCTCCAGAGAGACGTCCTCAAAACCAACACACATCTTGACATATCTCCCACACTGACCGCAGAGTATCCAGGAACGGCATTCAAGGAGCCAGGAACTTTTCTGCCCACACTCTCCGGGGACAGTTCCTTAAAACCAATATACATCCTGCTACATCTCCCACATGGAAATTGCCAGCAGGGAGAAGTGGGGATTATGTTTAGACTTTCTCGGAACTGCTTCAAATCAACTAGATAGCTTTGTGCTGTAAATCTCCCAACAGCCAAACGCAAAAGCAGCAAACCTCTCGCTGTATGTCCCACATCCAAAGTGCCAAGAGAGTACTGTAGAGCTTGCTCTCCCTCTCTTTGAGTACTGTTTTCACTGTCCCGGTTACCTCTTTGCTAACATTCTCTTCAGAGCTGCAGTGATACCAGGAACCACGTGGAGAAGGCACCCACACTGAAAGTGCCTGGAAGGAACATTGGGGCTTCTTCTCAGTGTCTCTGATGTCGGGTTTCACTGTCCCGGGAAAGCCTCTGCTAACACCCTGCAGAGCGCAGTGCCCAATATACAGAAACGTCTTGCAGTATCTCCTACAGGGAAAGTGCCAGGAGGAATTGTGGAGCTTGTTCTCAGTGTCTCTGAGAATTGCTCTGATTATCCGTGTGACCTCTTTGCTAAGACTCTCCAGAGAGACGTCCTCAAAACCAACACACATCTTGACATATCTCCCACATTGATCGCACTGTCTCCAGGAACGGCATTCAAGGAGCCAGGAACTTTTCTCCCTACACTGTCCATTGAGTTGTCCTCAAAACCAATATACATCCTGCTATATCTCCCACATGGAAAGTGCTTGGCGGGAGAAGTGGGGATTATGTTTAGACTTTCTCGGAACTGCTTCAAATCAACTAGATATCTTTGTGCTGTAAATCTCCCAACAGCCAAACGCAAAAGCAGCAAACATCTCGCTGTATGTCCCACATCGTAAGTGCCAAGAGAGAGCTTGCTCTCCCTGTCTTTGAGTACTGTTTTCACTGTCCCGGTTACCTCTTTGCTAACATTCTCTTCAGAGCTGCAGTGAAACCAGGAACCACGTGGAGAAGGCACCCACACTGAAAGTGCCTGGAAGGAACATTGGGGCTTCTTCTCAGTGTCTCTGACATAGGGTTTCACTGTCCCGGGAAAGCCTCTGCTAACACCCTGCAGAGCGCTGTGCCCAATATACAGAAACGTCTTGCAGTATCTCCTACAGGGAAAGTGCCAGGAGGAATTGTGGAGCTTGTTCTCAGTGTCTCTGAGAATTGCTCTGATTATCCGTGTGACCTCTTTGCTAAGACTCTCCAGAGAGACGTCCTCAAAACCAACACACATCTTGACATATCTCCCACATTGATCGCAGTGTCTCCAGGAACGGCATTCAAGGAGCCAGGAACTTTTCTCCCTACACTGTCCATTGAGTTGTCCTCAAACCCAATATACATCCTGCTATATCTCCCACATGGAAAGTGCTTGGCGGGAGAAGTGGGGATTATGTTTAGACTTTCTCGGAACTGCTTCAAATCAACTAGATATCTTTGTGCTGTAAATCTCCCAACAGCCAAATCAAAAGCAGCAAACATCTCGCTGTATGTCCCACATCCAAAGTGCCAAGAGAGTACTGTAGAGCTTGCTCTCCCTCTCTTTGAGTACTGTTTTCAGTGTCCCGGTTACCTCTTTGCTAACATTCTCTTCAGAGCTGCAGTGAAACCAGGAACCACGTGGAAAAGGCACCCACACTGAAAGTGCCTGGAAGGAACATTGGGGCTTCTTCTCAGTGTCTCTGACATAGGGTTTCACTGTCCCGGGAAAGCCTCTGCTAACACCCTGCAGAGCGCTGTGCCCAATATACAGAAACGTCTTGCGGTATCTCCTACAGGGAAAGTGCCAGGAGGAATTGTGGAGCTTGTTCTCAGTGTCTCTGAGAATTGCTCTGATTATCCGTGTGACCTCTTTGCTAAGACTCTCCAGAGAGCCGTCCTCAAAACCAACACACATCTTGACATATCTCCCACATTGATCGCAGTGTCTCCAGGAACGGCATTCAAGGAGCCAGGAACTTTTCTCCCTACACTGTCCATTGAGTTGTCCTCAAAACCAATATACATCCTGCTATATCTCCCACACGGAAAGTGCTTGGCGGGAGAAGTGGGGATTATGTTTAGACTTTCTCGGAACTGCTTCAAATCAACTAGATATCTTTGTGCTGTAAATCTCCCAACAGCCAAACGCAAAAGCAGCAAACATCTCGCTGTATGTCCCACATCGTAAGTGCCAAGAGAGAGCTTGCTCTCCCTGTCTTTGAGTACTGTTTTCAGTGTCCCGGTTACCTCTTTGCTAACATTCTCTTCAGAGCTGCAGTGAAACCAGGAACCACGTGGAGAAGGCACCCACACTGAAAATGACTGGAAGGAAGGTTGGGGCTTCTTCTCAGTGTCTCTGACATAGGGTTTCACTGTCCCAGGAAAGTCTCTGCTAACACCCTACAGAGCGCAGTGCCCAATATACAGAAACGTCTTGCGGTATCTCCTACAGGGAAAGTGCCAGGAGGAATTGTGGAGCTTGTTCTCAGTGTCTCTGAGAATTGCTCTGATTATCCGTGTGACCTCTTTGCTAAGACTCTCCAGAGAGCCGTCCTCAAAACCAACACACATCTTGACATATCTCCCTCATTGATCGCAGTGTCTCCAGGAACGGCATTCAAGGAGCCAGGAACTTTTCTCCCTACACTGTCCATTGAGTTGTCCTCAAAACCAATATACATCCTGCTATATCTCCCACATGGAAAGTGCTTGGGGGGAGAAGTGGGGATTATGTTTAGACTTTCTCGGAACTGCTTCAAATCAACTAGATATCTTTGTGCTGTAAATCTCCCAACAGCCAAACGCAAAAGCAGCAAACATCTCGCTGTATGTCCCATATCCAAAGTGCCAAGAGAGTACTGTAGAGCTTGCTCTCCCTGTCTTTGAGTACTGTTTTCACTGTCCCGGTTACCTCTTTGCTAACATTCTCTTCAGAGCTGCAGTGATACCAGGAACCACGTGGAGAAGGCACCCACACTGAAAGTGCCTGGAAGGAACATTGGGGCTTCTTCTCAGTGTCTCTGACATAGGGTTTCACTGTCCCGGGAAAGCCTCTGCTAACACCCTGCAGAGCGCTGTGCCCAATATACAGAAACGTCTTGCGGTATCTCCTACAGGGAAAGTGCCAGGAGGAATTGTGGAGCTTGTTCTCAGTGTCTCTGAGAATTGCTCTGATTATCCGTGTGACCTCTTTGCTAAGACTCTCCAGAGAGCCGTCCTCAAAACCAACACACATCTTGACATATCTCCCACATTGATCGCAGTGTCTCCAGGAACGGCATTCAAGGAGCCAGGAACTTTTCTCCCTACACTGTCCATTGAGTTGTCCTCAAAACCAATATACATCCTGCTATATCTCCCACACGGAAAGTGCTTGGCGGGAGAAGTGGGGATTATGTTTAGACTTTCTCGGAACTGCTTCAAATCAACTAGATATCTTTGTGCTGTAAATCTCCCAACAGCCAAACGCAAAAGCAGCAAACATGTCGCTGTATGTCCCACATCGTAAGTGCCAAGAGAGAGCTTGCTCTCCCTGTCTTTGAGTACTGTTTTCAGTGTCCCGGTTACCTCTTTGCTAACATTCTCTTCAGAGCTGCAGTGAAACCAGGAACCACGTGGAGAAGGCACCCACACTGAAAATGACTGGAAGGAAGGTTGGGGCTTCTTCTCAGTGTCTCTGACATAGGGTTTCACTGTCCCAGGAAAGTCTCTGCTAACACCCTACAGAGCGCAGTGCCCAATATACAGAAACGTCTTGCGGTATCTCCTACAGGGAAAGTGCCAGGAGGAATTGTGGAGCTTGTTCTCAGTGTCTCTGAGAATTGCTCTGATTATCCGTGTGACCTCTTTGCTAAGACTCTCCAGAGAGACGTCCTCAAAACCAACACACATCTTGACATATCTCCCTCATTGATCGCAGTGTCTCCAGGAACGGCATTCAAGGAGCCAGGAACTTTTCTCCCTACACTGTCCATTGAGTTGTCCTCAAAACCAATATACATCCTGCTATATCTCCCACATGTAAAGTGCCAGGAGGGAGAAGTGGGGATTATGTTTAGACTTTCTCGGAACTGCTTCAAATCAACTAGATATCTTTGTGCTGTAAATCTCCCAACAGCCAAACGCAAAAGCAGCAAACATCTCGCTGTATGTCCCATATCCAAAGTGCCAAGAGAGTACTGTAGAGCTTGCTCTCCCTGTCTTTGAGTACTGTTTTCACTGTCCCGGTTACCTCTTTGCTAACATTCTCTTCAGAGCTGCAGTGAAACCAGGAACCACGTGGAGAAGGCACCCACACTGAAAGTGCCTGGAAGGAACATTGGGGCTTCTTCTCAGTGTCTCTGACATAGGGTTTCACTGTCCCGGGAAAGCCTCTGCTAACACCCTGCAGAGCGCTGTGCCCAATATACAGAAACGTCTTGCGGTATCTCCTACAGGGAAAGTGCCAGGAGGAATTGTGGAGCTTGGTCTCAGTGTCTCTGAGAATTGCTCTGATTATCCGTGTGACCTCTTTGCTAAGACTCTCCAGAGAGACGTCCTCAAAACCAACACACATCTTGACATATCTCCCTCATTGATCGCAGTGTCTCCAGGAACGGCATTCAAGGAGCCAGGAACTTTTCTCCCTACACTGTCCATTGAGTTGTCCTCAAAACCAATATACATCCTGCTATATCTCCCACATGGAAAGTGCCAGGAGGGAGAAGTGGGGATTATGTTTAGACTTTCTTGGAACTGCTTCAAATCAACTAGATAGCTTTGTGCTGTAAATCTCCCAACAGCCAAACGCAAAAGCAGCAAACATGTCGCTGTATGTTCCACATCCAAAGTGCCAAGAGAGTACTGTAGAGCTTGCTCTCCCTGTCTTTGAGTACTGTTTTCACTGTCCCGGTTACCTCTTTGCTAACATTCTCTTCAGAGCTGCAGTGAAACCAGGAACCACGTGGAGAAGGCACCCACACTGAAAGTGCCTGGAAGGAACATTGGGGCTTCTTCTCAGTGTCTCTGACATAGGGTTTCACTGTCCCGGGAAAGCCTCTGCTAACACCCTGCAGAGCGCTGTGCCCAATATACAGAAACGTCTTGCAGTATCTCCTACAGGGAAAGTGCCAGGAGGAATTGTGGAGCTTGTTCTCAGTGTCTCTGAGAATTGCTCTGATTATCCGTGTGACCTCTTTGCTAAGACTCTCCAGAGAGACGTCCTCAAAACCAACACACATCTTGACATATCTCCCACATTGATCGCAGTGTCTCCAGGAACGGCATTCAAGGAGCCAGGAACTTTTCTCCCTACACTGTCCATTGAGTTGTCCTCAAAACCAATATACATCCTGCTATATCTCCCACACGGAAAGTGCTTGGCGGGAGAAGTGGGGATTATGTTTAGACTTTCTCGGAACTGCTTCAAATCAACTAGATATCTTTGTGCTGTAAATCTCCCAACAGCCAAACGCAAAAGCAGCAAACCTCTCGCTGTATGTCCCACATCCAAAGTGCCAAGAGAGAGCTTGCTCTCCCTGGCTTTGAGTACTGTTTTCACTGTCCCGGTTACCTCTTTGCTAACATTCTCTTCAGAGCTGCAGTGAAACCAGGAACCACGTGGAGAAGGCACCCACACTGAAAATGACTGGAAGGAAGGTTGGGGCTTCTTCTCAGTGTCTCTGACATAGGGTTTCACTGTCCCAGGAAAGTCTCTGCTAACACCCTACAGAGCGCAGTGCCCAATATACAGAAACGTCTTGCGGTATCTCCTACAGGGAAAGTGCCAGGAGGAATTGTGGAGCTTGTTCTCAGTGTCTCTGAGAATTGCTCTGATTATCCGTGTGACCTCTTTGCTAAGACTCTCCAGAGAGACGTCCTCAAAACCAACACACATCTTGACATATCTCCCTCATTGATCGCAGTGTCTCCAGGAACGGCATTCAAGGAGCCAGGAACTTTTCTCCCTACACTGTCCATTGAGTTGTCCTCAAAACCAATATACATCCTGCTATATCTCCCACATGGAAAGTGCTTGGGGGGAGAAGTGGGGATTATGTTTAGACTTTCTCGGAACTGCTTCAAATCAACTAGATATCTTTGTGCTGTAAATCTCCCAACAGCCAAACGCAAAAGCAGCAAACATCTCGCTGTGTGTCCCATATCCAAAGTGCCAAGAGAGTACTGTAGAGCTTGCTCTCCCTGTCTTTGAGTACTGTTTTCACTGTCCCGGTTACCTCTTTGCTAACATTCTCTTCAGAGCTGCAGTGATACCAGGAACCACGTGGAGAAGGCACCCACACTGAAAGTGCCTGGAAGGAACATTGGGGCTTCTTCTCAGTGTCTCTGATGTCGGGTTTCACTGTCCCGGGAAAGCCTCTGCTAACACCCTGCAGAGCGCTGTGCCCAATATACAGAAACGTCTTGCAGTATCTCCTACAGGGAAAGTGCCAGGAGGAATTGTGGAGCTTGGTCTCAGTGTCTCTGAGAATTGCTCTGATTATCCGTGTGACCTCTTTGCTAAGACTCTCCAGAGAGACGTCCTCAAAACCAACACACATCTTGACATATCTCCCACATTGATCGCAGTGTCTCCAGGAACGGCATTCAAGGAGCCAGGAACTTTTCTCCCTACACTGTCCATTGAGTTGTCCTCAAAACCAATATACATCCTGCTATATCTCCCACACGGAAAGTGCTTGGCGGGAGAAGTGGGGATTATGTTTAGACTTTCTCGGAACTGCTTCAAATCAACTAGATAGCTTTGTGCTGTAAATCTCCCAACAGCCAAACGCAAAAGCAGCAAACATCTCGCTGTATGTCCCACATCGTAAGTGCCAAGAGAGAGCTTGCTCTCCCTGTCTTTGAGTACTGTTTTCACTGTCCCGGTTACCTCTTTGCTAACATTCTCTTCAGAGCTGCAGTGAAACCAGGAACCACGTGGAGAAGGCACCCACACTGAAAATGACTGGAAGGAAGGTTGGGGCTTCTTCTCAGTGTCTCTGACATAGGGTTTCACTGTCCCAGGAAAGTCTCTGCTAACACCCTACAGAGCGCAGTGCCCAATATACAGAAACGTCTTGCGGTATCTCCTACAGGGAAAGTGCCAGGAGGAATTGTGGAGCTTGTTCTCAGTGTCTCTGAGAATTGCTCTGATTATCCGTGTGACCTCTTTGCTAAGACTCTCCAGAGAGACGTCCTCAAAACCAACACACATCTTGACATATCTCCCTCATTGATCGCAGTGTCTCCAGGAACGGCATTCAAGGAGCCAGGAACTTTTCTCCCTACACTGTCCATTGAGTTGTCCTCAAAACCAATATACATCCTGCTATATCTCCCACATGGAAAGTGCTTGGGGGGAGAAGTGGGGATTATGTTTAGACTTTCTCGGAACTGCTTCAAATCAACTAGATATCTTTGTGCTGTAAATCTCCCAACAGCCAAACGCAAAAGCAGCAAACATCTCGCTGTATGTCCCATATCCAAAGTGCCAAGAGAGTACTGTAGAGCTTGCTCTCCCTGTCTTTGAGTACTGTTTTCACTGTCCCGGTTACCTCTTTGCTAACATTCTCTTCAGAGCTGCAGTGATACCAGGAACCACGTGGAGAAGGCACCCACACTGAAAGTGCCTGGAAGGAACATTGGGGCTTCTTCTCAGTGTCTCTGATGTCGGGTTTCACTGTCCCGGGAAAGCCTCTGCTAACACCCTGCAGAAAGCTGTGCCCAATATACAGAAACGTCTTGCAGTATCTCCTACAGGGAAAGTGCCAGGAGGAATTGTGGAGCTTGGTCTCAGTGTCTCTGAGAATTGCTCTGATTATCCGTGTGACCTCTTTGCTAAGACTCTCCAGAGAGACGTCCTCAAAACCAACACACATCTTGACATATCTCCCACATTGATCGCAGTGTCTCCAGGAACGGCATTCAAGGAGCCAGGAACTTTTCTCCCTACACTGTCCATTGAGTTGTCCTCAAAACCAATATACATCCTGCTATATCTCCCACACGGAAAGTGCTTGGCGGGAGAAGTGGGGATTATGTTTAGACTTTCTCGGAACTGCTTCAAATCAACTAGATAGCTTTGTGCTGTAAATCTCCCAACAGCCAAACGCAAAAGCAGCAAACATCTCGCTGTATGTCCCACATCGTAAGTGCCAAGAGAGAGCTTGCTCTCCCTGTCTTTGAGTACTGTTTTCAGTGTCCCGGTTACCTCTTTGCTAACATTCTCTTCAGAGCTGCAGTGAAACCAGGAACCACGTGGAGAAGGCACCCACACTGAAAATGACTGGAAGGAAGGTTGGGGCTTCTTCTCAGTGTCTCTGACATAGGGTTTCACTGTCCCAGGAAAGTCTCTGCTAACACCCTACAGAGCGCAGTGCCCAATATACAGAAACGTCTTGCGGTATCTCCTACAGGGAAAGTGCCAGGAGGAATTGTGGAGCTTGTTCTCAGTGTCTCTGAGAATTGCTCTGATTATCCGTGTGACCTCTTTGCTAAGACTCTCCAGAGAGACGTCCTCAAAATCAACACACATCTTGACATATCTCCCTCATTGATCGCAGTGTCTCCAGGAACGGCATTCAAGGAGCCAGGAACTTTTCTCCCTACACTGTCCATTGAGTTGTCCTCAAAACCAATATACATCCTGCTATATCTCCCACATGGAAAGTGCTTGGCGGGAGAAGTGGGGATTATGTTTAGACTTTCTCGGAACTGCTTCAAATCAACTAGATAGCTTTGTGCTGTAAATCTCCCAACAGCCAAACGCAAAAGCAGCAAACATCTCGCTGTATGTCCCATATCCAAAGTGCCAAGAGAGTACTGTAGAGCTTGCTCTCCCACTCTTTGAGTACTGTTTTCACTGTCCCGGTTACCTCTTTGCTAACATTCTCTTCAGAGCTGCAGTCAAACCAGGAACCACGTGGAGAAGGCACCCACACTGAAAGTGCCTGGAAGGAACACTGGGGCTTCTTCTCAGTGTCTCTGACATAGGGTTTCACTGTCCCAGGAAAGCCTCTGCTAACACCCTGCAGAGCGCTGTGCCCAATATACAGAAACGTCTTGCAGTATCTCCTACAGGGAAAGTGCCAGGAGGAATTGTGGAGCTTGTTCTCAGTGTCTCTGAGAATTGCTCTGATTATCCGTGTGACCTCTTTGCTAAGACTCTCCAGAGAGGCGTCCTCAAAACCAACACACATCTTGACATATCTCCCTCATTGATCGCAGTGTCTCCAGGAACGGCATTCAAGGAGCCAGGAACTTTTCTCCCTACACTGTCCATTGAGTTGTCCTCAAAACCAATATACATCCTGCTATATCTCCCACATGGAAAGTGCTTGGAGGGAGAAGTGGGGATTATGTTTAGACTTTCTCGGAACTGCTTCAAATCAACTAGATATCTTTGTGCTGTAAATCTCCCAACAGCCAAACGCAAAAGCAGCAAACATCTCGCTGTATGTCCCACATCGTAAGTGCCAAGAGAGAGCTTGCTCTCCCTGTCTTTGAGTACTGTTTTCAGTGTCCCGGTTACCTCTTTGCTAACATTCTCTTCAGAGCTGCAGTGATACCAGGAACCACGTGGAGAAGGCACCCACACTGAAAATGACTGGAAGGAACGTTGGGGCTTCTTCTCAGTGTCTCTGACATAGGGTTTCACTGTCCCGGGAAAGCCTCTGCTAACACCCTGCAGAGCACAGCGCCCAATATACAGAAACGTCTTGCAGTACCTCCTACAGGGAAAGTGCCAGGAGGAATTGTGGAGCTTCTTCTCAGTGTCTCTGAGAATTGCTCTGATTATCCGTGTGACCTCTTTGCTAAGACTCTCCGGAGAGACGTCCTCAAAACCAACACACATCTTGACATATCTCCCACACTGACTGCAGAGTATCCAGGAACGGCATTCAAGGAGCCAGGAAATTTTCTGCCCACACTCTCCGGGGACAGTTCCTTAAAACCAATATACATCCTGCTACATCTCCCACATGGAAATTGGCAGGAGGGAAAAGTGGGGATTATGCTTAGACTTTCTCAGAACTGCTTCAACTCAACTAGATATCTTTGTGCTGTAAATCTCCCAACAGCCAAACGCAAAAGCAGCAAACATGTCGCTGTATGTCCCACATCGTAAGTGCCAAGAGAGAGCTTGCTCTCCCTGTCTTTGAGTACTGTTTTCACTGTCCCGGTTACCTCTTTGCTAACATTCTCTTCAGAGCTGCAGTGAAACCAGGAACCACGTGGAGAAGGCACCCACACTGAAAGTGCCTGGAAGGAACATTGGGGCTTCTTCTCAGTGTCTCTGACATAGGGTTTCACTGTCCCAGGAAAGCCTCTGCTAACACCCTGCAGAGCGCTGTGCCCAATATACAGAAACGTCTTGCAGTATCTCCTACAGGGAAAGTGCCAGGAGGAATTGTGGAGCTTGTTCTCAGTGTCTCTGAGAATTGCTCTGATTATCCGTGTGACCTCTTTGCTAAGACTCTCCAGAGAGACGTCCTCAAAACCAACACACATCTTGACATATCTCCCTCATTGATCGCAGTGTCTCCAGGAACGGCATTCAAGGAGCCAGGAACTTTTCTCCCTACACTGTCCATTGAGTTGTCCTCAAAACCAATATACATCCTGCTATATCTCCCACATGGAAAGTGCTTGGCGGGAGAAGTGGGGATTATGTTTAGACTTTCTCGGAACTGCTTCAAATCAACTAGATAGCTTTGTGCTGTAAATCTCAAAACAGCCAAACGCAAAAGCAGCAAACATCTCGCTGTATGTTCCACATCCAAAGTGCCAAGAGAGTACTGTAGATCTTGCTCTCCCTGTCTTTGAGTACTGTTTTCAGTGTCCCGGTTACCTCTTTGCTAACATTCTCTTCAGAGCTGCAGTGATACCAGGAACCACGTGGAGAAGGCACCCACACTGAAAGTGCCTGGAAGGAACATTGGGGCTTCTTCTCAGTGTCTCTGATGTCGGGTTTCACTGTCCCGGGAAAGCCTCTGCTAACACCCTGCAGAGCACAGCGCCCAATATACAGAAACGTCTTGCAGTATCTCCTACAGGGAAAGTGCCAGGAGGAATTGTGGAGCTTGTTCTCAGTGTCTCTGAGAATTGCTCTGATTATCCGTGTGACCTCTTTGCTAAGACTCTCCAGAGAGACGTCCTCAAAACCAACACACATCTTGACATATCTCCCTCATTGATCGCAGTGTCTCCAGGAACGGCATTCAAGGAGCCAGGAACTTTTCTCCCTACACTGTCCATTGAGTTGTCCTCAAAACCAATATACATCCTGCTATATCTCCCACATGGAAAGTGCTTGGCGGGAGAAGTGGGGATTATGTTTAGACTTTCTCGGAACTGCTTCAAATCAACTAGATATCTTTGTGCTGTAAATCTCCCAACAGCCAAACGCAAAAGCAGCAAACATCTCGCTGTGTGTCCCATATCCAAAGTGCCAAGAGAGTACTGTAGAGCTTGCTCTCCCTGTCTTTGAGTACTGTTTTCACTGTCCCGGTTACCTCTTTGCTAACATTCTCTTCAGAGCTGCAGTGAAACCAGGAACCACGTGGAGAAGGCACCCACACTGAAAATGACTGGAAGGAAGGTTGGGGCTTCTTCTCAGTGTCTCTGACATAGGGTTTCACTGTCCCAGGAAAGCCTCTGCTAACACCCTGCAGAGCGCTGTGCCCAATATACAGAAACGTCTTGCAGTATCTCCTACAGGGAAAGTGCCAGGAGGAATTGTGGAGCTTGTTCTCAGTGTCTCTGAGAATTGCTCTGATTATCCGTGTGACCTCTTTGCTAAGACTCTCCAGAGAGACGTCCTCAAAACCAACACACATCTTGACATATCTCCCTCATTGATCGCAGTGTCTCCAGGAACGGCATTCAAGGAGCCAGGAACTTTTCTCCCTACACTGTCCATTGAGTTGTCCTCAAAACCAATATACATCCTGCTATATCTCCCACATGGAAAGTGCTTGGCGGGAGAAGTGGGGATTATGTTTAGACTTTCTCGGAACTGCTTCAAATCAACTAGATATCTTTGTGCTGTAAATCTCCCAACAGCCAAACGCAAAAGCAGCAAACATCTCGCTGTGTGTCCCATATCCAAAGTGCCAAGAGAGTACTGTAGAGCTTGCTCTCCCTGTCTTTGAGTACTGTTTTCACTGTCCCGGTTACCTCTTTGCTAATATTCTCTTCAGAGCTGCAGTGAAACCAGGAACCACGTGGAGAAGGCACCCACACTGAAAGTGCCTGGAAGGAACACTGGGGCTTCTTCTCAGTGTCTCTGACATAGGGTTTCACTGTCCCAGGAAAGTCTCTGCTAACACCCTGCAGAGCGCTGTGCCCAATATACAGAAACGTCTTGCAGTATCTCCTACAGGGAAAGTGCCAGGAGGAATTGTGGAGCTTGTTCTCAGTGTCTCTGAGAATTGCTCTGATTATCCGTGTGACCTCTTTGCTAAGACTCTCCAGAGAGACGTCCTCAAAACCAACACACATCTTGACATATCTCCCTCATTGATCGCAGTGTCTCCAGGAACGGCATTCAAGGAGCCAGGAACTTTTCTCCCTACACTGTCCATTGAGTTGTCCTCAAAACCAATATACATCCTGCTATATCTCCCACATGGAAAGTGCTTGGCGGGAGAAGTGGGGATTATGTTTAGACTTTCTCGGAACTGCTTCAAATCAACTAGATAGCTTTGTGCTGTAAATCTCCCAACAGCCAAACGCAAAAGCAGCAAACATGTCGCTGTATGTTCCACATCCAAAGTGCCAAGAGAGTGCTGTAGAGCTTGCTCTCCCTGTCTTTGAGTACTGTTTTCACTGTCCCGGTTACCTCTTTGCTAACATTCTCTTCAGAGCTGCAGTGAAACCAGGAACCACGTGGAGAAGGCACCCACACTGAAAGTGCCTGGAAGGAACATTGGGGCTTCTTCTCAGTGTCTCTGACATAGGGTTTCACTGTCCCGGGAAAGCCTCTGCTAACACCCTGCAGAGCGCTGTGCCCAATATACAGAAACGTCTTGCAGTATCTCCTACAGGGAAAGTGCCAGGAGGAATTGTGGAGCTTGGTCTCAGTGTCTCTGAGAATTGCTCTGATTATCCGTGTGACCTCTTTGCTAAGACTCTCCAGAGAGCCGTCCTCAAAACCAACACACATCTTGACATATCTCCCTCATTGATCGCAGTGTCTCCAGGAACGGCATTCAAGGAGCCAGGAACTTTTCTCCCTACACTGTCCATTGAGTTGTCCTCAAAACCAATATACATCCTGCTATATCTCCCACATGGAAAGTGCTTGGCGGGAGAAGTGGGGATTATGTTTAGACTTTCTCGGAACTGCTTCAAATCAACTAGATATCTTTGTGCTGTAAATCTCCCAACAGCCAAACGCAAAAGCAGCAAACCTCTCGCTGTATGTCCCACATCCAAAGTGCCAAGAGAGAGCTTGCTCTCCCTCTCTTTGAGTACTGTTTTCACTGTCCCGGTTACCTCTTTGCTAACATTCTCTTCAGAGCTGCAGTGAAACCAGGAACCACGTGGAGAAGGCACCCACACTGAAAGTGCCTGGAAGGAACACTGGGGCTTCTTCTCAGTGTCTCTGACATAGGGTTTCACTGTCCCAGGAAAGCCTCTGCTAACACCCTGCAGAGCGCTGTGCCCAATATACAGAAACGTCTTGCAGTATCTCCTACAGGGAAAGTGCCAGGAGGAATTGTGGAGCTTGTTCTCAGTGTCTCTGAGAATTGCTCTGATTATCCGTGTGACCTCTTTGCTAAGACTCTCCAGAGAGACGTCCTCAAAACCAACACACATCTTGACATATCTCCCTCATTGATCGCAGTGTCTCCAGGAACGGCATTCAAGGAGCCAGGAACTTTTCTCCCTACACTGTCCATTGAGTTGTCCTCAAAACCAATATACATCCTGCTATATCTCCCACATGGAAAGTGCTTGGCGGGAGAAGTGGGGATTATGTTTAGACTTTCTCGGAACTGCTTCAAATCAACTAGATATCTTTGTGCTGTAAATCTCCCAACAGCCAAACGCAAAAGCAGCAAACATCTCGCTGTGTGTCCCATATCCAAAGTGCCAAGAGAGTACTGTAGAGCTTGCTCTCCCTGTCTTTGAGTACTGTTTTCACTGTCCCGGTTACCTCTTTGCTAACATTCTCTTCAGAGCTGCAGTGAAACCAGGAACCACGTGGAGAAGGCACCCACACTGAAAATGACTGGAAGGAAGGTTGGGGCTTCTTCTCAGTGTCTCTGACATAGGGTTTCACTGTCCCAGGAAAGCCTCTGCTAACACCCTGCAGAGCGCTGTGCCCAATATACAGAAACGTCTTGCAGTATCTCCTACAGGGAAAGTGCCAGGAGGAATTGTGGAGCTTGTTCTCAGTGTCTCTGAGAATTGCTCTGATTATCCGTGTGACCTCTTTGCTAAGACTCTCCAGAGAGACGTCCTCAAAACCAACACACATCTTGACATATCTCCCTCATTGATCGCAGTGTCTCCAGGAACGGCATTCAAGGAGCCAGGAACTTTTCTCCCTACACTGTCCATTGAGTTGTCCTCAAAACCAATATACATCCTGCTATATCTCCCACATGGAAAGTGCCAGGAGGGAGAAGTGGGGATTATGTTTAGACTTTCTCGGAACTGCTTCAAATCAACTAGATATCTTTGTGCTGTAAATCTCCCAACAGCCAAACGCAAAAGCAGCAAACATCTCGCTGTGTGTCCCATATCCAAAGTGCCAAGAGAGTACTGTAGAGCTTGCTCTCCCTCTCTTTGAGTACTGTTTTCACTGTCCCGGTTACCTCTTTGCTAACATTCTCTTCAGAGCTGCAGTGAAACCAGGAACCACGTGGAGAAGGCACCCACACTGAAAGTGCCTGGAAGGAACACTGGGGCTTCTTCTCAGTGTCTCTGACATAGGGTTTCACTGTCCCAGGAAAGCCTCTGCTAACACCCTGCAGAGCGCTGTGCCCAATATACAGAAACGTCTTGCAGTATCTCCTACAGGGAAAGTGCCAGGAGGAATTGTGGAGCTTGTTCTCAGTGTCTCTGAGAATTGCTCTGATTATCCGTGTGACCTCTTTGCTAAGACTCTCCAGAGAGACGTCCTCAAAACCAACACACATCTTGACATATCTCCCTCATTGATCGCAGTGTCTCCAGGAACGGCATTCAAGGAGCCAGGAACTTTTCTCCCTACACTGTCCATTGAGTTGTCCTCAAAACCAATATACATCCTGCTATATCTCCCACATGGAAAGTGCTTGGCGGGAGAAGTGGGGATTATGTTTAGACTTTCTCGGAACTGCTTCAAATCAACTAGATAGCTTTGTGCTGTAAATCTCCCAACAGCCAAACGCAAAAGCAGCAAACATCTCGCTGTGTGTCCCATATCCAAAGTGCCAAGAGAGTACTGTAGAGCTTGCTCTCCCTGTCTTTGAGTACTGTTTTCACTGTCCCGGTTACCTCTTTGCTAACATTCTCTTCAGAGCTGCAGTGAAACCAGGAACCACGTGGAGAAGGCACCCACACTGAAAATGACTGGAAGGAAGGTTGGGGCTTCTTCTCAGTGTCTCTGACATAGGGTTTCACTGTCCCAGGAAAGCCTCTGCTAACACCCTGCAGAGCGCTGTGCCCAATATACAGAAACGTCTTGCAGTATCTCCTACAGGGAAAGTGCCAGGAGGAATTGTGGAGCTTGTTCTCAGTGTCTCTGAGAATTGCTCTGATTATCCGTGTGACCTCTTTGCTAAGACTCTCCAGAGAGACGTCCTCAAAACCAACACACATCTTGACATATCTCCCTCATTGATCGCAGTGTCTCCAGGAACGGCATTCAAGGAGCCAGGAACTTTTCTCCCTACACTGTCCATTGAGTTGTCCTCAAAACCAATATACATCCTGCTATATCTCCCACATGGAAAGTGCTTGGCGGGAGAAGTGGGGATTATGTTTAGACTTTCTCGGAACTGCTTCAAATCAACTAGATATCTTTGTGCTGTAAATCTCCCAACAGCCAAACGCAAAAGCAGCAAACATCTCGCTGTGTGTCCCATATCCAAAGTGCCAAGAGAGTACTGTAGAGCTTGCTCTCCCTGTCTTTGAGTACTGTTTTCACTGTCCCGGTTACCTCTTTGCTAATATTCTCTTCAGAGCTGCAGTGAAACCAGGAACCACGTGGAGAAGGCACCCACACTGAAAGTGCCTGGAAGGAACACTGGGGCTTCTTCTCAGTGTCTCTGACATAGGGTTTCACTGTCCCAGGAAAGTCTCTGCTAACACCCTGCAGAGCGCTGTGCCCAATATACAGAAACGTCTTGCAGTATCTCCTACAGGGAAAGTGCCAGGAGGAATTGTGGAGCTTGTTCTCAGTGTCTCTGAGAATTGCTCTGATTATCCGTGTGACCTCTTTGCTAAGACTCTCCAGAGAGACGTCCTCAAAACCAACACACATCTTGACATATCTCCCTCATTGATCGCAGTGTCTCCAGGAACGGCATTCAAGGAGCCAGGAACTTTTCTCCCTACACTGTCCATTGAGTTGTCCTCAAAACCAATATACATCCTGCTATATCTCCCACATGGAAAGTGCTTGGCGGGAGAAGTGGGGATTATGTTTAGACTTTCTCGGAACTGCTTCAAATCAACTAGATAGCTTTGTGCTGTAAATCTCCCAACAGCCAAACGCAAAAGCAGCAAACATGTCGCTGTATGTTCCACATCCAAAGTGCCAAGAGAGTGCTGTAGAGCTTGCTCTCCCTGTCTTTGAGTACTGTTTTCACTGTCCCGGTTACCTCTTTGCTAACATTCTCTTCAGAGCTGCAGTGAAACCAGGAACCACGTGGAGAAGGCACCCACACTGAAAGTGCCTGGAAGGAACATTGGGGCTTCTTCTCAGTGTCTCTGACATAGGGTTTCACTGTCCCGGGAAAGCCTCTGCTAACACCCTGCAGAGCGCTGTGCCCAATATACAGAAACGTCTTGCAGTATCTCCTACAGGGAAAGTGCCAGGAGGAATTGTGGAGCTTGGTCTCAGTGTCTCTGAGAATTGCTCTGATTATCCGTGTGACCTCTTTGCTAAGACTCTCCAGAGAGCCGTCCTCAAAACCAACACACATCTTGACATATCTCCCTCATTGATCGCAGTGTCTCCAGGAACGGCATTCAAGGAGCCAGGAACTTTTCTCCCTACACTGTCCATTGAGTTGTCCTCAAAACCAATATACATCCTGCTATATCTCCCACATGGAAAGTGCTTGGCGGGAGAAGTGGGGATTATGTTTAGACTTTCTCGGAACTGCTTCAAATCAACTAGATATCTTTGTGCTGTAAATCTCCCAACAGCCAAACGCAAAAGCAGCAAACCTCTCGCTGTATGTCCCACATCCAAAGTGCCAAGAGAGAGCTTGCTCTCCCTCTCTTTGAGTACTGTTTTCACTGTCCCGGTTACCTCTTTGCTAACATTCTCTTCAGAGCTGCAGTGAAACCAGGAACCACGTGGAGAAGGCACCCACACTGAAAGTGCCTGGAAGGAACACTGGGGCTTCTTCTCAGTGTCTCTGACATAGGGTTTCACTGTCCCAGGAAAGCCTCTGCTAACACCCTGCAGAGCGCTGTGCCCAATATACAGAAACGTCTTGCAGTATCTCCTACAGGGAAAGTGCCAGGAGGAATTGTGGAGCTTGTTCTCAGTGTCTCTGAGAATTGCTCTGATTATCCGTGTGACCTCTTTGCTAAGACTCTCCAGAGAGACGTCCTCAAAACCAACACACATCTTGACATATCTCCCTCATTGATCGCAGTGTCTCCAGGAACGGCATTCAAGGAGCCAGGAACTTTTCTCCCTACACTGTCCATTGAGTTGTCCTCAAAACCAATATACATCCTGCTATATCTCCCACATGGAAAGTGCTTGGCGGGAGAAGTGGGGATTATGTTTAGACTTTCTCGGAACTGCTTCAAATCAACTAGATATCTTTGTGCTGTAAATCTCCCAACAGCCAAACGCAAAAGCAGCAAACATCTCGCTGTGTGTCCCATATCCAAAGTGCCAAGAGAGTACTGTAGAGCTTGCTCTCCCTGTCTTTGAGTACTGTTTTCACTGTCCCGGTTACCTCTTTGCTAACATTCTCTTCAGAGCTGCAGTGAAACCAGGAACCACGTGGAGAAGGCACCCACACTGAAAATGACTGGAAGGAAGGTTGGGGCTTCTTCTCAGTGTCTCTGACATAGGGTTTCACTGTCCCAGGAAAGCCTCTGCTAACACCCTGCAGAGCGCTGTGCCCAATATACAGAAACGTCTTGCAGTATCTCCTACAGGGAAAGTGCCAGGAGGAATTGTGGAGCTTGTTCTCAGTGTCTCTGAGAATTGCTCTGATTATCCGTGTGACCTCTTTGCTAAGACTCTCCAGAGAGACGTCCTCAAAACCAACACACATCTTGACATATCTCCCTCATTGATCGCAGTGTCTCCAGGAACGGCATTCAAGGAGCCAGGAACTTTTCTCCCTACACTGTCCATTGAGTTGTCCTCAAAACCAATATACATCCTGCTATATCTCCCACATGGAAAGTGCCAGGAGGGAGAAGTGGGGATTATGTTTAGACTTTCTCGGAACTGCTTCAAATCAACTAGATATCTTTGTGCTGTAAATCTCCCAACAGCCAAACGCAAAAGCAGCAAACATCTCGCTGTGTGTCCCATATCCAAAGTGCCAAGAGAGTACTGTAGAGCTTGCTCTCCCTCTCTTTGAGTACTGTTTTCACTGTCCCGGTTACCTCTTTGCTAACATTCTCTTCAGAGCTGCAGTGAAACCAGGAACCACGTGGAGAAGGCACCCACACTGAAAGTGCCTGGAAGGAACACTGGGGCTTCTTCTCAGTGTCTCTGACATAGGGTTTCACTGTCCCAGGAAAGCCTCTGCTAACACCCTGCAGAGCGCTGTGCCCAATATACAGAAACGTCTTGCAGTATCTCCTACAGGGAAAGTGCCAGGAGGAATTGTGGAGCTTGTTCTCAGTGTCTCTGAGAATTGCTCTGATTATCCGTGTGACCTCTTTGCTAAGACTCTCCAGAGAGACGTCCTCAAAACCAACACACATCTTGACATATCTCCCTCATTGATCGCAGTGTCTCCAGGAACGGCATTCAAGGAGCCAGGAACTTTTCTCCCTACACTGTCCATTGAGTTGTCCTCAAAACCAATATACATCCTGCTATATCTCCCACATGGAAAGTGCTTGGCGGGAGAAGTGGGGATTATGTTTAGACTTTCTCGGAACTGCTTCAAATCAACTAGATAGCTTTGTGCTGTAAATCTCAAAACAGCCAAACGCAAAAGCAGCAAACATCTCGCTGTATGTTCCACATCCAAAGTGCCAAGAGAGTACTGTAGAGCTTGCTCTCCCTGTCTTTGAGTACTGTTTTCAGTGTCCCGGTTACCTCTTTGCTAACATTCTCTTCAGAGCTGCAGTGATACCAGGAACCACGTGGAGAAGGCACCCACACTGAAAGTGCCTGGAAGGAACATTGGGGCTTCTTCTCAGTGTCTCTGATGTCGGGTTTCACTGTCCCGGGAAAGCCTCTGCTAACACCCTGCAGAGCACAGCGCCCAATATACAGAAACGTCTTGCAGTATCTCCTACAGGGAAAGTGCCAGGAGGAATTGTGGAGCTTGTTCTCAGTGTCTCTGAGAATTGCTCTGATTATCCGTGTGACCTCTTTGCTAAGACTCTCCAGAGAGACGTCCTCAAAACCAACACACATCTTGACATATCTCCCTCATTGATCGCAGTGTCTCCAGGAACGGCATTCAAGGAGCCAGGAACTTTTCTCCCTACACTGTCCATTGAGTTGTCCTCAAAACCAATATACATCCTGCTATATCTCCCACATGGAAAGTGCTTGGCGGGAGAAGTGGGGATTATGTTTAGACTTTCTCGGAACTGCTTCAAATCAACTAGATATCTTTGTGCTGTAAATCTCCCAACAGCCAAACGCAAAAGCAGCAAACATCTCGCTGTGTGTCCCATATCCAAAGTGCCAAGAGAGTACTGTAGAGCTTGCTCTCCCTGTCTTTGAGTACTGTTTTCACTGTCCCGGTTACCTCTTTGCTAACATTCTCTTCAGAGCTGCAGTGAAACCAGGAACCACGTGGAGAAGGCACCCACACTGAAAATGACTGGAAGGAAGGTTGGGGCTTCTTCTCAGTGTCTCTGACATAGGGTTTCACTGTCCCAGGAAAGCCTCTGCTAACACCCTGCAGAGCGCTGTGCCCAATATACAGAAACGTCTTGCAGTATCTCCTACAGGGAAAGTGCCAGGAGGAATTGTGGAGCTTGTTCTCAGTGTCTCTGAGAATTGCTCTGATTATCCGTGTGACCTCTTTGCTAAGACTCTCCAGAGAGACGTCCTCAAAACCAACACACATCTTGACATATCTCCCTCATTGATCGCAGTGTCTCCAGGAACGGCATTCAAGGAGCCAGGAACTTTTCTCCCTACACTGTCCATTGAGTTGTCCTCAAAACCAATATACATCCTGCTATATCTCCCACATGGAAAGTGCTTGGCGGGAGAAGTGGGGATTATGTTTAGACTTTCTCGGAACTGCTTCAAATCAACTAGATAGCTTTGTGCTGTAAATCTCCCAACAGCCAAACGCAAAAGCAGCAAACATCTCGCTGTGTGTCCCATATCCAAAGTGCCAAGAGAGTACTGTAGAGCTTGCTCTCCCTGTCTTTGAGTACTGTTTTCACTGTCCCGGTTACCTCTTTGCTAACATTCTCTTCAGAGCTGCAGTGAAACCAGGAACCACGTGGAGAAGGCACCCACACTGAAAGTGCCTGGAAGGAACACTGGGGCTTCTTCTCAGTGTCTCTGACATAGGGTTTCACTGTCCCAGGAAAGTCTCTGCTAACACCCTGCAGAGCGCTGTGCCCAATATACAGAAACGTCTTGCAGTATCTCCTACAGGGAAAGTGCCAGGAGGAATTGTGGAGCTTGTTCTCAGTGTCTCTGAGAATTGCTCTGATTATCCGTGTGACCTCTTTGCTAAGACTCTCCAGAGAGACGTCCTCAAAACCAACACACATCTTGACATATCTCCCTCATTGATCGCAGTGTCTCCAGGAACGGCATTCAAGGAGCCAGGAACTTTTCTCCCTACACTGTCCATTGAGTTGTCCTCAAAACCAATATACATCCTGCTATATCTCCCACATGGAAAGTGCTTGGCGGGAGAAGTGGGGATTATGTTTAGACTTTCTCGGAACTGCTTCAAATCAACTAGATAGCTTTGTGCTGTAAATCTCCCAACAGCCAAACGCAAAAGCAGCAAACATCTCGCTGTATGTTCCACATCCAAAGTGCCAAGAGAGTGCTGTAGAGCTTGCTCTCCCTGTCTTTGAGTACTGTTTTCACTGTCCCGGTTACCTCTTTGCTAACATTCTCTTCAGAGCTGCAGTGAAACCAGGAACCACGTGGAGAAGGCACCCACACTGAAAGTGCCTGGAAGGAACACTGGGGCTTCTTCTCAGTGTCTCTGACATAGGGTTTCACTGTCCCAGGAAAGCCTCTGCTAACACCCTGCAGAGCGCTGTGCCCAATATACAGAAACGTCTTGCAGTATCTCCTACAGGGAAAGTGCCAGGAGGAATTGTGGAGCTTGTTCTCAGTGTCTCTGAGAATTGCTCTGATTATCCGTGTGACCTCTTTGCTAAGACTCTCCAGAGAGACGTCCTCAAAACCAACACACATCTTGACATATCTCCCTCATTGATCGCAGTGTCTCCAGGAACGGCATTCAAGGAGCCAGGAACTTTTCTCCCTACACTGTCCATTGAGTTGTCCTCAAAACCAATATACATCCTGCTATATCTCCCACATGGAAAGTGCTTGGCGGGAGAAGTGGGGATTATGTTTAGACTTTCTCGGAACTGCTTCAAATCAACTAGATATCTTTGTGCTGTAAATCTCCCAACAGCCAAACGCAAAAGCAGCAAACATCTCGCTGTGTGTCCCATATCCAAAGTGCCAAGAGAGTACTGTAGAGCTTGCTCTCCCTGTCTTTGAGTACTGTTTTCACTGTCCCGGTTACCTCTTTGCTAACATTCTCTTCAGAGCTGCAGTGAAACCAGGAACCACGTGGAGAAGGCACCCACACTGAAAATGACTGGAAGGAAGGTTGGGGCTTCTTCTCAGTGTCTCTGACATAGGGTTTCACTGTCCCAGGAAAGCCTCTGCTAACACCCTGCAGAGCGCTGTGCCCAATATACAGAAACGTCTTGCAGTATCTCCTACAGGGAAAGTGCCAGGAGGAATTGTGGAGCTTGTTCTCAGTGTCTCTGAGAATTGCTCTGATTATCCGTGTGACCTCTTTGCTAAGACTCTCCAGAGAGACGTCCTCAAAACCAACACACATCTTGACATATCTCCCTCATTGATCGCAGTGTCTCCAGGAACGGCATTCAAGGAGCCAGGAACTTTTCTCCCTACACTGTCCATTGAGTTGTCCTCAAAACCAATATACATCCTGCTATATCTCCCACATGGAAAGTGCCAGGAGGGAGAAGTGGGGATTATGTTTAGACTTTCTCGGAACTGCTTCAAATCAACTAGATATCTTTGTGCTGTAAATCTCCCAACAGCCAAACGCAAAAGCAGCAAACATCTCGCTGTGTGTCCCATATCCAAAGTGCCAAGAGAGTACTGTAGAGCTTGCTCTCCCTCTCTTTGAGTACTGTTTTCACTGTCCCGGTTACCTCTTTGCTAACATTCTCTTCAGAGCTGCAGTCAAACCAGGAACCACGTGGAGAAGGCACCCACACTGAAAGTGCCTGGAAGGAACACTGGGGCTTCTTCTCAGTGTCTCTGACATAGGGTTTCACTGTCCCAGGAAAGCCTCTGCTAACACCCTGCAGAGCGCTGTGCCCAATATACAGAAACGTCTTGCAGTATCTCCTACAGGGAAAGTGCCAGGAGGAATTGTGGAGCTTGTTCTCAGTGTCTCTGAGAATTGCTCTGATTATCCGTGTGACCTCTTTGCTAAGACTCTCCAGAGAGACGTCCTCAAAACCAACACACATCTTGACATATCTCCCTCATTGATCGCAGTGTCTCCAGGAACGGCATTCAAGGAGCCAGGAACTTTTCTCCCTACACTGTCCATTGAGTTGTCCTCAAAACCAATATACATCCTGCTATATCTCCCACATGGAAAGTGCTTGGCGGGAGAAGTGGGGATTATGTTTAGACTTTCTCGGAACTGCTTCAAATCAACTAGATATCTTTGTGCTGTAAATCTCCCAACAGCCAAACGCAAAAGCAGCAAACATCTCGCTGTGTGTCCCATATCCAAAGTGCCAAGAGAGTACTGTAGAGCTTGCTCTCCCTGTCTTTGAGTACTGTTTTCACTGTCCCGGTTACCTCTTTGCTAACATTCTCTTCAGAGCTGCAGTGAAACCAGGAACCACGTGGAGAAGGCACCCACACTGAAAATGACTGGAAGGAAGGTTGGGGCTTCTTCTCAGTGTCTCTGACATAGGGTTTCACTGTCCCAGGAAAGCCTCTGCTAACACCCTGCAGAGCGCTGTGCCCAATATACAGAAACGTCTTGCAGTATCTCCTACAGGGAAAGTGCCAGGAGGAATTGTGGAGCTTGTTCTCAGTGTCTCTGAGAATTGCTCTGATTATCCGTGTGACCTCTTTGCTAAGACTCTCCAGAGAGACGTCCTCAAAACCAACACACATCTTGACATATCTCCCTCATTGATCGCAGTGTCTCCAGGAACGGCATTCAAGGAGCCAGGAACTTTTCTCCCTACACTGTCCATTGAGTTGTCCTCAAAACCAATATACATCCTGCTATATCTCCCACATGGAAAGTGCTTGGCGGGAGAAGTGGGGATTATGTTTAGACTTTCTCGGAACTGCTTCAAATCAACTAGATAGCTTTGTGCTGTAAATCTCCCAACAGCCAAACGCAAAAGCAGCAAACATCTCGCTGTGTGTCCCATATCCAAAGTGCCAAGAGAGTACTGTAGAGCTTGCTCTCCCTGTCTTTGAGTACTGTTTTCACTGTCCCGGTTACCTCTTTGCTAACATTCTCTTCAGAGCTGCAGTGAAACCAGGAACCACGTGGAGAAGGCACCCACACTGAAAGTGCCTGGAAGGAACACTGGGGCTTCTTCTCAGTGTCTCTGACATAGGGTTTCACTGTCCCAGGAAAGTCTCTGCTAACACCCTGCAGAGCGCTGTGCCCAATATACAGAAACGTCTTGCAGTATCTCCTACAGGGAAAGTGCCAGGAGGAATTGTGGAGCTTGTTCTCAGTGTCTCTGAGAATTGCTCTGATTATCCGTGTGACCTCTTTGCTAAGACTCTCCAGAGAGACGTCCTCAAAACCAACACACATCTTGACATATCTCCCTCATTGATCGCAGTGTCTCCAGGAACGGCATTCAAGGAGCCAGGAACTTTTCTCCCTACACTGTCCATTGAGTTGTCCTCAAAACCAATATACATCCTGCTATATCTCCCACATGGAAAGTGCTTGGCGGGAGAAGTGGGGATTATGTTTAGACTTTCTCGGAACTGCTTCAAATCAACTAGATAGCTTTGTGCTGTAAATCTCCCAACAGCCAAACGCAAAAGCAGCAAACATCTCGCTGTATGTTCCACATCCAAAGTGCCAAGAGAGTGCTGTAGAGCTTGCTCTCCCTGTCTTTGAGTACTGTTTTCACTGTCCCGGTTACCTCTTTGCTAACATTCTCTTCAGAGCTGCAGTGAAACCAGGAACCACGTGGAGAAGGCACCCACACTGAAAGTGCCTGGAAGGAACACTGGGGCTTCTTCTCAGTGTCTCTGACATAGGGTTTCACTGTCCCAGGAAAGCCTCTGCTAACACCCTGCAGAGCGCTGTGCCCAATATACAGAAACGTCTTGCAGTATCTCCTACAGGGAAAGTGCCAGGAGGAATTGTGGAGCTTGTTCTCAGTGTCTCTGAGAATTGCTCTGATTATCCGTGTGACCTCTTTGCTAAGACTCTCCAGAGAGACGTCCTCAAAACCAACACACATCTTGACATATCTCCCTCATTGATCGCAGTGTCTCCAGGAACGGCATTCAAGGAGCCAGGAACTTTTCTCCCTACACTGTCCATTGAGTTGTCCTCAAAACCAATATACATCCTGCTATATCTCCCACATGGAAAGTGCTTGGCGGGAGAAGTGGGGATTATGTTTAGACTTTCTCGGAACTGCTTCAAATCAACTAGATATCTTTGTGCTGTAAATCTCCCAACAGCCAAACGCAAAAGCAGCAAACATCTCGCTGTGTGTCCCATATCCAAAGTGCCAAGAGAGTACTGTAGAGCTTGCTCTCCCTGTCTTTGAGTACTGTTTTCACTGTCCCGGTTACCTCTTTGCTAACATTCTCTTCAGAGCTGCAGTGAAACCAGGAACCACGTGGAGAAGGCACCCACACTGAAAATGACTGGAAGGAAGGTTGGGGCTTCTTCTCAGTGTCTCTGACATAGGGTTTCACTGTCCCAGGAAAGCCTCTGCTAACACCCTGCAGAGCGCTGTGCCCAATATACAGAAACGTCTTGCAGTATCTCCTACAGGGAAAGTGCCAGGAGGAATTGTGGAGCTTGTTCTCAGTGTCTCTGAGAATTGCTCTGATTATCCGTGTGACCTCTTTGCTAAGACTCTCCAGAGAGACGTCCTCAAAACCAACACACATCTTGACATATCTCCCTCATTGATCGCAGTGTCTCCAGGAACGGCATTCAAGGAGCCAGGAACTTTTCTCCCTACACTGTCCATTGAGTTGTCCTCAAAACCAATATACATCCTGCTATATCTCCCACATGGAAAGTGCCAGGAGGGAGAAGTGGGGATTATGTTTAGACTTTCTCGGAACTGCTTCAAATCAACTAGATATCTTTGTGCTGTAAATCTCCCAACAGCCAAACGCAAAAGCAGCAAACATCTCGCTGTGTGTCCCATATCCAAAGTGCCAAGAGAGTACTGTAGAGCTTGCTCTCCCTCTCTTTGAGTACTGTTTTCACTGTCCCGGTTACCTCTTTGCTAACATTCTCTTCAGAGCTGCAGTCAAACCAGGAACCACGTGGAGAAGGCACCCACACTGAAAGTGCCTGGAAGGAACACTGGGGCTTCTTCTCAGTGTCTCTGACATAGGGTTTCACTGTCCCAGGAAAGCCTCTGCTAACACCCTGCAGAGCGCTGTGCCCAATATACAGAAACGTCTTGCAGTATCTCCTACAGGGAAAGTGCCAGGAGGAATTGTGGAGCTTGTTCTCAGTGTCTCTGAGAATTGCTCTGATTATCCGTGTGACCTCTTTGCTAAGACTCTCCAGAGAGACGTCCTCAAAACCAACACACATCTTGACATATCTCCCTCATTGATCGCAGTGTCTCCAGGAACGGCATTCAAGGAGCCAGGAACTTTTCTCCCTACACTGTCCATTGAGTTGTCCTCAAAACCAATATACATCCTGCTATATCTCCCACATGGAAAGTGCTTGGCGGGAGAAGTGGGGATTATGTTTAGACTTTCTCGGAACTGCTTCAAATCAACTAGATAGCTTTGTGCTGTAAATCTCAAAACAGCCAAACGCAAAAGCAGCAAACATCTCGCTGTATGTTCCACATCCAAAGTGCCAAGAGAGTACTGTAGATCTTGCTCTCCCTGTCTTTGAGTACTGTTTTCAGTGTCCCGGTTACCTCTTTGCTAACATTCTCTTCAGAGCTGCAGTGATACCAGGAACCACGTGGAGAAGGCACCCACACTGAAAGTGCCTGGAAGGAACATTGGGGCTTCTTCTCAGTGTCTCTGATGTCGGGTTTCACTGTCCCGGGAAAGCCTCTGCTAACACCCTGCAGAGCACAGCGCCCAATATACAGAAACGTCTTGCAGTATCTCCTACAGGGAAAGTGCCAGGAGGAATTGTGGAGCTTGTTCTCAGTGTCTCTGAGAATTGCTCTGATTATCCGTGTGACCTCTTTGCTAAGACTCTCCAGAGAGACGTCCTCAAAACCAACACACATCTTGACATATCTCCCTCATTGATCGCAGTGTCTCCAGGAACGGCATTCAAGGAGCCAGGAACTTTTCTCCCTACACTGTCCATTGAGTTGTCCTCAAAACCAATATACATCCTGCTATATCTCCCACATGGAAAGTGCTTGGCGGGAGAAGTGGGGATTATGTTTAGACTTTCTCGGAACTGCTTCAAATCAACTAGATATCTTTGTGCTGTAAATCTCCCAACAGCCAAACGCAAAAGCAGCAAACATCTCGCTGTGTGTCCCATATCCAAAGTGCCAAGAGAGTACTGTAGAGCTTGCTCTCCCTGTCTTTGAGTACTGTTTTCACTGTCCCGGTTACCTCTTTGCTAACATTCTCTTCAGAGCTGCAGTGAAACCAGGAACCACGTGGAGAAGGCACCCACACTGAAAGTGCCTGGAAGGAACACTGGGGCTTCTTCTCAGTGTCTCTGACATAGGGTTTCACTGTCCCAGGAAAGTCTCTGCTAACACCCTGCAGAGCGCTCTGCCCAATATACAGAAACGTCTTGCAGTATCTCCTACAGGGAAAGTGCCAGGAGGAATTGTGGAGCTTGTTCTCAGTGTCTCTGAGAATTGCTCTGATTATCCGTGTGACCTCTTTGCTAAGACTCTCCAGAGAGACGTCCTCAAAACCAACACACATCTTGACATATCTCCCTCATTGATCGCAGTGTCTCCAGGAACGGCATTCAAGGAGCCAGGAACTTTTCTCCCTACACTGTCCATTGAGTTGTCCTCAAAACCAATATACATCCTGCTATATCTCCCACATGGAAAGTGCTTGGCGGGAGAAGTGGGGATTATGTTTAGACTTTCTCGGAACTGCTTCAAATCAACTAGATAGCTTTGTGCTGTAAATCTCCCAACAGCCAAACGCAAAAGCAGCAAACATGTCGCTGTATGTTCCACATCCAAAGTGCCAAGAGAGTGCTGTAGAGCTTGCTCTCCCTGTCTTTGAGTACTGTTTTCACTGTCCCGGTTACCTCTTTGCTAACATTCTCTTCAGAGCTGCAGTGAAACCAGGAACCACGTGGAGAAGGCACCCACACTGAAAGTGCCTGGAAGGAACATTGGGGCTTCTTCTCAGTGTCTCTGACATAGGGTTTCACTGTCCCGGGAAAGCCTCTGCTAACACCCTGCAGAGCGCTGTGCCCAATATACAGAAACGTCTTGCAGTATCTCCTACAGGGAAAGTGCCAGGAGGAATTGTGGAGCTTGGTCTCAGTGTCTCTGAGAATTGCTCTGATTATCCGTGTGACCTCTTTGCTAAGACTCTCCAGAGAGCCGTCCTCAAAACCAACACACATCTTGACATATCTCCCTCATTGATCGCAGTGTCTCCAGGAACGGCATTCAAGGAGCCAGGAACTTTTCTCCCTACACTGTCCATTGAGTTGTCCTCAAAACCAATATACATCCTGCTATATCTCCCACATGGAAAGTGCTTGGCGGGAGAAGTGGGGATTATGTTTAGACTTTCTCGGAACTGCTTCAAATCAACTAGATAGCTTTGTGCTGTAAATCTCCCAACAGCCAAACGCAAAAGCAGCAAACCTCTCGCTGTATGTCCCACATCCAAAGTGCCAAGAGAGAGCTTGCTCTCCCTCTCTTTGAGTACTGTTTTCACTGTCCCGGTTACCTCTTTGCTAACATTCTCTTCAGAGCTGCAGTGAAACCAGGAACCACGTGGAGAAGGCACCCACACTGAAAGTGCCTGGAAGGAACACTGGGGCTTCTTCTCAGTGTCTCTGACATAGGGTTTCACTGTCCCAGGAAAGCCTCTGCTAACACCCTGCAGAGCGCTGTGCCCAATATACAGAAACGTCTTGCAGTATCTCCTACAGGGAAAGTGCCAGGAGGAATTGTGGAGCTTGTTCTCAGTGTCTCTGAGAATTGCTCTGATTATCCGTGTGACCTCTTTGCTAAGACTCTCCAGAGAGACGTCCTCAAAACCAACACACATCTTGACATATCTCCCTCATTGATCGCAGTGTCTCCAGGAACGGCATTCAAGGAGCCAGGAACTTTTCTCCCTACACTGTCCATTGAGTTGTCCTCAAAACCAATATACATCCTGCTATATCTCCCACATGGAAAGTGCTTGGCGGGAGAAGTGGGGATTATGTTTAGACTTTCTCGGAACTGCTTCAAATCAACTAGATATCTTTGTGCTGTAAATCTCCCAACAGCCAAACGCAAAAGCAGCAAACATCTCGCTGTGTGTCCCATATCCAAAGTGCCAAGAGAGTACTGTAGAGCTTGCTCTCCCTGTCTTTGAGTACTGTTTTCACTGTCCCGGTTACCTCTTTGCTAACATTCTCTTCAGAGCTGCAGTGAAACCAGGAACCACGTGGAGAAGGCACCCACACTGAAAATGACTGGAAGGAAGGTTGGGGCTTCTTCTCAGTGTCTCTGACATAGGGTTTCACTGTCCCAGGAAAGCCTCTGCTAACACCCTGCAGAGCGCTGTGCCCAATATACAGAAACGTCTTGCAGTATCTCCTACAGGGAAAGTGCCAGGAGGAATTGTGGAGCTTGTTCTCAGTGTCTCTGAGAATTGCTCTGATTATCCGTGTGACCTCTTTGCTAAGACTCTCCAGAGAGACGTCCTCAAAACCAACACACATCTTGACATATCTCCCTCATTGATCGCAGTGTCTCCAGGAACGGCATTCAAGGAGCCAGGAACTTTTCTCCCTACACTGTCCATTGAGTTGTCCTCAAAACCAATATACATCCTGCTATATCTCCCACATGGAAAGTGCCAGGAGGGAGAAGTGGGGATTATGTTTAGACTTTCTCGGAACTGCTTCAAATCAACTAGATATCTTTGTGCTGTAAATCTCCCAACAGCCAAACGCAAAAGCAGCAAACATCTCGCTGTGTGTCCCATATCCAAAGTGCCAAGAGAGTACTGTAGAGCTTGCTCTCCCTCTCTTTGAGTACTGTTTTCACTGTCCCGGTTACCTCTTTGCTAACATTCTCTTCAGAGCTGCAGTGAAACCAGGAACCACGTGGAGAAGGCACCCACACTGAAAGTGCCTGGAAGGAACACTGGGGCTTCTTCTCAGTGTCTCTGACATAGGGTTTCACTGTCCCAGGAAAGCCTCTGCTAACACCCTGCAGAGCGCTGTGCCCAATATACAGAAACGTCTTGCAGTATCTCCTACAGGGAAAGTGCCAGGAGGAATTGTGGAGCTTGTTCTCAGTGTCTCTGAGAATTGCTCTGATTATCCGTGTGACCTCTTTGCTAAGACTCTCCAGAGAGACGTCCTCAAAACCAACACACATCTTGACATATCTCCCTCATTGATCGCAGTGTCTCCAGGAACGGCATTCAAGGAGCCAGGAACTTTTCTCCCTACACTGTCCATTGAGTTGTCCTCAAAACCAATATACATCCTGCTATATCTCCCACATGGAAAGTGCTTGGCGGGAGAAGTGGGGATTATGTTTAGACTTTCTCGGAACTGCTTCAAATCAACTAGATAGCTTTGTGCTGTAAATCTCAAAACAGCCAAACGCAAAAGCAGCAAACATCTCGCTGTATGTTCCACATCCAAAGTGCCAAGAGAGTGCTGTAGAGCTTGCTCTCCCTCTCTTTGAGTACTGTTTTCACTGTCCCGGTTACCTCTTTGCTAACATTCTCTTCAGAGCTGCAGTGAAACCAGGAACCACGTGGAGAAGGCACCCACACTGAAAGTGCCTGGAAGGAAGGTTGGGGCTTCTTCTCAGTGTCTCTGACATAGGGTTTCACTGTCCCGGGAAAGCCTCTGCTAACACCCTGCAGAGCACAGCGCCCAATATACAGAAACGTCTTGCAGTATCTCCTACAGGGAAAGTGCCAGGAGGAATTGTGGAGCTTGGTCTCAGTGTCTCTGAGAATTGCTCTGATTATCCGTGTGACCTCTTTGCTAAGACTCTCCAGAGAGACGTCCTCAAAACCAACACACATCTTGACATATCTCCCACACTGACCGCAGAGTATCCAGGAACGGCATTCAAGGAGCCAGGAACTTTTCTGCCCACACTCTCCGGGGACAGTTCCTTAAAACCAATATACATCCTGCTACATCTCCCACATGGAAATTGCCAGCAGGGAGAAGTGGGGATTATGTTTAGACTTTCTCGGAACTGCTTCAAATCAACTAGATAGCTTTGTGCTGTAAATCTCCCAACAGCCAAACGCAAAAGCAGCAAACCTCTCGCTGTATGTCCCACATCCAAAGTGCCAAGAGAGTACTGTAGAGCTTGCTCTCCCTCTCTTTGAGTACTGTTTTCACTGTCCCGGTTACCTCTTTGCTAACATTCTCTTCAGAGCTGCAGTGATACCAGGAACCACGTGGAGAAGGCACCCACACTGAAAGTGCCTGGAAGGAACATTGGGGCTTCTTCTCAGTGTCTCTGATGTCGGGTTTCACTGTCCCGGGAAAGCCTCTGCTAACACCCTGCAGAGCGCAGTGCCCAATATACAGAAACGTCTTGCAGTATCTCCTACAGGGAAAGTGCCAGGAGGAATTGTGGAGCTTGTTCTCAGTGTCTCTGAGAATTGCTCTGATTATCCGTGTGACCTCTTTGCTAAGACTCTCCAGAGAGACGTCCTCAAAACCAACACACATCTTGACATATCTCCCTCATTGATCGCAGTGTCTCCAGGAACGGCATTCAAGGAGCCAGGAACTTTTCTCCCTACACTGTCCATTGAGTTGTCCTCAAAACCAATATACATCCTGCTATATCTCCCACATGGAAAGTGCCAGGAGGGAGAAGTGGGGATTATGTTTAGACTTTCTCGGAACTGCTTCAAATCAACTAGATATCTTTGTGCTGTAAATCTCCCAACAGCCAAACGCAAAAGCAGCAAACATCTCGCTGTGTGTCCCATATCCAAAGTGCCAAGAGAGTACTGTAGAGCTTGCTCTCCCTCTCTTTGAGTACTGTTTTCACTGTCCCGGTTACCTCTTTGCTAACATTCTCTTCAGAGCTGCAGTGAAACCAGGAACCACGTGGAGAAGGCACCCACACTGAAAGTGCCTGGAAGGAACACTGGGGCTTCTTCTCAGTGTCTCTGACATAGGGTTTCACTGTCCCAGGAAAGCCTCTGCTAACACCCTGCAGAGCGCTGTGCCCAATATACAGAAACGTCTTGCAGTATCTCCTACAGGGAAAGTGCCAGGAGGAATTGTGGAGCTTGTTCTCAGTGTCTCTGAGAATTGCTCTGATTATCCGTGTGACCTCTTTGCTAAGACTCTCCAGAGAGACGTCCTCAAAACCAACACACATCTTGACATATCTCCCTCATTGATCGCAGTGTCTCCAGGAACGGCATTCAAGGAGCCAGGAACTTTTCTCCCTACACTGTCCATTGAGTTGTCCTCAAAACCAATATACATCCTGCTATATCTCCCACATGGAAAGTGCTTGGCGGGAGAAGTGGGGATTATGTTTAGACTTTCTCGGAACTGCTTCAAATCAACTAGATAGCTTTGTGCTGTAAATCTCAAAACAGCCAAACGCAAAAGCAGCAAACATCTCGCTGTATGTTCCACATCCAAAGTGCCAAGAGAGTACTGTAGAGCTTGCTCTCCCTGTCTTTGAGTACTGTTTTCAGTGTCCCGGTTACCTCTTTGCTAACATTCTCTTCAGAGCTGCAGTGATACCAGGAACCACGTGGAGAAGGCACCCACACTGAAAGTGCCTGGAAGGAACATTGGGGCTTCTTCTCAGTGTCTCTGATGTCGGGTTTCACTGTCCCGGGAAAGCCTCTGCTAACACCCTGCAGAGCACAGCGCCCAATATACAGAAACGTCTTGCAGTATCTCCTACAGGGAAAGTGCCAGGAGGAATTGTGGAGCTTGTTCTCAGTGTCTCTGAGAATTGCTCTGATTATCCGTGTGACCTCTTTGCTAAGACTCTCCAGAGAGACGTCCTCAAAACCAACACACATCTTGACATATCTCCCTCATTGATCGCAGTGTCTCCAGGAACGGCATTCAAGGAGCCAGGAACTTTTCTCCCTACACTGTCCATTGAGTTGTCCTCAAAACCAATATACATCCTGCTATATCTCCCACATGGAAAGTGCTTGGCGGGAGAAGTGGGGATTATGTTTAGACTTTCTCGGAACTGCTTCAAATCAACTAGATATCTTTGTGCTGTAAATCTCCCAACAGCCAAACGCAAAAGCAGCAAACATCTCGCTGTGTGTCCCATATCCAAAGTGCCAAGAGAGTACTGTAGAGCTTGCTCTCCCTGTCTTTGAGTACTGTTTTCACTGTCCCGGTTACCTCTTTGCTAACATTCTCTTCAGAGCTGCAGTGAAACCAGGAACCACGTGGAGAAGGCACCCACACTGAAAATGACTGGAAGGAAGGTTGGGGCTTCTTCTCAGTGTCTCTGACATAGGGTTTCACTGTCCCAGGAAAGCCTCTGCTAACACCCTGCAGAGCGCTGTGCCCAATATACAGAAACGTCTTGCAGTATCTCCTACAGGGAAAGTGCCAGGAGGAATTGTGGAGCTTGTTCTCAGTGTCTCTGAGAATTGCTCTGATTATCCGTGTGACCTCTTTGCTAAGACTCTCCAGAGAGACGTCCTCAAAACCAACACACATCTTGACATATCTCCCTCATTGATCGCAGTGTCTCCAGGAACGGCATTCAAGGAGCCAGGAACTTTTCTCCCTACACTGTCCATTGAGTTGTCCTCAAAACCAATATACATCCTGCTATATCTCCCACATGGAAAGTGCTTGGCGGGAGAAGTGGGGATTATGTTTAGACTTTCTCGGAACTGCTTCAAATCAACTAGATAGCTTTGTGCTGTAAATCTCCCAACAGCCAAACGCAAAAGCAGCAAACATCTCGCTGTGTGTCTCATATCCAAAGTGCCAAGAGAGTACTGTAGAGCTTGCTCTCCCTGTCTTTGAGTACTGTTTTCACTGTCCCGGTTACCTCTTTGCTAACATTCTCTTCAGAGCTGCAGTGAAACCAGGAACCACGTGGAGAAGGCACCCACACTGAAAGTGCCTGGAAGGAACACTGGGGCTTCTTCTCAGTGTCTCTGACATAGGGTTTCACTGTCCCAGGAAAGTCTCTGCTAACACCCTGCAGAGCGCTGTGCCCAATATACAGAAACGTCTTGCAGTATCTCCTACAGGGAAAGTGCCAGGAGGAATTGTGGAGCTTGTTCTCAGTGTCTCTGAGAATTGCTCTGATTATCCGTGTGACCTCTTTGCTAAGACTCTCCAGAGAGACGTCCTCAAAACCAACACACATCTTGACATATCTCCCTCATTGATCGCAGTGTCTCCAGGAACGGCATTCAAGGAGCCAGGAACTTTTCTCCCTACACTGTCCATTGAGTTGTCCTCAAAACCAATATACATCCTGCTATATCTCCCACATGGAAAGTGCTTGGCGGGAGAAGTGGGGATTATGTTTAGACTTTCTCGGAACTGCTTCAAATCAACTAGATAGCTTTGTGCTGTAAATCTCCCAACAGCCAAACGCAAAAGCAGCAAACATCTCGCTGTATGTTCCACATCCAAAGTGCCAAGAGAGTGCTGTAGAGCTTGCTCTCCCTGTCTTTGAGTACTGTTTTCACTGTCCCGGTTACCTCTTTGCTAACATTCTCTTCAGAGCTGCAGTGAAACCAGGAACCACGTGGAGAAGGCACCCACACTGAAAGTGCCTGGAAGGAACACTGGGGCTTCTTCTCAGTGTCTCTGACATAGGGTTTCACTGTCCCAGGAAAGCCTCTGCTAACACCCTGCAGAGCGCTGTGCCCAATATACAGAAACGTCTTGCAGTATCTCCTACAGGGAAAGTGCCAGGAGGAATTGTGGAGCTTGTTCTCAGTGTCTCTGAGAATTGCTCTGATTATCCGTGTGACCTCTTTGCTAAGACTCTCCAGAGAGACGTCCTCAAAACCAACACACATCTTGACATATCTCCCTCATTGATCGCAGTGTCTCCAGGAACGGCATTCAAGGAGCCAGGAACTTTTCTCCCTACACTGTCCATTGAGTTGTCCTCAAAACCAATATACATCCTGCTATATCTCCCACATGGAAAGTGCTTGGCGGGAGAAGTGGGGATTATGTTTAGACTTTCTCGGAACTGCTTCAAATCAACTAGATATCTTTGTGCTGTAAATCTCCCAACAGCCAAACGCAAAAGCAGCAAACATCTCGCTGTGTGTCCCATATCCAAAGTGCCAAGAGAGTACTGTAGAGCTTGCTCTCCCTGTCTTTGAGTACTGTTTTCACTGTCCCGGTTACCTCTTTGCTAACATTCTCTTCAGAGCTGCAGTGAAACCAGGAACCACGTGGAGAAGGCACCCACACTGAAAATGACTGGAAGGAAGGTTGGGGCTTCTTCTCAGTGTCTCTGACATAGGGTTTCACTGTCCCAGGAAAGCCTCTGCTAACACCCTGCAGAGCGCTGTGCCCAATATACAGAAACGTCTTGCAGTATCTCCTACAGGGAAAGTGCCAGGAGGAATTGTGGAGCTTGTTCTCAGTGTCTCTGAGAATTGCTCTGATTATCCGTGTGACCTCTTTGCTAAGACTCTCCAGAGAGACGTCCTCAAAACCAACACACATCTTGACATATCTCCCTCATTGATCGCAGTGTCTCCAGGAACGGCATTCAAGGAGCCAGGAACTTTTCTCCCTACACTGTCCATTGAGTTGTCCTCAAAACCAATATACATCCTGCTATATCTCCCACATGGAAAGTGCCAGGAGGGAGAAGTGGGGATTATGTTTAGACTTTCTCGGAACTGCTTCAAATCAACTAGATATCTTTGTGCTGTAAATCTCCCAACAGCCAAACGCAAAAGCAGCAAACATCTCGCTGTGTGTCCCATATCCAAAGTGCCAAGAGAGTACTGTAGAGCTTGCTCTCCCTCTCTTTGAGTACTGTTTTCACTGTCCCGGTTACCTCTTTGCTAACATTCTCTTCAGAGCTGCAGTGAAACCAGGAACCACGTGGAGAAGGCACCCACACTGAAAGTGCCTGGAAGGAACACTGGGGCTTCTTCTCAGTGTCTCTGACATAGGGTTTCACTGTCCCAGGAAAGCCTCTGCTAACACCCTGCAGAGCGCTGTGCCCAATATACAGAAACGTCTTGCAGTATCTCCTACAGGGAAAGTGCCAGGAGGAATTGTGGAGCTTGTTCTCAGTGTCTCTGAGAATTGCTCTGATTATCCGTGTGACCTCTTTGCTAAGACTCTCCAGAGAGACGTCCTCAAAACCAACACACATCTTGACATATCTCCCTCATTGATCGCAGTGTCTCCAGGAACGGCATTCAAGGAGCCAGGAACTTTTCTCCCTACACTGTCCATTGAGTTGTCCTCAAAACCAATATACATCCTGCTATATCTCCCACATGGAAAGTGCTTGGCGGGAGAAGTGGGGATTATGTTTAGACTTTCTCGGAACTGCTTCAAATCAACTAGATAGCTTTGTGCTGTAAATCTCAAAACAGCCAAACGCAAAAGCAGCAAACATCTCGCTGTATGTTCCACATCCAAAGTGCCAAGAGAGTACTGTAGATCTTGCTCTCCCTGTCTTTGAGTACTGTTTTCAGTGTCCCGGTTACCTCTTTGCTAACATTCTCTTCAGAGCTGCAGTGATACCAGGAACCACGTGGAGAAGGCACCCACACTGAAAGTGCCTGGAAGGAACATTGGGGCTTCTTCTCAGTGTCTCTGATGTCGGGTTTCACTGTCCCGGGAAAGCCTCTGCTAACACCCTGCAGAGCACAGCGCCCAATATACAGAAACGTCTTGCAGTATCTCCTACAGGGAAAGTGCCAGGAGGAATTGTGGAGCTTGTTCTCAGTGTCTCTGAGAATTGCTCTGATTATCCGTGTGACCTCTTTGCTAAGACTCTCCAGAGAGACGTCCTCAAAACCAACACACATCTTGACATATCTCCCTCATTGATCGCAGTGTCTCCAGGAACGGCATTCAAGGAGCCAGGAACTTTTCTCCCTACACTGTCCATTGAGTTGTCCTCAAAACCAATATACATCCTGCTATATCTCCCACATGGAAAGTGCTTGGCGGGAGAAGTGGGGATTATGTTTAGACTTTCTCGGAACTGCTTCAAATCAACTAGATATCTTTGTGCTGTAAATCTCCCAACAGCCAAACGCAAAAGCAGCAAACATCTCGCTGTGTGTCCCATATCCAAAGTGCCAAGAGAGTACTGTAGAGCTTGCTCTCCCTGTCTTTGAGTACTGTTTTCACTGTCCCGGTTACCTCTTTGCTAACATTCTCTTCAGAGCTGCAGTGAAACCAGGAACCACGTGGAGAAGGCACCCACACTGAAAGTGCCTGGAAGGAACACTGGGGCTTCTTCTCAGTGTCTCTGACATAGGGTTTCACTGTCCCAGGAAAGTCTCTGCTAACACCCTGCAGAGCGCTGTGCCCAATATACAGAAACGTCTTGCAGTATCTCCTACAGGGAAAGTGCCAGGAGGAATTGTGGAGCTTGTTCTCAGTGTCTCTGAGAATTGCTCTGATTATCCGTGTGACCTCTTTGCTAAGACTCTCCAGAGAGACGTCCTCAAAACCAACACACATCTTGACATATCTCCCTCATTGATCGCAGTGTCTCCAGGAACGGCATTCAAGGAGCCAGGAACTTTTCTCCCTACACTGTCCATTGAGTTGTCCTCAAAACCAATATACATCCTGCTATATCTCCCACATGGAAAGTGCTTGGCGGGAGAAGTGGGGATTATGTTTAGACTTTCTCGGAACTGCTTCAAATCAACTAGATAGCTTTGTGCTGTAAATCTCCCAACAGCCAAACGCAAAAGCAGCAAACATGTCGCTGTATGTTCCACATCCAAAGTGCCAAGAGAGTGCTGTAGAGCTTGCTCTCCCTGTCTTTGAGTACTGTTTTCACTGTCCCGGTTACCTCTTTGCTAACATTCTCTTCAGAGCTGCAGTGAAACCAGGAACCACGTGGAGAAGGCACCCACACTGAAAGTGCCTGGAAGGAACATTGGGGCTTCTTCTCAGTGTCTCTGACATAGGGTTTCACTGTCCCGGGAAAGCCTCTGCTAACACCCTGCAGAGCGCTGTGCCCAATATACAGAAACGTCTTGCAGTATCTCCTACAGGGAAAGTGCCAGGAGGAATTGTGGAGCTTGGTCTCAGTGTCTCTGAGAATTGCTCTGATTATCCGTGTGACCTCTTTGCTAAGACTCTCCAGAGAGCCGTCCTCAAAACCAACACACATCTTGACATATCTCCCTCATTGATCGCAGTGTCTCCAGGAACGGCATTCAAGGAGCCAGGAACTTTTCTCCCTACACTGTCCATTGAGTTGTCCTCAAAACCAATATACATCCTGCTATATCTCCCACATGGAAAGTGCTTGGCGGGAGAAGTGGGGATTATGTTTAGACTTTCTCGGAACTGCTTCAAATCAACTAGATAGCTTTGTGCTGTAAATCTCCCAACAGCCAAACGCAAAAGCAGCAAACCTCTCGCTGTATGTCCCACATCCAAAGTGCCAAGAGAGAGCTTGCTCTCCCTCTCTTTGAGTACTGTTTTCACTGTCCCGGTTACCTCTTTGCTAACATTCTCTTCAGAGCTGCAGTGAAACCAGGAACCACGTGGAGAAGGCACCCACACTGAAAGTGCCTGGAAGGAACACTGGGGCTTCTTCTCAGTGTCTCTGACATAGGGTTTCACTGTCCCAGGAAAGCCTCTGCTAACACCCTGCAGAGCGCTGTGCCCAATATACAGAAACGTCTTGCAGTATCTCCTACAGGGAAAGTGCCAGGAGGAATTGTGGAGCTTGTTCTCAGTGTCTCTGAGAATTGCTCTGATTATCCGTGTGACCTCTTTGCTAAGACTCTCCAGAGAGACGTCCTCAAAACCAACACACATCTTGACATATCTCCCTCATTGATCGCAGTGTCTCCAGGAACGGCATTCAAGGAGCCAGGAACTTTTCTCCCTACACTGTCCATTGAGTTGTCCTCAAAACCAATATACATCCTGCTATATCTCCCACATGGAAAGTGCTTGGCGGGAGAAGTGGGGATTATGTTTAGACTTTCTCGGAACTGCTTCAAATCAACTAGATATCTTTGTGCTGTAAATCTCCCAACAGCCAAACGCAAAAGCAGCAAACATCTCGCTGTGTGTCCCATATCCAAAGTGCCAAGAGAGTACTGTAGAGCTTGCTCTCCCTGTCTTTGAGTACTGTTTTCACTGTCCCGGTTACCTCTTTGCTAACATTCTCTTCAGAGCTGCAGTGAAACCAGGAACCACGTGGAGAAGGCACCCACACTGAAAATGACTGGAAGGAAGGTTGGGGCTTCTTCTCAGTGTCTCTGACATAGGGTTTCACTGTCCCAGGAAAGCCTCTGCTAACACCCTGCAGAGCGCTGTGCCCAATATACAGAAACGTCTTGCAGTATCTCCTACAGGGAAAGTGCCAGGAGGAATTGTGGAGCTTGTTCTCAGTGTCTCTGAGAATTGCTCTGATTATCCGTGTGACCTCTTTGCTAAGACTCTCCAGAGAGACGTCCTCAAAACCAACACACATCTTGACATATCTCCCTCATTGATCGCAGTGTCTCCAGGAACGGCATTCAAGGAGCCAGGAACTTTTCTCCCTACACTGTCCATTGAGTTGTCCTCAAAACCAATATACATCCTGCTATATCTCCCACATGGAAAGTGCCAGGAGGGAGAAGTGGGGATTATGTTTAGACTTTCTCGGAACTGCTTCAAATCAACTAGATATCTTTGTGCTGTAAATCTCCCAACAGCCAAACGCAAAAGCAGCAAACATCTCGCTGTGTGTCCCATATCCAAAGTGCCAAGAGAGTACTGTAGAGCTTGCTCTCCCTCTCTTTGAGTACTGTTTTCACTGTCCCGGTTACCTCTTTGCTAACATTCTCTTCAGAGCTGCAGTGAAACCAGGAACCACGTGGAGAAGGCACCCACACTGAAAGTGCCTGGAAGGAACACTGGGGCTTCTTCTCAGTGTCTCTGACATAGGGTTTCACTGTCCCAGGAAAGCCTCTGCTAACACCCTGCAGAGCGCTGTGCCCAATATACAGAAACGTCTTGCAGTATCTCCTACAGGGAAAGTGCCAGGAGGAATTGTGGAGCTTGTTCTCAGTGTCTCTGAGAATTGCTCTGATTATCCGTGTGACCTCTTTGCTAAGACTCTCCAGAGAGACGTCCTCAAAACCAACACACATCTTGACATATCTCCCTCATTGATCGCAGTGTCTCCAGGAACGGCATTCAAGGAGCCAGGAACTTTTCTCCCTACACTGTCCATTGAGTTGTCCTCAAAACCAATATACATCCTGCTATATCTCCCACATGGAAAGTGCTTGGCGGGAGAAGTGGGGATTATGTTTAGACTTTCTCGGAACTGCTTCAAATCAACTAGATAGCTTTGTGCTGTAAATCTCAAAACAGCCAAACGCAAAAGCAGCAAACATCTCGCTGTATGTTCCACATCCAAAGTGCCAAGAGAGTGCTGTAGAGCTTGCTCTCCCTCTCTTTGAGTACTGTTTTCACTGTCCCGGTTACCTCTTTGCTAACATTCTCTTCAGAGCTGCAGTGAAACCAGGAACCACGTGGAGAAGGCACCCACACTGAAAGTGCCTGGAAGGAAGGTTGGGGCTTCTTCTCAGTGTCTCTGACATAGGGTTTCACTGTCCCGGGAAAGCCTCTGCTAACACCCTGCAGAGCACAGCGCCCAATATACAGAAACGTCTTGCAGTATCTCCTACAGGGAAAGTGCCAGGAGGAATTGTGGAGCTTGGTCTCAGTGTCTCTGAGAATTGCTCTGATTATCCGTGTGACCTCTTTGCTAAGACTCTCCAGAGAGACGTCCTCAAAACCAACACACATCTTGACATATCTCCCACACTGACCGCAGAGTATCCAGGAACGGCATTCAAGGAGCCAGGAACTTTTCTGCCCACACTCTCCGGGGACAGTTCCTTAAAACCAATATACATCCTGCTACATCTCCCACATGGAAATTGCCAGCAGGGAGAAGTGGGGATTATGTTTAGACTTTCTCGGAACTGCTTCAAATCAACTAGATAGCTTTGTGCTGTAAATCTCCCAACAGCCAAACGCAAAAGCAGCAAACCTCTCGCTGTATGTCCCACATCCAAAGTGCCAAGAGAGTACTGTAGAGCTTGCTCTCCCTCTCTTTGAGTACTGTTTTCACTGTCCCGGTTACCTCTTTGCTAACATTCTCTTCAGAGCTGCAGTGATACCAGGAACCACGTGGAGAAGGCACCCACACTGAAAGTGCCTGGAAGGAACATTGGGGCTTCTTCTCAGTGTCTCTGATGTCGGGTTTCACTGTCCCGGGAAAGCCTCTGCTAACACCCTGCAGAGCGCAGTGCCCAATATACAGAAACGTCTTGCAGTATCTCCTACAGGGAAAGTGCCAGGAGGAATTGTGGAGCTTGTTCTCAGTGTCTCTGAGAATTGCTCTGATTATCCGTGTGACCTCTTTGCTAAGACTCTCCAGAGAGACGTCCTCAAAACCAACACACATCTTGACATATCTCCCACATTGATCGCACTGTCTCCAGGAACGGCATTCAAGGAGCCAGGAACTTTTCTCCCTACACTGTCCATTGAGTTGTCCTCAAAACCAATATACATCCTGCTATATCTCCCACATGGAAAGTGCTTGGCGGGAGAAGTGGGGATTATGTTTAGACTTTCTCGGAACTGCTTCAAATCAACTAGATATCTTTGTGCTGTAAATCTCCCAACAGCCAAACGCAAAAGCAGCAAACATCTCGCTGTATGTCCCACATCGTAAGTGCCAAGAGAGAGCTTGCTCTCCCTGTCTTTGAGTACTGTTTTCACTGTCCCGGTTACCTCTTTGCTAACATTCTCTTCAGAGCTGCAGTGAAACCAGGAACCACGTGGAGAAGGCACCCACACTGAAAGTGCCTGGAAGGAACATTGGGGCTTCTTCTCAGTGTCTCTGACATAGGGTTTCACTGTCCCGGGAAAGCCTCTGCTAACACCCTGCAGAGCGCTGTGCCCAATATACAGAAACGTCTTGCAGTATCTCCTACAGGGAAAGTGCCAGGAGGAATTGTGGAGCTTGTTCTCAGTGTCTCTGAGAATTGCTCTGATTATCCGTGTGACCTCTTTGCTAAGACTCTCCAGAGAGACGTCCTCAAAACCAACACACATCTTGACATATCTCCCACATTGATCGCAGTGTCTCCAGGAACGGCATTCAAGGAGCCAGGAACTTTTCTCCCTACACTGTCCATTGAGTTGTCCTCAAACCCAATATACATCCTGCTATATCTCCCACATGGAAAGTGCTTGGCGGGAGAAGTGGGGATTATGTTTAGACTTTCTCGGAACTGCTTCAAATCAACTAGATATCTTTGTGCTGTAAATCTCCCAACAGCCAAATCAAAAGCAGCAAACATCTCGCTGTATGTCCCACATCCAAAGTGCCAAGAGAGTACTGTAGAGCTTGCTCTCCCTCTCTTTGAGTACTGTTTTCAGTGTCCCGGTTACCTCTTTGCTAACATTCTCTTCAGAGCTGCAGTGAAACCAGGAACCACGTGGAAAAGGCACCCACACTGAAAGTGCCTGGAAGGAACATTGGGGCTTCTTCTCAGTGTCTCTGACATAGGGTTTCACTGTCCCGGGAAAGCCTCTGCTAACACCCTGCAGAGCGCTGTGCCCAATATACAGAAACGTCTTGCGGTATCTCCTACAGGGAAAGTGCCAGGAGGAATTGTGGAGCTTGTTCTCAGTGTCTCTGAGAATTGCTCTGATTATCCGTGTGACCTCTTTGCTAAGACTCTCCAGAGAGCCGTCCTCAAAACCAACACACATCTTGACATATCTCCCACATTGATCGCAGTGTCTCCAGGAACGGCATTCAAGGAGCCAGGAACTTTTCTCCCTACACTGTCCATTGAGTTGTCCTCAAAACCAATATACATCCTGCTATATCTCCCACACGGAAAGTGCTTGGCGGGAGAAGTGGGGATTATGTTTAGACTTTCTCGGAACTGCTTCAAATCAACTAGATATCTTTGTGCTGTAAATCTCCCAACAGCCAAACGCAAAAGCAGCAAACATCTCGCTGTATGTCCCACATCGTAAGTGCCAAGAGAGAGCTTGCTCTCCCTGTCTTTGAGTACTGTTTTCAGTGTCCCGGTTACCTCTTTGCTAACATTCTCTTCAGAGCTGCAGTGAAACCAGGAACCACGTGGAGAAGGCACCCACACTGAAAATGACTGGAAGGAAGGTTGGGGCTTCTTCTCAGTGTCTCTGACATAGGGTTTCACTGTCCCAGGAAAGTCTCTGCTAACACCCTACAGAGCGCAGTGCCCAATATACAGAAACGTCTTGCGGTATCTCCTACAGGGAAAGTGCCAGGAGGAATTGTGGAGCTTGTTCTCAGTGTCTCTGAGAATTGCTCTGATTATCCGTGTGACCTCTTTGCTAAGACTCTCCAGAGAGCCGTCCTCAAAACCAACACACATCTTGACATATCTCCCTCATTGATCGCAGTGTCTCCAGGAACGGCATTCAAGGAGCCAGGAACTTTTCTCCCTACACTGTCCATTGAGTTGTCCTCAAAACCAATATACATCCTGCTATATCTCCCACATGGAAAGTGCTTGGGGGGAGAAGTGGGGATTATGTTTAGACTTTCTCGGAACTGCTTCAAATCAACTAGATATCTTTGTGCTGTAAATCTCCCAACAGCCAAACGCAAAAGCAGCAAACATCTCGCTGTATGTCCCATATCCAAAGTGCCAAGAGAGTACTGTAGAGCTTGCTCTCCCTGTCTTTGAGTACTGTTTTCACTGTCCCGGTTACCTCTTTGCTAACATTCTCTTCAGAGCTGCAGTGATACCAGGAACCACGTGGAGAAGGCACCCACACTGAAAGTGCCTGGAAGGAACATTGGGGCTTCTTCTCAGTGTCTCTGATGTCGGGTTTCACTGTCCCGGGAAAGCCTCTGCTAACACCCTGCAGAGCGCTGTGCCCAATATACAGAAACGTCTTGCAGTATCTCCTACAGGGAAAGTGCCAGGAGGAATTGTGGAGCTTGGTCTCAGTGTCTCTGAGAATTGCTCTGATTATCCGTGTGACCTCTTTGCTAAGACTCTCCAGAGAGACGTCCTCAAAACCAACACACATCTTGACATATCTCCCACATTGATCGCACTGTCTCCAGGAACGGCATTCAAGGAGCCAGGAACTTTTCTCCCTACACTGTCCATTGAGTTGTCCTCAAAACCAATATACATCCTGCTATATCTCCCACACGGAAAGTGCTTGGCGGGAGAAGTGGGGATTATGTTTAGACTTTCTCGGAACTGCTTCAAATCAACTAGATAGCTTTGTGCTGTAAATCTCCCAACAGCCAAACGCAAAAGCAGCAAACATCTCGCTGTATGTCCCACATCGTAAGTGCCAAGAGAGAGCTTGCTCTCCCTGTCTTTGAGTACTGTTTTCAGTGTCCCGGTTACCTCTTTGCTAACATTCTCTTCAGAGCTGCAGTGAAACCAGGAACCACGTGGAGAAGGCACCCACACTGAAAATGACTGGAAGGAAGGTTGGGGCTTCTTCTCAGTGTCTCTGACATAGGGTTTCACTGTCCCAGGAAAGTCTCTGCTAACACCCTACAGAGCGCAGTGCCCAATATACAGAAACGTCTTGCGGTATCTCCTACAGGGAAAGTGCCAGGAGGAATTGTGGAGCTTGTTCTCAGTGTCTCTGAGAATTGCTCTGATTATCCGTGTGACCTCTTTGCTAAGACTCTCCAGAGAGACGTCCTCAAAATCAACACACATCTTGACATATCTCCCTCATTGATCGCAGTGTCTCCAGGAACGGCATTCAAGGAGCCAGGAACTTTTCTCCCTACACTGTCCATTGAGTTGTCCTCAAAACCAATATACATCCTGCTATATCTCCCACATGGAAAGTGCTTGGCGGGAGAAGTGGGGATTATGTTTAGACTTTCTCGGAACTGCTTCAAATCAACTAGATAGCTTTGTGCTGTAAATCTCCCAACAGCCAAACGCAAAAGCAGCAAACATCTCGCTGTATGTCCCATATCCAAAGTGCCAAGAGAGTACTGTAGAGCTTGCTCTCCCTCTCTTTGAGTACTGTTTTCACTGTCCCAGTTACCTCTTTGCTAACATTCTCTTCAGAGCTGCAGTGAAACCAGGAACCACGTGGAGAAGGCACCCACACTGAAAGTGCCTGGAAGGAACACTGGGGCTTCTTCTCAGTGTCTCTGACATAGGGTTTCACTGTCCCAGGAAAGCCTCTGCTAACACCCTGCAGAGCGCTGTGCCCAATATACAGAAACGTCTTGCAGTATCTCCTACAGGGAAAGTGCCAGGAGGAATTGTGGAGCTTGTTCTCAGTGTCTCTGAGAATTGCTCTGATTATCCGTGTGACCTCTTTGCTAAGACTCTCCAGAGAGGCGTCCTCAAAACCAACACACATCTTGACATATCTCCCTCATTGATCGCAGTGTCTCCAGGAACGGCATTCAAGGAGCCAGGAACTTTTCTCCCTACACTGTCCATTGAGTTGTCCTCAAACCCAATATACATCCTGCTATATCTCCCACATGGAAAGTGCTTGGCGGGAGAAGTGGGGATTATGTTTAGACTTTCTCGGAACTGCTTCAAATCAACTAGATATCTTTGTGCTGTAAATCTCCCAACAGCCAAACGCAAAAGCAGCAAACATCTCGCTGTATGTCCCATATCCAAAGTGCCAAGAGAGTACTGTAGAGCTTGCTCTCCCTCTCTTTGAGTACTGTTTTCAGTGTCCCGGTTACCTCTTTGCTAACATTCTCTTCAGAGCTGCAGTGAAACCAGGAACCACGTGGAAAAGGCACCCACACTGAAAGTGCCTGGAAGGAACATTGGGGCTTCTTCTCAGTGTCTCTGACATAGGGTTTCACTGTCCCGGGAAAGCCTCTGCTAACACCCTGCAGAGCGCTGTGCCCAATATACAGAAACGTCTTGCGGTATCTCCTACAGGGAAAGTGCCAGGAGGAATTGTGGAGCTTGTTCTCAGTGTCTCTGAGAATTGCTCTGATTATCCGTGTGACCTCTTTGCTAAGACTCTCCAGAGAGCCGTCCTCAAAACCAACACACATCTTGACATATCTCCCACATTGATCGCAGTGTCTCCAGGAACGGCATTCAAGGAGCCAGGAACTTTTCTCCCTACACTGTCCATTGAGTTGTCCTCAAAACCAATATACATCCTGCTATATCTCCCACACGGAAAGTGCTTGGCGGGAGAAGTGGGGATTATGTTTAGACTTTCTCGGAACTGCTTCAAATCAACTAGATATCTTTGTGCTGTAAATCTCCCAACAGCCAAACGCAAAAGCAGCAAACATGTCGCTGTATGTCCCACATCGTAAGTGCCAAGAGAGAGCTTGCTCTCCCTGTCTTTGAGTACTGTTTTCAGTGTCCCGGTTACCTCTTTGCTAACATTCTCTTCAGAGCTGCAGTGAAACCAGGAACCACGTGGAGAAGGCACCCACACTGAAAATGACTGGAAGGAAGGTTGGGGCTTCTTCTCAGTGTCTCTGACATAGGGTTTCACTGTCCCAGGAAAGTCTCTGCTAACACCCTACAGAGCGCAGTGCCCAATATACAGAAACGTCTTGCGGTATCTCCTACAGGGAAAGTGCCAGGAGGAATTGTGGAGCTTGTTCTCAGTGTCTCTGAGAATTGCTCTGATTATCCGTGTGACCTCTTTGCTAAGACTCTCCAGAGAGACGTCCTCAAAACCAACACACATCTTGACATATCTCCCTCATTGATCGCAGTGTCTCCAGGAACGGCATTCAAGGAGCCAGGAACTTTTCTCCCTACACTGTCCATTGAGTTGTCCTCAAAACCAATATACATCCTGCTATATCTCCCACATGTAAAGTGCCAGGAGGGAGAAGTGGGGATTATGTTTAGACTTTCTCGGAACTGCTTCAAATCAACTAGATATCTTTGTGCTGTAAATCTCCCAACAGCCAAACGCAAAAGCAGCAAACATCTCGCTGTATGTCCCATATCCAAAGTGCCAAGAGAGTACTGTAGAGCTTGCTCTCCCTGTCTTTGAGTACTGTTTTCACTGTCCCGGTTACCTCTTTGCTAACATTCTCTTCAGAGCTGCAGTGAAACCAGGAACCACGTGGAGAAGGCACCCACACTGAAAGTGCCTGGAAGGAACATTGGGGCTTCTTCTCAGTGTCTCTGACATAGGGTTTCACTGTCCCGGGAAAGCCTCTGCTAACACCCTGCAGAGCGCTGTGCCCAATATACAGAAACGTCTTGCAGTATCTCCTACAGGGAAAGTGCCAGGAGGAATTGTGGAGCTTGTTCTCAGTGTCTCTGAGAATTGCTCTGATTATCCGTGTGACCTCTTTGCTAAGACTCTCCAGAGAGACGTCCTCAAAACCAACACACATCTTGACATATCTCCCACATTGATCGCAGTGGCTCCAGGAACGGCATTCAAGGAGCCAGGAACTTTTCTCCCTACACTGTCCATTGAGTTGTCCTCAAACCCAATATACATCCTGCTATATCTCCCACATGGAAAGTGCTTGGCGGGAGAAGTGGGGATTATGTTTAGACTTTCTCGGAACTGCTTCAAATCAACTAGATAGCTTTGTGCTGTAAATCTCCCAACAGCCAAATCAAAAGCAGCAAACATCTCGCTGTATGTCCCACATCCAAAGTGCCAAGAGAGTACTGTAGAGCTTGCTCTCCCTCTCTTTGAGTACTGTTTTCAGTGTCCCGGTTACCTCTTTGCTAACATTCTCTTCAGAGCTGCAGTGAAACCAGGAACCACGTGGAAAAGGCACCCACACTGAAAGTGCCTGGAAGGAACATTGGGGCTTCTTCTCAGTGTCTCTGACATAGGGTTTCACTGTCCCGGGAAAGCCTCTGCTAACACCCTGCAGAGCGCTGTGCCCAATATACAGAAACGTCTTGCGGTATCTCCTACAGGGAAAGTGCCAGGAGGAATTGTGGAGCTTGGTCTCAGTGTCTCTGAGAATTGCTCTGATTATCCGTGTGACCTCTTTGCTAAGACTCTCCAGAGAGACGTCCTCAAAACCAACACACATCTTGACATATCTCCCTCATTGATCGCAGTGTCTCCAGGAACGGCATTCAAGGAGCCAGGAACTTTTCTCCCTACACTGTCCATTGAGTTGTCCTCAAAACCAATATACATCCTGCTATATCTCCCACATGGAAAGTGCCAGGAGGGAGAAGTGGGGATTATGTTTAGACTTTCTTGGAACTGCTTCAAATCAACTAGATAGCTTTGTGCTGTAAATCTCCCAACAGCCAAACGCAAAAGCAGCAAACATGTCGCTGTATGTTCCACATCCAAAGTGCCAAGAGAGTACTGTAGAGCTTGCTCTCCCTGTCTTTGAGTACTGTTTTCACTGTCCCGGTTACCTCTTTGCTAACATTCTCTTCAGAGCTGCAGTGAAACCAGGAACCACGTGGAGAAGGCACCCACACTGAAAGTGCCTGGAAGGAACATTGGGGCTTCTTCTCAGTGTCTCTGACATAGGGTTTCACTGTCCCGGGAAAGCCTCTGCTAACACCCTGCAGAGCGCTGTGCCCAATATACAGAAACGTCTTGCAGTATCTCCTACAGGGAAAGTGCCAGGAGGAATTGTGGAGCTTGTTCTCAGTGTCTCTGAGAATTGCTCTGATTATCCGTGTGACCTCTTTGCTAAGACTCTCCAGAGAGACGTCCTCAAAACCAACACACATCTTGACATATCTCCCACATTGATCGCAGTGTCTCCAGGAACGGCATTCAAGGAGCCAGGAACTTTTCTCCCTACACTGTCCATTGAGTTGTCCTCAAAACCAATATACATCCTGCTATATCTCCCACACGGAAAGTGCTTGGCGGGAGAAGTGGGGATTATGTTTAGACTTTCTCGGAACTGCTTCAAATCAACTAGATATCTTTGTGCTGTAAATCTCCCAACAGCCAAACGCAAAAGCAGCAAACCTCTCGCTGTATGTCCCACATCCAAAGTGCCAAGAGAGAGCTTGCTCTCCCTGTCTTTGAGTACTGTTTTCACTGTCCCGGTTACCTCTTTGCTAACATTCTCTTCAGAGCTGCAGTGAAACCAGGAACCACGTGGAGAAGGCACCCACACTGAAAATGACTGGAAGGAAGGTTGGGGCTTCTTCTCAGTGTCTCTGACATAGGGTTTCACTGTCCCAGGAAAGTCTCTGCTAACACCCTACAGAGCGCAGTGCCCAATATACAGAAACGTCTTGCGGTATCTCCTACAGGGAAAGTGCCAGGAGGAATTGTGGAGCTTGTTCTCAGTGTCTCTGAGAATTGCTCTGATTATCCGTGTGACCTCTTTGCTAAGACTCTCCAGAGAGACGTCCTCAAAACCAACACACATCTTGACATATCTCCCTCATTGATCGCAGTGTCTCCAGGAACGGCATTCAAGGAGCCAGGAACTTTTCTCCCTACACTGTCCATTGAGTTGTCCTCAAAACCAATATACATCCTGCTATATCTCCCACATGGAAAGTGCTTGGGGGGAGAAGTGGGGATTATGTTTAGACTTTCTCGGAACTGCTTCAAATCAACTAGATATCTTTGTGCTGTAAATCTCCCAACAGCCAAACGCAAAAGCAGCAAACATCTCGCTGTATGTCCCATATCCAAAGTGCCAAGAGAGTACTGTAGAGCTTGCTCTCCCTGTCTTTGAGTACTGTTTTCACTGTCCCGGTTACCTCTTTGCTAACATTCTCTTCAGAGCTGCAGTGATACCAGGAACCACGTGGAGAAGGCACCCACACTGAAAGTGCCTGGAAGGAACATTGGGGCTTCTTCTCAGTGTCTCTGATGTCGGGTTTCACTGTCCCGGGAAAGCCTCTGCTAACACCCTGCAGAAAGCTGTGCCCAATATACAGAAACGTCTTGCAGTATCTCCTACAGGGAAAGTGCCAGGAGGAATTGTGGAGCTTGGTCTCAGTGTCTCTGAGAATTGCTCTGATTATCCGTGTGACCTCTTTGCTAAGACTCTCCAGAGAGACGTCCTCAAAACCAACACACATCTTGACATATCTCCCACATTGATCGCAGAGTCTCCAGGAACGGCATTCAAGGAGCCAGGAACTTTTCTCCCTACACTGTCCATTGAGTTGTCCTCAAAACCAATATACATCCTGCTATATCTCCCACACGGAAAGTGCTTGGCGGGAGAAGTGGGGATTATGTTTAGACTTTCTCGGAACTGCTTCAAATCAACTAGATAGCTTTGTGCTGTAAATCTCCCAACAGCCAAACGCAAAAGCAGCAAACATCTCGCTGTATGTCCCACATCGTAAGTGCCAAGAGAGAGCTTGCTCTCCCTGTCTTTGAGTACTGTTTTCAGTGTCCCGGTTACCTCTTTGCTAACATTCTCTTCAGAGCTGCAGTGAAACCAGGAACCACGTGGAGAAGGCACCCACACTGAAAATGACTGGAAGGAAGGTTGGGGCTTCTTCTCAGTGTCTCTGACATAGGGTTTCACTGTCCCAGGAAAGTCTCTGCTAACACCCTACAGAGCGCAGTGCCCAATATACAGAAACGTCTTGCGGTATCTCCTACAGGGAAAGTGCCAGGAGGAATTGTGGAGCTTGTTCTCAGTGTCTCTGAGAATTGCTCTGATTATCCGTGTGACCTCTTTGCTAAGACTCTCCAGAGAGACGTCCTCAAAATCAACACACATCTTGACATATCTCCCTCATTGATCGCAGTGTCTCCAGGAACGGCATTCAAGGAGCCAGGAACTTTTCTCCCTACACTGTCCATTGAGTTGTCCTCAAAACCAATATACATCCTGCTATATCTCCCACATGGAAAGTGCTTGGCGGGAGAAGTGGGGATTATGTTTAGACTTTCTCGGAACTGCTTCAAATCAACTAGATAGCTTTGTGCTGTAAATCTCCCAACAGCCAAACGCAAAAGCAGCAAACATCTCGCTGTATGTCCCATATCCAAAGTGCCAAGAGAGTACTGTAGAGCTTGCTCTCCCACTCTTTGAGTACTGTTTTCACTGTCCCGGTTACCTCTTTGCTAACATTCTCTTCAGAGCTGCAGTCAAACCAGGAACCACGTGGAGAAGGCACCCACACTGAAAGTGCCTGGAAGGAACACTGGGGCTTCTTCTCAGTGTCTCTGACATAGGGTTTCACTGTCCCAGGAAAGCCTCTGCTAACACCCTGCAGAGCGCTGTGCCCAATATACAGAAACGTCTTGCAGTATCTCCTACAGGGAAAGTGCCAGGAGGAATTGTGGAGCTTGTTCTCAGTGTCTCTGAGAATTGCTCTGATTATCCGTGTGACCTCTTTGCTAAGACTCTCCAGAGAGGCGTCCTCAAAACCAACACACATCTTGACATATCTCCCTCATTGATCGCAGTGTCTCCAGGAACGGCATTCAAGGAGCCAGGAACTTTTCTCCCTACACTGTCCATTGAGTTGTCCTCAAAACCAATATACATCCTGCTATATCTCCCACATGGAAAGTGCTTGGAGGGAGAAGTGGGGATTATGTTTAGACTTTCTCGGAACTGCTTCAAATCAACTAGATATCTTTGTGCTGTAAATCTCCCAACAGCCAAACGCAAAAGCAGCAAACATCTCGCTGTATGTTCCACATCCAAAGTGCCAAGAGAGTACTGTAGAGCTTGCTCTCCCTCTCTTTGAGTACTGTTTTCAGTGTCCCGGTTACCTCTTTGCTAACATTCTCTTCAGAGCTGCAGTGATACCAGGAACCACGTGGAGAAGGCACCCACACTGAAAGTGCCTGGAAGGAACATTGGGGCTTCTTCTCAGTGTCTCTGATGTCGGGTTTCACTGTCCCGGGAAAGCCTCTGCTAACACCCTGCAGAGCACAGCGCCCAATATACAGAAACGTCTTGCGGTATCTCCTACAGGGAAAGTGCCAGGAGGAATTGTGGAGCTTGGTCTCAGTGTCTCTGAGAATTGCTCTGATTATCCGTGTGACCTCTTTGCTAAGACTCTCCAGAGAGACGTCCTCAAAACCAACACACATCTTGACATATCTCCCACACTGACTGCAGAGTATCCAGGAACGGCATTCAAGGAGCCAGGAACTTTTCTGCCCACACTCTCCGGGGACAGTTCCTTAAAAGCAATAAACATCCTGCTATATCTCCCACATGGAAAGTGCCAGGAGGGAGAAGTGAGGATTATGCTTAGACTTTCTCGGAACTGCTTCAACTCAACTAGATATCTTTGTGCTGTAAATCTCCCAACAGCCAAACGCAAAAGCAGCAAACATGTCACTGTATGTCCCACATCGTAAGTGCCAAGAGAGAGCTTGCTCTCCCTGTCTTTGAGTACTGTTTTCACTGTCCCGGTTACCTCTTTGCTAACATTCTCTTCAGAGCTGCAGTGAAACCAGGAACCACGTGGAGAAGGCACCCACACTGAAAGTGCCTGGAAGGAACGTTGGGGCTTCTTCTCAGTGTCTCTGACATAGGGTTTCACTGTCCCGGGAAAGCCTCTGCTAACACCCTGCAGAGCGCTGTGCCCAATATACAGAAACGTCTTGCAGTATCTCCTACAGGGAAAGTGCCAGGAGGAATTGTGGAGCTTGTTCTCAGTGTCTCTGAGAATTGCTCTGATTATCCGTGTGACCTCTTTGCTAAGACTCTCCAGAGAGACGTCCTCAAAACCAACACACATCTTGACATATCTCCCTCATTGATCGCAGTGTCTCCAGGAACGGCATTCAAGGAGCCAGGAACTTTTCTCCCTACACTGTCCATTGAGTTGTCCTCAAAACCAATATACATCCTGCTATATCTCCCACATGGAAAGTGCTTGGCGGGAGAAGTGGGGATTATGTTTAGACTTTCTCGGAACTGCTTCAAATCAACTAGATAGCTTTGTGCTGTAAATCTCCCAACAGCCAAAGGCAAAAGCAGCAAACATCTCGCTGTATGTTCCACATCCAAAGTGCCAAGAGAGTACTGTAGAGCTTGCTCTCCCTGTCTTTGAGTACTGTTTTCAGTGTCCCGGTTACCTCTTTGCTAACATTCTCTTCAGAGCTGCAGTGAAACCAGGAACCACGTGGAGAAGGCACCCACACTGAAAGTGCCTGGAAGGAACACTGGGGCTTCTTCTCAGTGTCTCTGACATAGGGTTTCACTGTCCCGGGAAAGCCTCTGCTAACACCCTGCAGAGCGCTGTGCCCAATATACAGAAACGTCTTGCAGTATCTCCTACAGGGAAAGTGCCAGGAGGAATTGTGGAACTTGTTCTCAGTGTCTCTGAGAATTGCTCTGATTATCCGTGTGACCTCTTTGCTAAGACTCTCCAGAGAGACGTCCTCAAAACCAACACACATCTTGACATATCTCCCTCATTGATCGCAGTGTCTCCAGGAACGGCATTCAAGGAGCCAGGAACTTTTCTCCCTACACTGTCCATTGAGTTGTCCTCAAAACCAATATATATCCTGCTATATCTCCCACATGGAAAGTGCTTGGCGGGAGAAGTGGGGATTATGTTTAGACTTTCTCGGAACTGCTTCAAATCAACTAGATATCTTTGTGCTGTAAATCTCCCAACAGCCAAATCAAAAGCAGCAAACATCTCGCTGTATGTCCCACATCCAAAGTGCCAAGAGAGTAATGTAGAGCTTGCTAACCCTCTCCTTGAGTACTGTTTTCAGTGTCCCAGTTACCTCTTTGCTAACATTCTCTTCAGAGCTGCAGTGAAACCAGGAACCACGTGGAGAAGGCACCCACACTGAAAGTGCCTGGAAGGAACATTGGGGCTTCTTCTCAGTGTCTCTGACATAGGGTTTCACTGTCCCAGGAAAGCCTCTGCTAACACCCTGCAGAGCGCTGTGCCCAATATACAGAAACGTCTTGCAGTATCTCCTACAGGGAAAGTGCCAGGAGGAATTGTGGAGCTTGTTCTCAGTGTCTCTGAGAATTGCTCTGATTATCCGTGTGACCTCTTTGCTAAGACTCTCCAGAGAGACATCCTCAAAACCAACACACATCTTGACATATCTCCCTCATTGATCGCAGTGTCTCCAGGAACGGCATTCAAGGAGCCAGGAACTTTTCTCCCTACACTGTCCATTGAGTTGTCCTCAAAACCAATATACATCCTGCTATATCTCCCACATGGAAAGTGCTTGGCGGGAGAAGTGGGGATTATGTTTAGACTTTCTCGGAACTGCTTCAAATCAACTAGATATCTTTGTGCTGTAAATCTCCCAACAGCCAAACGCAAAAGCAGCAAACATCTCGCTGTATGTCCCATATCCAAAGTGCCAAGAGAGTACTGTAGAGCTTGCTCTCCCTGTCTTTGAGTACTGTTTTCAGTGTCCCGGTTACCTCTTTGCTAACATTCTCTTCAGAGCTGCAGTGAAACCAGGAACCACGTGGAAAAGGCACCCACACTGAAAATGACTGGAAGGAACATTGGGGCTTCTTCTCAGTGTCTCTGACATAGGGTTTCACTGTCCCGGGAAAGCCTCTGCTAACACCCTGCAGAGCGCTGTGCCCAATATACAGAACCGTCTTGCGGTATCTCCTACAGGGAAAGTGCCAGGAGGAATTGTGGAGCTTGGTCTCAGTGTCTCTGAGAATTGCTCTGATTATCCGTGTGACCTCTTTGCTAAGACTCTCCAGAGAGACGTCCTCAAAACCAACACACATCTTGACATATCTCCCTCATTGATCGCAGTGTCTCCAGGAACGGCATTCAAGGAGCCAGGAACTTTTCTCCCTACACTGTCCATTGAGTTGTCCTCAAAACCAATATACATCCTGCTATATCTCCCACATGGAAAGTGCCAGGAGGGAGAAGTGGGGATTATGTTTAGACTTTCTTGGAACTGCTTCAAATCAACTAGATAGCTTTGTGCTGTAAATCTCCCAACAGCCAAACGCAAAAGCAGCAAACATGTCGCTGTATGTTCCACATCCAAAGTGCCAAGAGAGTACTGTAGAGCTTGCTCTCCCTGTCTTTGAGTACTGTTTTCACTGTCCCGGTTACCTCTTTGCTAACATTCTCTTCAGAGCTGCAGTGAAACCAGGAACCACGTGGAGAAGGCACCCACACTGAAAGTGCCTGGAAGGAACATTGGGGCTTCTTCTCAGTGTCTCTGACATAGGGTTTCACTGTCCCGGGAAAGCCTCTGCTAACACCCTGCAGAGCGCTGTGCCCAATATACAGAAACGTCTTGCAGTATCTCCTACAGGGAAAGTGCCAGGAGGAATTGTGGAGCTTGTTCTCAGTGTCTCTGAGAATTGCTCTGATTATCCGTGTGACCTCTTTGCTAAGACTCTCCAGAGAGACGTCCTCAAAACCAACACACATCTTGACATATCTCCCACATTGATCGCAGTGTCTCCAGGAACGGCATTCAAGGAGCCAGGAACTTTTCTCCCTACACTGTCCATTGAGTTGTCCTCAAAACCAATATACATCCTGCTATATCTCCCACACGGAAAGTGCTTGGCGGGAGAAGTGGGGATTATGTTTAGACTTTCTCGGAACTGCTTCAAATCAACTAGATATCTTTGTGCTGTAAATCTCCCAACAGCCAAACGCAAAAGCAGCAAACCTCTCGCTGTATGTCCCACATCCAAAGTGCCAAGAGAGAGCTTGCTCTCCCTGTCTTTGAGTACTGTTTTCACTGTCCCGGTTACCTCTTTGCTAACATTCTCTTCAGAGCTGCAGTGAAACCAGGAACCACGTGGAGAAGGCACCCACACTGAAAATGACTGGAAGGAAGGTTGGGGCTTCTTCTCAGTGTCTCTGACATAGGGTTTCACTGTCCCAGGAAAGTCTCTGCTAACACCCTACAGAGCGCAGTGCCCAATATACAGAAACGTCTTGCGGTATCTCCTACAGGGAAAGTGCCAGGAGGAATTGTGGAGCTTGTTCTCAGTGTCTCTGAGAATTGCTCTGATTATCCGTGTGACCTCTTTGCTAAGACTCTCCAGAGAGACGTCCTCAAAACCAACACACATCTTGACATATCTCCCTCATTGATCGCAGTGTCTCCAGGAACGGCATTCAAGGAGCCAGGAACTTTTCTCCCTACACTGTCCATTGAGTTGTCCTCAAAACCAATATACATCCTGCTATATCTCCCACATGGAAAGTGCTTGGGGGGAGAAGTGGGGATTATGTTTAGACTTTCTCGGAACTGCTTCAAATCAACTAGATATCTTTGTGCTGTAAATCTCCCAACAGCCAAACGCAAAAGCAGCAAACATCTCGCTGTATGTCCCATATCCAAAGTGCCAAGAGAGTACTGTAGAGCTTGCTCTCCCTGTCTTTGAGTACTGTTTTCACTGTCCCGGTTACCTCTTTGCTAACATTCTCTTCAGAGCTGCAGTGATACCAGGAACCACGTGGAGAAGGCACCCACACTGAAAGTGCCTGGAAGGAACATTGGGGCTTCTTCTCAGTGTCTCTGATGTCGGGTTTCACTGTCCCGGGAAAGCCTCTGCTAACACCCTGCAGAAAGCTGTGCCCAATATACAGAAACGTCTTGCAGTATCTCCTACAGGGAAAGTGCCAGGAGGAATTGTGGAGCTTGGTCTCAGTGTCTCTGAGAATTGCTCTGATTATCCGTGTGACCTCTTTGCTAAGACTCTCCAGAGAGACGTCCTCAAAACCAACACACATCTTGACATATCTCCCTCATTGATCGCAGTGTCTCCAGGAACGGCATTCAAGGAGCCAGGAACTTTTCTCCCTACACTGTCCATTGAGTTGTCCTCAAAACCAATATACATCCTGCTATATCTCCCACATGTAAAGTGCCAGGAGGGAGAAGTGGGGATTATGTTTAGACTTTCTCGGAACTGCTTCAAATCAACTAGATATCTTTGTGCTGTAAATCTCCCAACAGCCAAACGCAAAAGCAGCAAACATCTCGCTGTATGTCCCATATCCAAAGTGCCAAGAGAGTACTGTAGAGCTTGCTCTCCCTGTCTTTGAGTACTGTTTTCACTGTCCCGGTTACCTCTTTGCTAACATTCTCTTCAGAGCTGCAGTGAAACCAGGAACCACGTGGAGAAGGCACCCACACTGAAAGTGCCTGGAAGGAACATTGGGGCTTCTTCTCAGTGTCTCTGACATAGGGTTTCACTGTCCCGGGAAAGCCTCTGCTAACACCCTGCAGAGCGCTGTGCCCAATATACAGAAACGTCTTGCAGTATCTCCTACAGGGAAAGTGCCAGGAGGAATTGTGGAGCTTGTTCTCAGTGTCTCTGAGAATTGCTCTGATTATCCGTGTGACCTCTTTGCTAAGACTCTCCAGAGAGACGTCCTCAAAACCAACACACATCTTGACATATCTCCCACATTGATCGCAGTGGCTCCAGGAACGGCATTCAAGGAGCCAGGAACTTTTCTCCCTACACTGTCCATTGAGTTGTCCTCAAACCCAATATACATCCTGCTATATCTCCCACATGGAAAGTGCTTGGCGGGAGAAGTGGGGATTATGTTTAGACTTTCTCGGAACTGCTTCAAATCAACTAGATAGCTTTGTGCTGTAAATCTCCCAACAGCCAAATCAAAAGCAGCAAACATCTCGCTGTATGTCCCACATCCAAAGTGCCAAGAGAGTACTGTAGAGCTTGCTCTCCCTCTCTTTGAGTACTGTTTTCAGTGTCCCGGTTACCTCTTTGCTAACATTCTCTTCAGAGCTGCAGTGAAACCAGGAACCACGTGGAAAAGGCACCCACACTGAAAGTGCCTGGAAGGAACATTGGGGCTTCTTCTCAGTGTCTCTGACATAGGGTTTCACTGTCCCGGGAAAGCCTCTGCTAACACCCTGCAGAGCGCTGTGCCCAATATACAGAAACGTCTTGCGGTATCTCCTACAGGGAAAGTGCCAGGAGGAATTGTGGAGCTTGGTCTCAGTGTCTCTGAGAATTGCTCTGATTATCCGTGTGACCTCTTTGCTAAGACTCTCCAGAGAGACGTCCTCAAAACCAACACACATCTTGACATATCTCCCTCATTGATCGCAGTGTCTCCAGGAACGGCATTCAAGGAGCCAGGAACTTTTCTCCCTACACTGTCCATTGAGTTGTCCTCAAAACCAATATACATCCTGCTATATCTCCCACATGGAAAGTGCCAGGAGGGAGAAGTGGGGATTATGTTTAGACTTTCTTGGAACTGCTTCAAATCAACTAGATAGCTTTGTGCTGTAAATCTCCCAACAGCCAAACGCAAAAGCAGCAAACATGTCGCTGTATGTTCCACATCCAAAGTGCCAAGAGAGTACTGTAGAGCTTGCTCTCCCTGTCTTTGAGTACTGTTTTCACTGTCCCGGTTACCTCTTTGCTAACATTCTCTTCAGAGCTGCAGTGAAACCAGGAACCACGTGGAGAAGGCACCCACACTGAAAGTGCCTGGAAGGAACATTGGGGCTTCTTCTCAGTGTCTCTGACATAGGGTTTCACTGTCCCGGGAAAGCCTCTGCTAACACCCTGCAGAGCGCTGTGCCCAATATACAGAAACGTCTTGCAGTATCTCCTACAGGGAAAGTGCCAGGAGGAATTGTGGAGCTTGTTCTCAGTGTCTCTGAGAATTGCTCTGATTATCCGTGTGACCTCTTTGCTAAGACTCTCCAGAGAGACGTCCTCAAAACCAACACACATCTTGACATATCTCCCACATTGATCGCAGTGTCTCCAGGAACGGCATTCAAGGAGCCAGGAACTTTTCTCCCTACACTGTCCATTGAGTTGTCCTCAAAACCAATATACATCCTGCTATATCTCCCACACGGAAAGTGCTTGGCGGGAGAAGTGGGGATTATGTTTAGACTTTCTCGGAACTGCTTCAAATCAACTAGATATCTTTGTGCTGTAAATCTCCCAACAGCCAAACGCAAAAGCAGCAAACCTCTCGCTGTATGTCCCACATCCAAAGTGCCAAGAGAGAGCTTGCTCTCCCTGTCTTTGAGTACTGTTTTCACTGTCCCGGTTACCTCTTTGCTAACATTCTCTTCAGAGCTGCAGTGAAACCAGGAACCACGTGGAGAAGGCACCCACACTGAAAATGACTGGAAGGAAGGTTGGGGCTTCTTCTCAGTGTCTCTGACATAGGGTTTCACTGTCCCAGGAAAGTCTCTGCTAACACCCTACAGAGCGCAGTGCCCAATATACAGAAACGTCTTGCGGTATCTCCTACAGGGAAAGTGCCAGGAGGAATTGTGGAGCTTGTTCTCAGTGTCTCTGAGAATTGCTCTGATTATCCGTGTGACCTCTTTGCTAAGACTCTCCAGAGAGACGTCCTCAAAACCAACACACATCTTGACATATCTCCCTCATTGATCGCAGTGTCTCCAGGAACGGCATTCAAGGAGCCAGGAACTTTTCTCCCTACACTGTCCATTGAGTTGTCCTCAAAACCAATATACATCCTGCTATATCTCCCACATGGAAAGTGCTTGGGGGGAGAAGTGGGGATTATGTTTAGACTTTCTCGGAACTGCTTCAAATCAACTAGATATCTTTGTGCTGTAAATCTCCCAACAGCCAAACGCAAAAGCAGCAAACATCTCGCTGTATGTCCCATATCCAAAGTGCCAAGAGAGTACTGTAGAGCTTGCTCTCCCTGTCTTTGAGTACTGTTTTCACTGTCCCGGTTACCTCTTTGCTAACATTCTCTTCAGAGCTGCAGTGATACCAGGAACCACGTGGAGAAGGCACCCACACTGAAAGTGCCTGGAAGGAACATTGGGGCTTCTTCTCAGTGTCTCTGATGTCGGGTTTCACTGTCCCGGGAAAGCCTCTGCTAACACCCTGCAGAAAGCTGTGCCCAATATACAGAAACGTCTTGCAGTATCTCCTACAGGGAAAGTGCCAGGAGGAATTGTGGAGCTTGGTCTCAGTGTCTCTGAGAATTGCTCTGATTATCCGTGTGACCTCTTTGCTAAGACTCTCCAGAGAGACGTCCTCAAAACCAACACACATCTTGACATATCTCCCACATTGATCGCAGAGTCTCCAGGAACGGCATTCAAGGAGCCAGGAACTTTTCTCCCTACACTGTCCATTGAGTTGTCCTCAAAACCAATATACATCCTGCTATATCTCCCACACGGAAAGTGCTTGGCGGGAGAAGTGGGGATTATGTTTAGACTTTCTCGGAACTGCTTCAAATCAACTAGATAGCTTTGTGCTGTAAATCTCCCAACAGCCAAACGCAAAAGCAGCAAACATCTCGCTGTATGTCCCACATCGTAAGTGCCAAGAGAGAGCTTGCTCTCCCTGTCTTTGAGTACTGTTTTCAGTGTCCCGGTTACCTCTTTGCTAACATTCTCTTCAGAGCTGCAGTGAAACCAGGAACCACGTGGAGAAGGCACCCACACTGAAAATGACTGGAAGGAAGGTTGGGGCTTCTTCTCAGTGTCTCTGACATAGGGTTTCACTGTCCCAGGAAAGTCTCTGCTAACACCCTACAGAGCGCAGTGCCCAATATACAGAAACGTCTTGCGGTATCTCCTACAGGGAAAGTGCCAGGAGGAATTGTGGAGCTTGTTCTCAGTGTCTCTGAGAATTGCTCTGATTATCCGTGTGACCTCTTTGCTAAGACTCTCCAGAGAGACGTCCTCAAAATCAACACACATCTTGACATATCTCCCTCATTGATCGCAGTGTCTCCAGGAACGGCATTCAAGGAGCCAGGAACTTTTCTCCCTACACTGTCCATTGAGTTGTCCTCAAAACCAATATACATCCTGCTATATCTCCCACATGGAAAGTGCTTGGCGGGAGAAGTGGGGATTATGTTTAGACTTTCTCGGAACTGCTTCAAATCAACTAGATAGCTTTGTGCTGTAAATCTCCCAACAGCCAAACGCAAAAGCAGCAAACATCTCGCTGTATGTCCCATATCCAAAGTGCCAAGAGAGTACTGTAGAGCTTGCTCTCCCACTCTTTGAGTACTGTTTTCACTGTCCCGGTTACCTCTTTGCTAACATTCTCTTCAGAGCTGCAGTCAAACCAGGAACCACGTGGAGAAGGCACCCACACTGAAAGTGCCTGGAAGGAACACTGGGGCTTCTTCTCAGTGTCTCTGACATAGGGTTTCACTGTCCCAGGAAAGCCTCTGCTAACACCCTGCAGAGCGCTGTGCCCAATATACAGAAACGTCTTGCAGTATCTCCTACAGGGAAAGTGCCAGGAGGAATTGTGGAGCTTGTTCTCAGTGTCTCTGAGAATTGCTCTGATTATCCGTGTGACCTCTTTGCTAAGACTCTCCAGAGAGGCGTCCTCAAAACCAACACACATCTTGACATATCTCCCTCATTGATCGCAGTGTCTCCAGGAACGGCATTCAAGGAGCCAGGAACTTTTCTCCCTACACTGTCCATTGAGTTGTCCTCAAAACCAATATACATCCTGCTATATCTCCCACATGGAAAGTGCTTGGAGGGAGAAGTGGGGATTATGTTTAGACTTTCTCGGAACTGCTTCAAATCAACTAGATATCTTTGTGCTGTAAATCTCCCAACAGCCAAACGCAAAAGCAGCAAACATCTCGCTGTATGTTCCACATCCAAAGTGCCAAGAGAGTACTGTAGAGCTTGCTCTCCCTCTCTTTGAGTACTGTTTTCAGTGTCCCGGTTACCTCTTTGCTAACATTCTCTTCAGAGCTGCAGTGATACCAGGAACCACGTGGAGAAGGCACCCACACTGAAAGTGCCTGGAAGGAACATTGGGGCTTCTTCTCAGTGTCTCTGATGTCGGGTTTCACTGTCCCGGGAAAGCCTCTGCTAACACCCTGCAGAGCACAGCGCCCAATATACAGAAACGTCTTGCGGTATCTCCTACAGGGAAAGTGCCAGGAGGAATTGTGGAGCTTGGTCTCAGTGTCTCTGAGAATTGCTCTGATTATCCGTGTGACCTCTTTGCTAAGACTCTCCAGAGAGACGTCCTCAAAACCAACACACATCTTGACATATCTCCCACACTGACTGCAGAGTATCCAGGAACGGCATTCAAGGAGCCAGGAACTTTTCTGCCCACACTCTCCGGGGACAGTTCCTTAAAAGCAATAAACATCCTGCTATATCTCCCACATGGAAAGTGCCAGGAGGGAGAAGTGAGGATTATGCTTAGACTTTCTCGGAACTGCTTCAACTCAACTAGATATCTTTGTGCTGTAAATCTCCCAACAGCCAAACGCAAAAGCAGCAAACATGTCACTGTATGTCCCACATCGTAAGTGCCAAGAGAGAGCTTGCTCTCCCTGTCTTTGAGTACTGTTTTCACTGTCCCGGTTACCTCTTTGCTAACATTCTCTTCAGAGCTGCAGTGAAACCAGGAACCACGTGGAGAAGGCACCCACACTGAAAGTGCCTGGAAGGAACGTTGGGGCTTCTTCTCAGTGTCTCTGACATAGGGTTTCACTGTCCCGGGAAAGCCTCTGCTAACACCCTGCAGAGCGCTGTGCCCAATATACAGAAACGTCTTGCAGTATCTCCTACAGGGAAAGTGCCAGGAGGAATTGTGGAGCTTGTTCTCAGTGTCTCTGAGAATTGCTCTGATTATCCGTGTGACCTCTTTGCTAAGACTCTCCAGAGAGACGTCCTCAAAACCAACACACATCTTGACATATCTCCCTCATTGATCGCAGTGTCTCCAGGAACGGCATTCAAGGAGCCAGGAACTTTTCTCCCTACACTGTCCATTGAGTTGTCCTCAAAACCAATATACATCCTGCTATATCTCCCACATGGAAAGTGCTTGGCGGGAGAAGTGGGGATTATGTTTAGACTTTCTCGGAACTGCTTCAAATCAACTAGATAGCTTTGTGCTGTAAATCTCCCAACAGCCAAAGGCAAAAGCAGCAAACATCTCGCTGTATGTTCCACATCCAAAGTGCCAAGAGAGTACTGTAGAGCTTGCTCTCCCTGTCTTTGAGTACTGTTTTCAGTGTCCCGGTTACCTCTTTGCTAACATTCTCTTCAGAGCTGCAGTGAAACCAGGAACCACGTGGAGAAGGCACCCACACTGAAAGTGCCTGGAAGGAACACTGGGGCTTCTTCTCAGTGTCTCTGACATAGGGTTTCACTGTCCCGGGAAAGCCTCTGCTAACACCCTGCAGAGCGCTGTGCCCAATATACAGAAACGTCTTGCAGTATCTCCTACAGGGAAAGTGCCAGGAGGAATTGTGGAACTTGTTCTCAGTGTCTCTGAGAATTGCTCTGATTATCCGTGTGACCTCTTTGCTAAGACTCTCCAGAGAGACGTCCTCAAAACCAACACACATCTTGACATATCTCCCTCATTGATCGCAGTGTCTCCAGGAACGGCATTCAAGGAGCCAGGAACTTTTCTCCCTACACTGTCCATTGAGTTGTCCTCAAAACCAATATATATCCTGCTATATCTCCCACATGGAAAGTGCTTGGCGGGAGAAGTGGGGATTATGTTTAGACTTTCTCGGAACTGCTTCAAATCAACTAGATATCTTTGTGCTGTAAATCTCCCAACAGCCAAATCAAAAGCAGCAAACATCTCGCTGTATGTCCCACATCCAAAGTGCCAAGAGAGTAATGTAGAGCTTGCTAACCCTCTCCTTGAGTACTGTTTTCAGTGTCCCAGTTACCTCTTTGCTAACATTCTCTTCAGAGCTGCAGTGAAACCAGGAACCACGTGGAGAAGGCACCCACACTGAAAGTGCCTGGAAGGAACATTGGGGCTTCTTCTCAGTGTCTCTGACATAGGGTTTCACTGTCCCAGGAAAGCCTCTGCTAACACCCTGCAGAGCGCTGTGCCCAATATACAGAAACGTCTTGCAGTATCTCCTACAGGGAAAGTGCCAGGAGGAATTGTGGAGCTTGTTCTCAGTGTCTCTGAGAATTGCTCTGATTATCCGTGTGACCTCTTTGCTAAGACTCTCCAGAGAGACATCCTCAAAACCAACACACATCTTGACATATCTCCCTCATTGATCGCAGTGTCTCCAGGAACGGCATTCAAGGAGCCAGGAACTTTTCTCCCTACACTGTCCATTGAGTTGTCCTCAAAACCAATATACATCCTGCTATATCTCCCACATGGAAAGTGCTTGGCGGGAGAAGTGGGGATTATGTTTAGACTTTCTCGGAACTGCTTCAAATCAACTAGATATCTTTGTGCTGTAAATCTCCCAACAGCCAAACGCAAAAGCAGCAAACATCTCGCTGTATGTCCCATATCCAAAGTGCCAAGAGAGTACTGTAGAGCTTGCTCTCCCTGTCTTTGAGTACTGTTTTCAGTGTCCCGGTTACCTCTTTGCTAACATTCTCTTCAGAGCTGCAGTGAAACCAGGAACCACGTGGAAAAGGCACCCACACTGAAAATGACTGGAAGGAACATTGGGGCTTCTTCTCAGTGTCTCTGACATAGGGTTTCACTGTCCCGGGAAAGCCTCTGCTAACACCCTGCAGAGCGCTGTGCCCAATATACAGAACCGTCTTGCGGTATCTCCTACAGGGAAAGTGCCAGGAGGAATTGTGGAGCTTGGTCTCAGTGTCTCTGAGAATTGCTCTGATTATCCCTGTGACCTCTTTGCTAAGACTCTCCAGAGAGACGTCCTCAAAACCAACACACATCTTGACATATCTCCCACACTGACTGCAGAGTATCCAGGAACGGCATTCAAGGAGCCAGGAACTTTTCTGCCCACACTCTCCGGGGACAGTTCCTTAAAAGCAATAAACATCCTGCTATATCTCCCACATGGAAAGTGCCAGGAGGGAGAAGTGAGGATTATGCTTAGACTTTCTCGGAACTGCTTCAACTCAACTAGATATCTTTGTGCTGTAAATCTCCCAACAGCCAAACGCAAAAGCAGCAAACATGTCGCTGTATGTCCCACATCGTAAGTGCCAAGAGAGAGCTTGCTCTCCCTGTCTTTGAGTACTGTTTTCACTGTCCCGGTTACCTCTTTGCTAACATTCTCTTCAGAGCTGCAGTGAAACCAGGAACCACGTGGAGAAGGCACCCACACTGAAAATGACTGGAAGGAACGTTGGGGCTTCTTCTCAGTGTCTCTGACATAGGGTTTCACTGTCCCGGGAAAGCCTCTGCTAACACCCTGCAGAGCGCTGTGCCCAATATACAGAAACGTCTTGCAGTATCTCCTACAGGGAAAGTGCCAGGAGGAATTGTGGAGCTTGGTCTCAGTGTCTCTGAGAATTGCTCTGATTATCCGTGTGACCTCTTTGCTAAGACTCTCCAGAGAGACGTCCTCAAAACCAACACACATCTTGACATATCTCCCTCATTGATCGCAGTGTCTCCAGGAACGGCATTCAAGGAGCCAGGAACTTTTCTCCCTACACTGTCCATTGAGTTGTCCTCAAAACCAATATACATCCTGCTATATCTCCCACATGGAAAGTGCTTGGCGGGAGAAGTGGGGATTATGTTTAGACTTTCTCGGAACTGCTTCAAATCAACTAGATATCTTTGTGCTGTAAATCTCCCAACAGCCAAATCAAAAGCAGCAAACATCTCGCTGTATGTCCCACATCCAAAGTGCCAAGAGAGTAATGTAGAGCTTGCTAACCCTCTCTTTGAGTACTGTTTTCAGTGTCCCGGTTACCTCTTTGCTAACATTCTCTTCAGAGCTGCAGTGAAACCAGGAACCACGTGGAGAAGGCACCCACACTGAAAATGACTGGAAGGAACGTTGGGGCTTCTTCTCAGTGTCTCTGACATAGGGTTTCACTGTCCCGGGAAAGCCTCTGCTAACACCCTGCAGAGCGCTGTGCCCAATATACAGAAACGTCTTGCAGTATCTCCTACAGGGAAAGTGCCAGGAGGAATTGTGGAGCTTGTTCTCAGTGTCTCTGAGAATTGCTCTGATTATCCGTGTGACCTCTTTGCTAAGACTCTCCAGAGAGACGTCCTCAAAACCAACACACATCTTGACATATCTCCCTCATTGATCGCAGTGTCTCCAGGAACGGCATTCAAGGAGCCAGGAACTTTTCTCCCTACACTGTCCATTGAGTTGTCCTCAAAACCAATATACATCCTGCTATATCTCCCACATGGAAAGTGACAGGAGGGAGAAGTGGGGATTATGTTTAGACTTTCTCGGAACTGCTTCAAATCAACTAGATATCTTTGTGCTGTAAATCTCCCAACAGCCAAATCAAAAGCAGCAAACATCTCGCTGTATGTCCCACATCCAAAGTGCCAAGAGAGTAATGTAGAGCTTGCTCTCCCTGTCTTTGAGTACTGTTTTCACTGTCCCGGTTACCTCTTTGCTAACATTCTCTTCAGAGCTGCAGTGAAACCAGGAACCACGTGGAGAAGGCACCCACACTGAAAATGACTGGAAGGAACGTTGGGGCTTCTTCTCAGTGTCTCTGACATAGGGTTTCACTGTCCCGGGAAAGCCTCTGCTAACACCCTGCAGAGCGCTGTGCCCAATATACAGAAACGTCTTGCAGTATCTCCTACAGGGAAAGTGCCAGGAGGAATTGTGGAGCTTGGTCTCAGTGTCTCTGAGAATTGCTCTGATTATCCGTGTGACCTCTTTGCTAAGACTCTCCAGAGAGACGTCCTCAAAACCAACACACATCTTGACATATCTCCCTCATTGATCGCAGTGTCTCCAGGAACGGCATTCAAGGAGCCAGGAACTTTTCTCCCTACACTGTCCATTGAGTTGTCCTCAAAACCAATATACATCCTGCTATATCTCCCACATGGAAAGTGCTTGGCGGGAGAAGTGGGGATTATGTTTAGACTTTCTCGGAACTGCTTCAAATCAACTAGATATCTTTGTGCTGTAAATCTCCCAACAGCCAAACGCAAAAGCAGCAAACATCTCGCTGTATGTCCCACATCGTAAGTGCCAAGAGAGAGCTTGCTCTCCCTGTCTTTGAGTACTGTTTTCACTGTCCCAGTTACCTCTTTGCTAACATTCTCTTCAGAGCTGCAGTGAAACCAGGAACCACGTGGAGAAGGCACCCACACTGAAAGTGCCTGGAAGGAACATTGGGGCTTCTTCTCAGTGTCTCTGACATAGGGTTTCACTGTCCCGGGAAAGTCTCTGGTAACACCCTGCAGAGCACAGCGCCCAATATACAGAAACGTCTTGCGGTATCTCCTACAGGGAAAGTGCCAGGAGGAATTGTGGAGCTTGGTCTCAGTGTCTCTGAGAATTGCTCTGATTATCCCTGTGACCTCTTTGCTAAGACTCTCCAGAGAGACGTCCTCAAAACCAACACACATCTTGACATATCTCCCACACTGACTGCAGAGTATCCAGGAACGGCATTCAAGGAGCCAGGAACTTTTCTCCCTACACTGTCCATTGAGTTGTCCTCAAAACCAATATACATCCTGCTATATCTCCCACATGGAAAGTGCTTGGCGGGAGAAGTGGGGATTATGTTTAGACTTTCTCGGAACTGCTTCAAATCAACTAGATATCTTTGTGCTGTAAATCTCCCAACAGCCAAACGTAAAAGCAGCAAACATCTCGCTGTATGTCCCATATCCAAAGTGCCAAGAGAGTACTGTAGAGCTTGCTCTCCCTGTCTTTGAGTACTGTTTTCAGTGTCCCGGTTACCTCTTTGCTAACATTCTCTTCAGAGCTGCAGTGAAACCAGGAACCACGTGGAGAAGGCACCCACACTGAAAGTGCCTGGAAGGAACACTGGGGCTTCTTCTCAGTGTCTCTGACATAGGGTTTCACTGTCCCAGGAAAGCCTCTGCTAACACCCTGCAGAGCGCTGTGCCCAATATACAGAAACGTCTTGCAGTATCTCCTACAGGGAAAGTGCCAGGAGGAATTGTGGAGCTTGTTCTCAGTGTCTCTGAGAATTGCTCTGATTATCCGTGTGACCTCTTTGCTAAGACTCTCCAGAGAGACGTCCTCAAAACCAACACACATCTTGACATATCTCCCTCATTGATCGCAGTGTCTCCAGGAACGGCATTCAAGGAGCCAGGAACTTTTCTCCCTACACTGTCCATTGAGTTGTCCTCAAAACCAATATACATCCTGCTATATCTCCCACATGGAAAGTGCTTGGCGGGAGAAGTGGGGATTATGTTTAGACTTTCTCGGAACTGCTTCAAATCAACTAGATATCTTTGTGCTGTAAATCTCCCAACAGCCAAACGCAAAAGCAGCAAACCTCTCGCTGTATGTCCCACATCCAAAGTGCCAAGAGAGTAATGTAGAGCTTGCTAACCCTCTCCTTGAGTACTGTTTTCAGTGTCCCGGTTACCTCTTTGCTAACATTCTCTTCAGAGCTGCAGTGAAACCAGGAACCACGTGGAGAAGGCACCCACACTGAAAATGACTGGAAGGAACGTTGGGGCTTCTTCTCAGTGTCTCTGACATAGGGTTTCACTGTCCCGGGAAAGCCTCTGCTAACACCCTGCAGAGCGCTGTGCCCAATATACAGAAACGTCTTGCGGTATCTCCTACAGGGAAAGTGCCAGGAGGAATTGTGGAGCTCGGTCTCAGTGTCTCTGAGAATTGCTCTGATTATCCGTGTGACCTCTTTGCTAAGACTCTCCAGAGAGACGTCCTCAAAACCAACACACATCTTGACATATCTCCCTCATTGATCGCAGTGTCTCCAGGAACGGCATTCAAGGAGCCAGGAACTTTTCTCCCTACACTGTCTATTGAGTTGTCCTCAAAACCAATATACATCCTGCTATATCTCCCACATGGAAAGTGCTTGGGGGGAGAAGTGGGGATTATGTTTAGACTTTCTCGGAACTGCTTCAAATCAACTAGATATCTTTGTGCTGTAAATCTTCCAACAGCCAAACACAAAAGCAGCAAACATCTCGCTGTATGTCCCACATCGTAAGTGCCAAGAGAGAGCTTGCTCTCCCTGTCTTTGAGTACTGTTTTCAGTGTCCCGGTTACCTCTTTGCTAACATTCTCTTCAGAGCTGCAGTGAAACCAGGAACCACGTGGAGAAGGCACCCACACTGAAAGTGCCTGGAAGGAACATTGGGGCTTCTTCTCAGTGTCTCTGACATAGGGTTTCACTGTCCCGGGAAAGTCTCTGCTAACACCCTGCAGAGCGCTGTGCCCAATATACAGAAACGTCTTGCGGTATCTCCTACAGGGAAAGTGCCAGGAGGAATTGTGGAGCTTGGTCTCAGTGTCTCTGAGAATTGCTCTGATTATCCCTGTGACCTCTTTGCTAAGACTCTCCAGAGAGACGTCCTCAAAACCAACACACATCTTGACATATCTCCCTCATTGATCGCAGTGTCTCCAGGAACGGCATTCAAGGAGCCAGGAACTTTTCTCCCTACACTGTCCATTGAGTTGTCCTCAAAACCAATATACATCCTGCTATATCTCCCACATGGAAAGTGCTTGGAGGGAGAAGTGGGGATTATGTTTAGACTTTCTCGGAACTGCTTCAAATCAACTAGATATCTTTGTGCTGTAAATCTTCCAACAGCCAAACACAAAAGCAGCAAACATCTCGCTGTATGTCCCACATCGTAAGTGCCAAGAGAGAGCTTGCTCTCCCTGTCTTTGAGTACTGTTTTCAGTGTCCCGGTTACCTCTTTGCTAACATTCTCTTCAGAGCTGCAGTGAAACCAGGAACCACGTGGAGAAGGCACCCACACTGAAAGTGCCTGGAAGGAACATTGGGGCTTCTTCTCAGTGTCTCTGACATAGGGTTTCACTGTCCCAGGAAAGCCTCTGCTAACACCCTGCAGAGCGCTGTGCCCAATATACAGAAACGTCTTGCAGTATCTCCTACAGGGAAAGTGCCAGGAGGAATTGTGGAGCTTGTTCTCAGTGTCTCTGAGAATTGCTCTGATTATCCGTGTGACCTCTTTGCTAAGACTCTCCAGAGAGACGTCCTCAAAACCAACACACATCTTGACATATCTCCCTCATTGATCGCAGTGTCTCCAGGAACGGCATTCAAGGAGCCAGGAACTTTTCTCCCTACACTGTCCATTGAGTTGTCCTCAAAACCAATATACATCCTGCTATATCTCCCACATGGAAAGTGCTTGGCGGGAGAAGTGGGGATTATGTTTAGACTTTCTCGGAACTGCTTCAAATCAACTAGATATCTTTGTGCTGTAAATCTCCCAACAGCCAAATCAAAAGCAGCAAACATCTCGCTGTATGTCCCACATCCAAAGTGCCAAGAGAGTAATGTAGAGCTTGCTAACCCTCTCCTTGAGTACTGTTTTCAGTGTCCCGGTTACCTCTTTGCTAACATTCTCTTCAGAGCTGCAGTGAAACCAGGAACCACGTGGAGAAGGCACCCACACTGAAAATGACTGGAAGGAACGTTGGGGCTTCTTCTCAGTGTCTCTGACATAGGGTTTCACTGTCCCGGGAAAGCCTCTGCTAACACCCTGCAGAGCGCTGTGCCCAATATACAGAAACGTCTTGCGGTATCTCCTACAGGGAAAGTGCCAGGAGGAATTGTGGAGCTTGGTCTCAGTGTCTCTGAGAATTGCTCTGATTATCCGTGTGACCTCTTTGCTAAGACTCTCCAGAGA